>NC_088354.1:26222500-26822500 GCF_036884655.1 Musa acuminata AAA Group
TATATATATATATATATATATATATACAATATTCCCTCTAACATTTCATCATTTCGTTTTTTAATCTGAAATTTGGATTTAAATCTTAATAGAGCCTACTCGAATAATGTCTTCACTTGGGTTATAACACGTTTTAGGACTTATAATTTACGGTTCATTTAATTAACCATCAATGTTCTTCTTTTTAAACGGTTTGTTGTTGACAGACTCAATTCACATAGCTTAATTTTGCTTATTATAATTTTATTTTATTAAATTTTTATGATACTGAATGATATATATAGATATATCATATGTTATACAGCTTTGATTGATGATCAATATTGATATTAGATTAATATTTAAAATTTTAAAGATGTCAACTATTTTGGTTAGTAAAAACTTTAATTATTTATTATAGAATTTTATGTTTGAATTAAACCTTTGATATTGCGATAACGAGGAATGAAATTTGAAAGTTTGAAAGTTGTATTTGTTGGAAATACTTTTGGAATGATGATACATAAATTTATCAAGTTTAAAATCATAAAGGATATAGAAACTCACCACCCCGAGGATAATTAAACTAAGGATATAGAACTTAAAAAAAAAAAAAACTCACCGTTCAAGAAAATATCAGGAGATACAAAACTAAACCCATCCCTCTCTGAGTTTTTGTAACTAAATAGACACAAAGCTAAAAGAGAAAACTCAAAGGGTTTTTGTAAATACCATTATATTCTGAAGTGTTTCTATCTCTAAAATATCAAAATAAATATTAATGTATGAAAAAACCCTTTATTCATAGGGAATTATGAAATTCATTGCTTTGCAGCTGATAACTAAGTCCTTTAATATATTCCTTGGTCATGAAGATAAGTTGAATTAACTTTCCTTTTGAATCTGCCCACAAATAATTGAAACAATTAGAAAGTTAAGGGATAGCTTTATGAACCTATAAAGGCATGCCCCTTAACTCTTTAGCAATCAATTCGGACTATTCAATCAAGTTGGGCCATATGTAGATTTGAAAAATGAGCTTACAGTTTATTTGGCTTATGGGCTATCTCATTTGAGAGGTCTGAATTAAAGACTATAAGATAAGCATTGTGAGTTATAGAGAATATAAGATGGTCAGCAAGATTTACACGAGTTGATCATAGTAAATTAAGCACTCCCATGTCAATCTCCCTTGGTTGAAAAAGTCTTGCCCTTAAGTCCTCATTTGTTCCATCAATATGATAAGGACTTAAATGAACCACATTGAATGTTAGAGACACTCTATAATCCATAAGTAGCTTAATCTTATAAGTATTCTTACTAATTCTTTTTAGCATCTTGAATAGACCATCAGTCTTTGGTTTCAATTTCTTAAATTTTTTGCTTGGTGTAAACCTCTCTTTCCTTAGATGAATCCAGACTAAGTCACCCTCATTAAACTCCATATGTTTTCTATGTTTATTAGTAGTTTGTATGTACCTCTCATTTTGCCTCTCAATAGTTGCTTTAATACTCTCATACAACTTCTTTATCTATTTAGCTCTCTCATCAACATCTTTACTAAATTATTTAGTTGTAGAATGAGAAACTAAGTCTAAAGGACTAGTAGGATTAGCACTATAAACAACCTTAAAAGGACTTTTATCAATGCTATAATGCATGAAACAGTTATTGACAAACATAATTTATGGAAGAATGGGATCTCATTGCTTGAGATTTTTGCCAACATAACTTCTAAGTTTTCCAAGCTTTTGTTTGTTACCTCCGTTTGCCTATTAGTTTGTGGATGATAAGAGCTACTAAAATACAAAGATGTACCAAGTTTCCTACATAGAGTTCTCCAAAAATTGCTAATAAATTTTGAATCTCAATTAGACACTATAGTTCTTGGAATATCATGCAATCTTATAATCTCTTTGAAGTACAAATTAGCAATATGAGATCCATCATTTGATTTATTGTAAGGAACAAAGTAAGATATATTTGAGAATCTATCAATAATAACCATGATAGAATTCTTGTTCGTTTTGAGTTCTTGTCAATCCCAAAACGAGAGTCAAGGCTCACATCCTCCCATGAGGCACTAGGCACTAGCAATGGAGTGTACAAACCAAATTTTGGCTTCTTGTTTTTGCTAAATGATACACTTGGTATTGCTTTATAAGTCTCTTCACATCTCTAAACATCTTATTGTTCAATCTCAGATTTTGATGATGAAACCAATTGATACTATTTATGATTTGATCTGCATTTTGATTGACGTAGGAAGCTTCGATCAGGGAGAGATAATTAAAGCAGGAAGAATCATGTTGGGCCGAGTGGAATATGTCAGAAGATTGGACGTCGAGCCGGAGGATCGATCGACGTATTGGTAGAAGGCTTCGGGCCATGGGTTTAGGCATCGGCCCAAGAAGAGAGAAAATTACGCTAAGGAAATCAGAGTTGCAGAGGTAAACTGATCGATTGGGCAATAGGTCAAACGAGAGGATGATGTGCCGAAGAATCAGACGAAGCATCGATGAACCAATGACATGTCGGATAATGTTTGATTAGCTTTGTAATAATTGTTCAGATCGAAGTAGGTTTTAGGCATAATTGGGTTGGAATTGAGCCAACTCAATTAGGGGCCAGTTGGGCCCAAGTTTAGGCTGTGTTGGGCCAAGTGAAAGGCCCAAACAGTGACCCAACAGATGGAACCATTAGTGGCACAATCTCCGATGTTAGGAAAGGGGTAAGAGGGGGGAGGGGTGAATTAGTGCAACGGTAAAATATGTCAGTTTTGAAAACTTTTCGTACGATAAAAGCCGAACTCGGAAATACTTAACTTGAAAGCGTGTTCATAAATGTATTGAAGGCAGGAAGCAAGTAAAATGGTTTGCAGTAAAGTAAATTACTCAAGACGAAATGCAAACCAGATTTTAGAGTGGTTCGGTCATCATGACCTACATCCACTTATTGATCTTTGTTATGAAAGTTCTGTTTTGGTTTTTAAACAATTGATGCATGGTTTTTGTATGGAAACTAAGTATGAAAAGTTAGATTCACCTAAAAAGAAAAATGCATGACTATAACAAACAAAATGATCTCGATGGAAAATGCTTTATGAAATCAATTTCGATGATGCAAAATGATGTAATTATGTAATGAAAATATTCAATATTTTGAAACCATGTCTTGATGTCATGCATAATGATCACGCTTAATAAATTTCAAAATTATGCATGATGATTTTTAAGTAATTTATGGTTTATTGATCTTGATGGTTTTTATGACAAAATTTATTTTTCGATCTTAAACGATTAATGAATATATATATTTTTTAGCATAAAAAGAACAAAGGCATGCTTGTATGAAATAAACTAAAAAGAGAAAAGCTTTTTCATTGAAAAATTTCTCTACTTTATCGATTTTTTCAAAAAGGAGATTAATGAATATATTTGTATCACTTTTGTGAATCTCTTGAAAATGATCTTGATTTGATGATTTAAATTTAAATGAGCTTTATCTTGATTTCTCAGAATTATAACTTGAGTATTCTTTTTATAAATCAATATTTTTACTATGATTTTTTCTTTTCACTATTTTAGTTATCTAAAAAGAATCATAATATGTCTCTTAATATTCATAATTTGTATATCTTATCACCAATTTTTCTTGTTATCCCTTCATGTGATTGTATGAAATCATGAAATACTCATGATATTATGTTAATTTGATAAATTGAATGAGTTGAAAATAATGATGAATGTTTGGAAAATAAATGATTGTATCATGTTTAATTATTTTACATGTTGAAATATGCATGATGAGTTGAAGTGATGATTTAAAAATATTTATTCAAATACATGAATTGATAATCTTTTTATCCAAATGAATCATGATTTTTTGAAATTATAATTTTTATGATTCATAATAAATTGAGAGATATTATATATGAATCAAGATCATTTATGTGTTCTCTCATGACATCTTTTAAGGTTTATGATTTAAATTTTATTATGTAAAATTCTTTGAATTTATGAAGTATATCTTATCACCAAAGTTCTTTTTGATATTCTTCATGTGATGATATGAATGTATGAAACACTCATGATATTATTTTGATTCATGCAATGATGAAATATTCATGATGAAAAATTATTTTGATATTCATGACTTGATTACCTTATCTTTGTCATAATTTGAAAATTGATGTAAAGGGTCTTCCCTTCTTTTTGACAATGACAAAGGGGGAGATAAAAGATGCTAGTTTGCACAATTCAAGAAGAAAACAAAAATTGCACTTCTCAAAAGATAAGAAAGAACTTGCTTCTTGAACATCTTAAATTGTTAGCTTCCATGTTGTAAAATAATGTAACATTTTGTTAGCTTGCATTTTTGCAAAGGAAGCAAAAATAATTGCACTTCTCAAAAGAGAAGAAATTGCTATCTTGAATATCATTGAGAATTGCTAGCTTGAAATATCAAGAAAATACAAAAATATGCTATCTTGCACATTGCAAAGAAAAGCAAATTTGCAAACTTGCACAACTCTAAATTTTTGCTAGCTTGCATGATTATAAAAATTAAATTTTTGCCAGCTTGCATGATTATAAAAATGGACATTATGTTTATTATGCAATGATTTGAAATGTTATGTCTCTAAACACATGAGAATTGGACTTCTCCTTTTTGTTGATGACAAAGGGGGAGAAGTATGTGGATATTATGCATGATTTTAATCATTACATGTTTGCTTGGATTTTTGAATCCAAGAGTCTCTATCAATACGACATATTGATAGGGGGAGTTTGTTTAAACTCCAGGAGTTAAGGTTAACTCCGTCATCAATTGGTTATCATCATCAAAAAGGGGGAGATTATTGAATCTCGTATTTTGATGATGAAACCAATTGATAATTGTTTATGAGTTAATCTACATTTTGAGCGATGTAGGATGCTTCGATCAGGATGAGACAATTAAAGCAGGAAGAATCATGTTGTGCCGGGGGAAAACAAGTCAGAAGATTAGACGTCGAGCCGGAGGATCGGTTGATGTATCGACAGAAGGCTTCGGGCCATGGATTCGGGCATCGGGCCAAGAAGAGCGGATATTGCGCCAAGGATATCAGAGTTACGGAGTCAACTGGCCGATTGGGCAATAGGCCATAAGAGAGGACGATGCGCCAAAGAATCGGACGAAGCGTCGAGGGACCAATGACATGTCAGACAACATGATTAATGCTTAGTATTAATTATCTAGATCGAAGTATATTTTTACATATGCAGGATTAACTATGATAGCAAGGCATGAAGCAAAATGAAGTCCTAGAGTCAAAGATGTAATTTCGTTGGGAGTTCCAGAGTTCGTCGGAAGTTCGGACGTTCGTCGGAAGTTCTATCGAAACCAGCGAGAGAAGTCTCGGAGCTTGCCAGAGAAGCTCATCGAAACTCACCAAGAAGATCATCGTGAAGTCCAGGAGCTTACCGGGAGTCCGACGGTACATTGTCGAGAGATCGTTAGAAGTTCACCGGAAGATCATTGGAAGAAACTAGGACATAGGAACTTATTTAGCTTAGCAAATGTCCTAGGAATCATAGTTAGCACGTAATTGAGTTTGGATTTGGGCTAACCCAATTGGGGGCTAGCTAGGCCCATGTAAGGACTGTGTTGGGCCCAATGAGAGGCCCAAATAATGACCCAAGAGGTAGCACCGTCGTGGCACAATCTTCGAGACTGTGTTAAGCGGTGGTACCACTAGTCTGGGCAATTGTACCACCCTTGGTAGGGTGCCAAGCAATGGTACCGTCAGTCTGGGTGGTGGTACCACCCAGCACAGCATCTCAAGTAGTGGTACTGCCAGGCTGGGCGGTGGTACCACCTAGTGCAGTGTTAGTGTCAGACTAACACTGGCGGTGGTACCACCCGTGCTCGAGAAACCCAGGATGAGATATTTTTAGGCTCCAAGTTTGAATTAACTTGAAGCCTATAAATACCCCTCTCATCCTTGGTTAAAGAACACAAGCACAGAGAGTTTAAAAGTGAAAAAATGCTGCTGCAATCTCTTTAGAAATTCCCTCCACTCTAAGTTTAGAATTCTGTAAGAGAGGAGTGAGTGCTTGTAAGGGTTGTCTCCTAAACCTGGGAAAAGGAGAAGAGGGATGTAAAAGGTGGTTGGTCTTCACTTACTGAAGTAAGACCAATAGTGGATGCCGATGGCCTCGACGGAAGAGGAATCGGCGAAGTGGATGTAGGTCACGACGACCGAACCACTCTAAAATCTAGTTTGCGTTTTATTTGTGCAATTTACTTTAACTACAAACCTTCTTACTTGCTCTTTACATCCACTACTCTTTTACGAACATGCTTTCAAGTTAACATCTTTACGAAACTGGTTTTAACGCAATAAAGTTTTTAAATCGATGTTATTTTATCACTACACTAATTCACTCATCCTCTTAGTGCCGACGTCCGTTCCTAACCATTAGCAGTTTTGCTTCTTGAGATAAGAAATATAACACTTTTTGCTTCTTTTTTGATATGAGCAAGCTAGCAAATTTTGGTCTCTTTGCGGTGTGCAAGCTAATAAGTTTTAACTTCTTCCATTATCATCATGCAAGCTAGTAGATTTTATCTCCCCCTTTGTCAAAAAGAAGAGAAGAATATAATTTTGTAATTCTTTTATCTTTACATCAATTTTCATATTATGACAAAGATAAACAATAAATTTACATTATAAATATAATCTCAAGTTTTATCATTCAAGCTAGCATATTTTTTGTTCTCTTTTGCAATATGCAAGCTAACAATTTCCTTTTTCTCTTACAATAGTGATTCAATCATATCATGTGATATACAAATCATAAATATTTCAAATCAAGATAGTATCAAAATGTCAAATTACACGACATCCTATCATGCATGATCATAATTTCTCATGAGTATTTCATGCATAATTTTATTTCATCGCATTCATTTCATCATATGAAGAATATCAAGAAAAAATTAAATGGGTGATGAGATATACACTAAATGATACAAGTGAGTATCATAAATAAATCATGGCATGAAAGATATGATCATGTGAATACCAAAAAATATGATTCATAAAGTAAATCTCAAGTAATTCCAAGAAATAATGATTAATGATATAGTTGGATGTATCATCTCATTAGTCATATGAAAATAGATCCAAAATCATCATCAAAATCCCTTTTCGAAAAATTCAATGAAGGCAACGTAAATAGATTCACATGAGAACTTGATTCATGCATAACGTATCAATTAAAAAAAGATTAGTTATAACTCTGAAAAATTCATGATTCATCTATAAAATTTTCTTCTTTAGTGAATGACAAGAAGAAGCATAGGAGATTAAATACAAGATCTTGATTCATAAAAGATTTCATGTTATAAGTCTTGAGAAATTATGATTTCAATAAAACTCATTAAAATTCAAATCATTTTTATAGTCCAAGAGATTCATAAAAGCATAATATACTTGGAGTCATAAATCTTTTATCGAAAAATCAATAAGATAGAGATGTTTCATTTTAAGTTATTTGTTTCATACAAGCATGCCCAAGTTTTTTATTTTTATGCCAAATAAAAATATGCATCAACATTTAAAATGAAAGTACAAGATTTATCACAAAATTCATCAATATCAATAAATTACAAAAGTCATCGTGTATAACTTCAAAATCTCTTGCATAGAATAAAATCATCAAGCATTGTACTAAACCTTTTAATATTTTTATTACATCATTAAAACATCAAGTATGATTTCAATGAACATAAGACATTTTCAATCAAAATCATTATCAAGGAGCAATACAGAAATCATCAAGATATACATTATTGCTTCTTACAATATACATAAAATTAATCTTATTTGGTGTATAAACATTACATTTTTAATATTTTTATTCCTTTATCATAAAACATGTAGTTGTTATGATCATTTTCAAAATTACTAACATGATCCCAATATTTTTATTTATTTATTATTACATCATATAATTATAAAAAAAATTATATATAATTTTTCTAAACTAATTTAAAAACAACACATGACATGCATTATGTAATTTCAAAATAAAGCAAAGGGGTTTTGGTTACCTCATTGTCGAAAGTCGTTAAGGCAAAGTTTGCCATCTCGCCTTTGTTGGTTTGCTTCTCGTTTTCAGATGTACTCGATTCATCCCATGTCACTTTGAGCACTCTCTTCTTCTTTGGCAATTTATTTTTAATTTCATTATTATTTTTTGATTCTTATTTTAAGAATTTTTTAAGCTTCATTATGAGGAGTTCAATGTCATCATCATCATCACTTGAGTCATCATTCAAGTGGTATTCTATTGTTCGAAGTGCCAAATCCTTCCTGTTTTTTGGAAGGTTGTTCTTATGTCCGTTTTGTGCCACATAAGTCATTTCATAGGTCATCAAAGACTCGATAAATTCTTCAAGTGAAAATTTGTTTAAATCCTTTGTCTCTTGTATTGCTGTTACTTTTGATTCTTAATTTTTAGAAAGATATCTTAAGATCTTATTAACGAGTTTAAAATTAGAAAAGCTTTTACCAAGATTTTTTAAATCATTGACGACATCCGTAAAACAGGTGTATATGTCTCCAACGGTTTCGCTTGGTTTCATATGTAATAACTCAAAATCATGCATCAAAAGATTAACTTTAGAATCTTTTACCCTACTTGTGCCTGCGTGTGTGATTTTGAGAGTGTGCCAAATATCAAAAGCTGTTTCGCAAGTAGAAATCTGATTGAATTCTAATAAGACCCTAAAGTCTTATTGTCGCTCTGATACCAATTGATAAGACCCTAAAATCTTATCGTCACTCTGATACCAATTGATAAGACCCTAAGGTCTTATCGTGGAAGAAATGGGAGAAAAGGGAATGATAATGATTGCTTCGAGGGGATCAGCCTCCTTGATCGCTTCGAGGGGATCAGCCCTCCTTGATCACTTCGAGGGGATCGGCCCTCCTTGATCACTTTGAGGGGATTGACCTCCTAGGGTTTGTCCACAGAGTAGAATAACATTTCATTGATTGATTGATTCCAAAAAGGGTTACATCACTATTTATAGAGTTCCACCCAAAGTCCATCAAGACTTGAACTCTAATAATAAATAAATATTAAATAAGCCTCTACTTGATTCTAACTGAACCAAACTGACTCAATAAACAACTGAACCAAACAGACTCGACAAACATTATTCAAAAGCTTAGAAAAAGGGTCATAACAGTTCCTCCCTCTTCAAATCAGCCTTGTCCTCAAGGCTGAGCAGCATCAATCTCAGGGAGCTTTTCTTTCAGCACTTCAATAATAGGTTATCTGCAACGCATTATAATCTGTTGATTAAATAAGTATGGTCTCCACTTTTTGAAAGTGTAAGCAATAGGTAAGTCTTTCAGTGTAATAATCATTGCAAGAAACTCCTGGCCTTTGCTATTATAAGTTAAAATTTGTCCATCAACGATCTTTACTTCGAATCTGTCACAGCCTTCAATGTGGTAAGCTAATTGGGCTGCAACTTTCCTATCCATAAAATTATTAGTGCTGCACATATCAATCAAAATAGTGACAAGCTGATGCTTCAAAGTTCCTCTGATTTTCATAGTTTGTGAGTTAGCATAGCCCGCCAATGCATGCACTGTATGTGTGATGACTTCAATATCTTCATTAGTTTCCACACCTTCATAATCGGAGTCCAACTCTTCTGCTTTCGGTTCCTCTCTAATTGGCTCAATCATTAGATGTTGCCCTTGTTTACATTGGTGCTCCATACTCCACTTTTCATCATAGTGCAAACCCCTTGCTGATCTTTTCTTGCTAAATTTTTTCTCATATAGATGTGCAAATAAGATCGCAGCTATCATAGTGCGGGGTTGACGAGCCTTAATTTCACACCGAATCTCCGGATTAAGCCCTTCAATAAATGTATTTAGAAGCTATCGTTCCGACCGATCTCTAGCTTGATTTGACAATCTTTCAAACCTACTCTAATATTCCAACACTATAGAAGTTTGACAAATTTTGGCGAGCTGGCCATCAACATTCTCATATTCGGATGGGCCAAATCGAATAAGAAGCCCTCTTTTGAACTTCTCCCATGAAGGAACTCCGTAAACAGTTTCATACTAATCGTACCATTGGAGTGCATCTCCATCGAGCTGGATTGAGGCTATTTCTACCTTGGATTCTTCTGGAGTTCTGTGAAAATGAAAAAAAATTTCTGCCCTAGAGATCCAACTGGTCGGATCTCCATCTTTCTATCTCGGAAATTCCACCTTCATGTGTGAGTAGTTTGTGTCAAAATCTTGGGGCCTTTTTCCTATATTTTCATATCTGTGCAACGTAGAACTTGAGCTCCCATCTTGTTGAAATTTGCTGAGACTCTCCAATAGGCTCTTTTTGAAATCATGAAGGGTTTCTTATAGACGATTCTTAATTCTGGTTTCCAATGATTCCATTAGTACATTCACCGAGTTATCAGTAGACATTGTAAATCTGTAATCTCAACTCCTATTTTCGATGTCGATCAAGGGTATCAGCAGTGTCGATGCGAAGTTGCCTTGGAGGTTGACATCGAGGGTAGTATTGTGGTCGCTGTGTTGGAGGAAGAGTTACTGCCCTATTTCTGTTGCTGCGTGGGGTGAGAGCGCCGGGGCTGGAAGATGACTGTGTCGATATGGCTGCTGCTACTGCGACCCAAGGGGCGATCGCCGGTAAACGGGGTTGAGGCTGTAGTGATGGCAACCTGCGTTGTGGCAACCTGTGGTTGTGGTAGAAGATGCTAAGCAAGGGGAAGGCGGCGTTGAAGCAGTCGGGGTTGAGAAGAGGAATCGATGGTGCGTGCACTGTTGGAGTTGAGGTAGGGCAGTGTACTTGTTGTGGTTGCTGCGTGCGCTGCTAGAGGGCGGCTACTGCAGAATGAGGGGTTGGTCGTTGGCCGGGAGCAGCGGCGGCGGTGTTTACAATCAGTGATTGCGGCAGCAGAGGGTGCCACTATTTTTTGTTGCTGCGTGCGGCGGTGGTTGCTACGTGCTCTGTTTTTGTCGCGGCCGGAAGGATCACAAGCGGTTGAGGAGAAGGCTGCGGAGGCTGGCAGCAGCGGTGGGCGCTAGCCGGAGTGCAGCGGCGGCAGTGGAGAAGGAGGCAGCTGTTAGGATCAAGAGCACTAAGAGGGGGGGGGGGGGGGGGGGTGAATTAGTGCAGTGGAAATATTTCAACGATAAAAACGTTCAAATGATAAAAACGATTTCGGTGTGAAAACCGATTCTAAGATTACTTTAACTTAAGATCAAGCGAGATGACGTTAAAGTTAATCTATGAAGGCAGTTTGCAGTTATGATGAAAACCAGCATACGAGCGCAAACAGAAATATGACGTTCGTACGAAGAAACTGATTTACGTTTAAATGCTGATTCATAAATTAGTTGATTAGGCGAGATGCAGCTTAAGCAAGGATATTAAGGCAGTTTGTAGTTAAGATAGAAATCAAAACGTAAACGCAAACTGAAATATGATGATCGTACGAAAAAATAGATTTACGTCTAAACGTTGATTCGGAAAGTGCAAAGCTGAAACCCGATCGTATATGCGCAAAAAGTAGTAAGCTTTAGAGGAGGTTTGTAGTAAAGATAAAATGCTCAAAGTAAATGCAAACCGAGATTTAGAGTGGTTTGGTCAATCTTGACCTACTCCACTTTTGGCTTCCTCCACCGACGAGGTCACCGACGTCAACTAGAGGCCTTCCTTCAATAGGCGAAGGCCAACCACCCTTTTACAGTTTCTTTCCTTTTGACGGGCTTAGGAGACAACCCTTACAAAATTTTCTCTCCTCTCTTTACAGCTCAAAACTTGGAAGAAAAGAGGGAGAAGAACTTTTGGCCTTTACAACAATTTTGAGCTCTAAAAATCACAGAACAAGATCAAGATTTCGGTGTTAGTTCATTGCTCTTTCAGTGCTGAATGGGTGGGGTATTTATAGGCCCCAACCCAGTTCAATTTTGGAGCTCAAAACTGTCAATTCCCAGAATTCCGGGATTAGGCGGTTGCACCTCCTGACTGGAGCGGTTGCACCGCTTGGCAGAGCTCGAAGACTGAGCCTCTAGGCGGTGCCACCTCCTGTCAGGGGCGGTTGCACCTCCTGCCAGAGCTCAAAGACCGAGCTTAGGCGGTGCAACCTCCTGACTGAGGCGGTTGCACCGCTCAGCCAGTGCTCGGAGACCGAGCCCAAGCGGTGCCACCTCCTGTTAGGGGAGGTTGCACCGCCCAGTCTCGCTCGGAGACTGAGCCCAGGCGGTGCCACCTCCTGGCTGGGGCGGTTGCACCACCCAGTCTCACTCGGAGACTTAGCCCAGGCGGTGCTACCTCCTGGCTTGGGCGGTTGCACCTCCCGCCAGAAATCAGGGTCCGAATAGGTTGATCCATTCGGCCCAATTTGGGTTTTTCAGGGGCCCAATTGCCCCCAGATTAAGTTAATGGGATCATCTCCCATTTCCAACTTAATCATTGTGCTAACTTCGATTTTTCCTAAGACATTTACTGCAACTTGCTCCGATGCGTCAATTGCTTCTTCCGGCGAGCTTCCGGCGAACTTCCGTCGATCATCCGATGAACCCTCGGTGATGCTCCTGCGGACTTCCAGCAAACTCCTGGACTTGCGACGATCCACTTGGCGAGTTCCGACGAGCTTCTTTGGCAAGCTCATTGACTTCTCGGATTTGTTCCCGTAGAACCTCCGACGACTGTCCGAACTTCCGTCGAACTCTCGAACTCCCAATGTGATCATTGTCTTGACTCCGGCGCAACTCCTGCTGCATGTCTTTCTTCCATCGTAGTTAATCCTGTACACTTAAAACAAAACTTCGATTGAGACAATTAATCCTAAGCAATTAACTAAGTTGTCCGGCATGTCATTGGTCCCTCGACGCTTCGTCCGATTCTTCAGCGCATCGTCCTCTCTTGCAGCCTATTGCCCAATCGGTCAGTTGACTCCGCAACTCCGATATCCTTGGCACAATACCCACTCTTTTTGGCCCGATGCTTGAGTCCACGGCCTGAAGCCTTCTGTCGATACGTCGACCGATCCACCGACCCGATGTCCAATCTTCTGACATGTTCCTTCGGCACAACATGATTTTCCTGCTTTAATTGTCTCATCCTGATCGAAGCATCCTGCGTCACTCAAAACACAGATTAAATCATAAACATATATCAAGTGGTTTCATCATCAAAATACGAGATTCAACAATCTCCCCCTTTTTGATGATGACAACTACTTGATGATGGAGTTAACCTTAACTCCTGGAGTTTAAACAAACTCCCCCTATCAATATGCCATATTGATAGAATCTTGAATTCAAACTGAATTCAAGTCATTGCAATATTCATCATGAATACTTGCAACACGTCATCATGAACTTATGCATAAACTAATGCATAACATGTCATGTCATCAACATACTTCTCCCCCTTTGTCATCAACAAAAAAGGAAGTACCACAATCAAGTGTTTGTGATATTGGTTCAACTCATTGCATGAAAAACATAATATCAAGTTTTATCATCATGCAAGTTTTCTATTATCAAATATCAACATGTAAAATTGCGATGTAAGCTTTTGATATCATAATGTAAACATTCCAAGTGTTTATCAATTGTAGCATTTCATCACATGGTAAGATATCAACGCGTAAAATTACGATATAAGTTCTTGATATCTTAACGCATGATGCAAACATGGCATAATGCAAATTTGGCAATCATAGCATCAATTCATATATCTCTTGATGATGCAAGCATTGCAAATATGGCAATCATATCAATTCATATATCTCTTGATGATGCAAGCATGACATAATCATAGCATCAGTGTTCATAGCATCAATTCATATATTTCTCCCCCTTTGTCATCAACAAAAAGGAGAACGATATAAGCAAATTTTAAGCTGATTGTAATTATTAATGTCATAACTAGGTTCATATCATTTTCTAACAGTGAGTGATAGGATATCAATTATACAAACATCTCAAAGAAAACATGACATGGAGATAGCTTTGAAAACTTCTTCCTTTTTATCTGTTATTATCTTTTTGCATGATAGCTTTGAAGACTATTTGTGATACATGCTATTTGTGAGTTTATTCGAATGAAGTTAAAATTGATAAGATATTAAAGCACGTTTTATTTTTACAAGTATCAAGGTATGTATGTGAATCAAATCTTTGTACGTAAAAATGACTTCCTTTTTCAAGAAGGAATTTATAAGCAGGAATCATTTCATCAAATCCATTTCTCAAAACAAAATATTGTTCACATAATAAGTGTATGAGAGATGTATTTGCTAGTTGATTCCATATGTCAAAAATCAATGATATGAATTAAACTTGATATGACATATGCTTATTAAGTCTGGAAGAGGATAATTCGAAAATCCAATTGTTAAGAGAATCCGAAAATGAAATTAACACTTTCATGCATTCGGACAAGGCTGTGCTATTGATTTTCAAATACAATCATGAAGATAAGACATGCTCATCATCATGGTAGTACGATAGCAAGTTTACAATGTACAAGCTAGCAAAATTTTTTTAACATTTTAAGACACGCAAGCTAGCAATTTTCTCTTTGAGATATGCACATTAGCAACTCTTTCTCCCCCTATGTCATTGGAAAAAAGAAGGGAAGACCCTTTACATTAATTTCTAAATCATGATAAAGGTAGGTTTCAATCTTATTTGTGCATCATTATATTTTCAAATTCGAACATGCAAACTCATTATTATATGATTCCAAATCATCATTCCTATTATTTCAATCATTGTTTCAATCATCTTTATAGCTTATCATGCACAAAATGTCAAACCATCTGATACAAACATTTATTTTCAAAGTATTTATCACTTCATTTTGATCATGATACCAAACATTCATCATTTAGAGCATTCGTGACATTAAATCAACATTTATAATACTTCATTTTAGCAACAACTCATCGCATTTTAAATCATGATACACATCATATGCAATACATCACATCATAATTAAAAAGCTCAAGTATTGCATGCATCATTGCAAATCATAAATGTTTCATATCATGATGGTATCAATTTTGTTAAATTATATCCTACCATGCATGATCATAACCTTTCATTTGTATACATCAAAATAAATTAATGAATATTTCATGTATTCATATCATCACATAAGGAATATCAAGAAGAAAATAATTGGGTATGAGATAAACCTTTCATGAATACAAAGAATTGCATAAAAATCATATCATGAATATAAGGAATACAGGTCACAATCTTTCAAGAGAAAAATCATCATTCATTTTCAATTCATTCAATTTGACAAATCATGATCATGATTTTGATAAAACTCATTTCAAATTTAAATCATCAAAATCATTTTTATGGCTCACAAAATTTATAATATAAATAGATTCATGATTTCATTGATAATATATTTTTTCCCCTTTTTTAAGTGTTTCATCTTAAGTGATCGATTTCATGTTAGCATGCCTTTTCATTTATGTTAAATCAAAACATGCATCAATTTTTAAAGCCACTGTTATTATCATGAAAATCGATAATCCATAATTATCAAGAATCATTATACATAATTTCAAAAATATATACTCATTAACCATAACTTCAAATTAAACATGATTTAATATACTCAAAATCGAGAAATAACAATGGACATCAACGTGATACACATTATTACTTCTTAACCATGGTTTCATATTTTCAATCAAAATTATTTTGTTTGTTTATAAAATATGCAATATTATCATTTTTGAAATTACTAGCATGATCATAATTTTTTTTTCTTAAACATTAATTCTAAACTAAAAAAGAAAATACATCATGAAAGCATCAAGTAATTTCAAAATAAATTAGGGGGATTTCGATTACCTCATCATTGAAAGTGGTTAAGGCGTAGTTTACCATCTCGCCTTTCTTGATTTTCTCCGAGGAGCTCGATTCATCCCACTTTGTGTTCTTCTTCTTTGGCCTCTTCCTTCGTTCAAGTTTATTGTTTATTTTAGATTTTTGTTTAATAAACTTATTAAGATTTAGTGTTCGAAGTTCAAGTTCATCATTGTCCTCATCACTTGAGTCATCGCTCAAGTGGTATTCATTTGTTCGGAGTTCCAAATCCTTCCTGTTCTTTGGAAGGTGATTTTGTTCATCATGTTTATCATGTGCATTGTGCACCATTTCATATGTCATCAATGAACCAATTAGTTCTTCAAGTGGTAAGTTGTTTAGGTTTTTAGCTTCTTGTATTGCAGTTACTTTTGAATCCCACTTCTTAGAAAGAGAACGCAAAATCTTGTTTACGAGTTCAAAATCCGAAAAACATTTTCCAAGAGCTCTTAAACTATTGATGACATCCGTGAAACGGGTATACACGTCGCCTATAGTCTCGCTTGGTTGCATTCGAAAATATATACTCATTAACCATAACTTCAAATTAAACATGATTTAATATACTCAAAATCGAGAAATAACAATGGACATCAATGTGATACACATTATTACTTCTTAACCATGGTTTCATATTTTCAATCAAAATTATTTTGTTTGTTTATAAAATATGCAATATTATCATTTTCGAAATTACTAGCATGATCATAATTTTTTTTTCTTAAACATTAATTCTAAACTAAAAAAGAAAATACATCATGAAAGCATCAAGTAATTTCAAAATAAATTAGGGGGATTTCGATTACCTCATCATTGAAAGTGGTTAAGGCATAGTTTACCATCTCGCCTTTCTTGATTTTCTCCTCATCTTCGGAGGAGCTCGATTCATCCCACTTTATGTTCTTCTTCTTTGGCCTCTTCCTTCGTTCAAGTTTATTATTTATTTTAGATTTTTGTTTAATAAACTTATTAAGATTTAGTGTTCGAAGTTCAAGTTCATCATTGTCCTCATCACTTGAGTCATCGCTCAAGTGGTATTCATTTGTTTGGAGTTCCAAATCCTTCCTGTTCTTTGAAAGGTGATTTTGTTCATCATGTTTATCATGTGCATTGTATACCATTTCATATGTCATCATTGAACCAATTAGTTCTTCAAGTGGTAAGTTGTTTAGGTTTTTAGCTTCTTGTATTGCAGTTACTTTTGAATCCCACTTCTTAGAAAGAGAACGCAAAATCTTGTTTACGAGTTCAAAATCCGAAAAACATTTTCCAAGAGCTCTTAAACTATTGGCGACATCCGTGAAACGGGTATACACGTCGCCTATAGTCTCGCTTGGTTGCATTCGAAAAAGCTCAAAATCATGCAATAAAATATTAACTTTCGAGTCTTTGACTCTACTAGTTCCCTCGTGCGTGATTTCAAGTGTTCACCAAATGTCAAAAGCCGTTTCATACGTAGAAATCCGATTGAACTCATTTTTGTCCAAAGCGCAAAATAAGGCATTCATAGCCTTTGCGTTTAAAGAAAAATACTTCTTCTCCAAATCCGACCATTCGTTCATTGGTTTAGAGGGAAGTTGAAAACCGTTTTCAATGATATTCCATAAATCCAAATTCATAGAAATCAAGAAAACTCTCATTCGAGTTTTCCAATAAGTGTAGTCCAATCCGTTAAAGAACAGTGGACGAAAGACCGATAAGCCCTTTGAAAGCCTTGAAGAGCCATTTCTCTCTGGTGTAAATCCGAAATGAGAAATACCGGGCTCTGATACCAATTGTTAGGATCAAGAGCACTAAGAGGGGGGGGGGGGGTGGGGGGGTGAATTAGTGCAGTGGAAATCTTTCGACGATAAAAACGTTCGAACGATAAAAACGATATCGGTATGAAAGTCGATTCTAAGATTACTTTAACTTAAGATCAAGTGAGATGACGTTAAAGTCAATCTATGAAGGCAGTTTGCAGTTATGATGAAAACAAGCATACGAGCGCAAACAGAAATATGACGTTCGTATGAAGAAACTGATTTACGTCTAAATGCTGATTCGTAAATCACTTGATTAGGCGAGATGCAGCTTAAGCAAGGATATTAAGGTAGTTTGCAGTTAAGATAGAAATCAAAACGTAAACGCAAACTGAAATATGATGATCGTAAGAAAAAACAGATTTACGTCTAAACGTTGATTCGGAAAGTGCAAAGCTGAAACCCGATCGTATATGCGCAAAAAGCAGTAAGCTTTAGAGGAGGTTTACAGTAAAGATAAAATGCTCAAAGTAAATGCAAACCGAGATTTAGAGTGGTTCGGTCAATCTTGACCTACTCCACTTTTGGCTTCCTCCACCGACGAGGTCACCGACGTCAACTAGAGGCCTTCCTTCAATAGGCGAAGGCCAACCACCCTTTTACAGTTTCACTCCTTTTGACGGGCTTAGGAGACAACCCTTATAGAATTTTCTCTTCTCTCTTTACAGCTCAGAACTTGGAAGAAAAGAGGGAGAAGAACTTTTGGCCTTTACAACAATTTTGAGCTCTAAAAATCACAGAACAAGATCAAGATTTCGGTGTTAGTTCATTGATCTTTCAGTGCTGAATGGGTGGGGTATTTATAGGCCCCAACCCAGTTCAATTTTGGAGCTCAAAACTATCAATTCCCGGAATTTCGGGATCAGGCGGTTGCACCTCCTGACTGGCGCGGTTGCACAGCTTGGCAGAGCTCGAAGACTGAGCCTCTGGGCGGTGCCACCTCCTGTCAGGGGCGGTTGCACCTCCTGCCAGAGCTCGAAGACCGAGCTCAGGCGGTGCAACCTCCTGACTGAGGCGGTTACACCGCTCAGCCAGTGCTCGGAGACCGAGCCCAGGCAGTGCCACCTCCTGTCAGGGGAGGTTGCACCGCCTAGTCTCGCTCGGAGACTAAGCCCAGGCGGTGCCACCTCCTGGCTGGGGCGGTTGCACCACCCAGTCTCGCTCAGAGACTTAGCCCAAGCGGTGCTACCTCTTGGCTTGGGCGGTTGCACCTCCCGCCAGAAATCAGGGTCCGAATGTGTTGATCCATTCGGCCCAATTTGGGTTTTTCAGGGGCCCAATTGCCCCAAGATTAAGTTAATGGGATCACCTCCCATTTCCAACTTAATCATTGTGCTAACTATGATTTTTCCTAAGACATTTACTGCAACTTGCTCCGGTGCGTCAATCGCTTCTTCCGGCGAGCTTCCGGCGAGCTTCCGGCGAACTTCCGTCGATCATCCGATGAACCCTCGGTGATGCTCCTGCGGACTTCCAGCAAACTCCTAGACTTGCGACGATCCACTTGGCGAGTTCCGACGAGCTTCTTTGGCAAGCTCATGGACTTCTAGAATTTGTTCCCGCAGAACCTCCGACGACTGTCCGAACTTCCGTCGAACTCTCGAACTCCCAACGTGATCATTGTCTTGACTCCGGTGCAACTCCTGCTGCATGTCTTTCTTCCATCGTAGTTAATCCTGCACACTTAAAACAAAACTTCGATCGAGACAATTAATCCTAAGCAATTAACCAAGTTGTCCGGCATGTCATTGGTCCCTCGACGCTTCGTCCGATTCTTCGGCGCATCGTCCTCTCCTGCAGCCTATTGCCCAATCGGCTAGTTGACTCCGCAACTCCGATATTCTTGGCACAATACCCGCTCTTTTTGGCCTGATGCCCGAGTCCATGGCCCGAAGCCTTCTGTCAAAACGTCGACCGATCCACTGGCCCGACGTCCAATCTTCTGACATGTTCCTTCGGCACAACATGATTTTCCTGCTTTAATTGTCTCATCCTGATCGAAGCATCCTACGTCACTCAAAACGCAGATTAATTCATAAACATATATCAAGTGGTTTCATCATCAAAATACGAGATTCAACAGCAGCGAGGGTCACTGTAGGGATCGACGGGGTTGCAGTAATAGAGGAAGCTCTATTTCTGCAACCGTTGCAAAGAGGGGCTGCAGTAACTGACAGCTGCGACTGCGACCCATGAGCGTGGGCACGACTAGGGTTGCGGCTGGGAGGCGGGCAGCGGTGATCGAGCGGTCAGGAAGAAGTGGCGGCGGTGGAGAAAGAGGCAGCGAGCGTCGTCGCTGGCCAGGAAGTTGTGATGCTAGAGAGGGGAAACAGGGTGCTCTATTTCTATCGCACCACAGAAATAGCGACACCAATAGATCGCAAGGCCGAAGCTGCAACCAAGGGAAGGTAGCGATGGCGATGTAGCCAGGGCAGCGTCGCCGATAGTAGAAGCGACGATGGGTTGTCCGCTGGCTGGGAAACGACGGTCGCGGCCCTTTTCGCTCAAGCAAGATGCGGTCAGCGAGAAGGCGAGGTGAGAAGGTTGCTGGCTGGGGCACAGTGGCAGTGGTGGGCGCTGGCCGAGGAGCAGCGGCGGCAGTGGTCGTCGATCAGGAAGCAGCACCGGCGGTGGAGGAGAAGGAAAGCAGGGGTGGTCAGTGCCGGGAAGCAAATGTTCCTTCTTGGTTGAGAAGGAACAGCGTGCGTGGATGCCGGCTTTGCCCTCACATTTTTTTTTTTTTTGAGATGACGAACTACAACGAGAATGTTGAGGATCGCTGCTATGATACCAAATAATAAGACCCTAAAAGTCTTATCGTCGCTCTGATACCAATTGATAAGACCCTAAATTCTTCTCGTCACTCTGATACCAATTGATAAGACCCTAAGGTCTTATCGTGGAAGAAATGGGAGAAAAGAGAATGATAATGATCGCTTTGAGGGGATCGGCCTCCTTGATTGCTTCGAGGGGATCGACCCTCTTTGATCACTTCGAGGGGATCGGCCCTCCTTGATCACTTCGAGAGGATCGGCCCTCCTTGATCACTTCGAGGGGATCAGCCTCCTAGGGTTTATCCATAGAGTAGAATAACATTTCATTGATTAATTGATTCCAAAAAGGGTTACATCACTATTTATAGAGTTCCACCCAAAGTCCATTAGGACTTGAACTCTAATAATAAATAAATATTAAATAAGCCTCTACTTGACTCTAACTGAACCAAACCGACTTAATAAACAACTGAACTAAACAGACTCGATAAACATTATTCAAAATCTTAGAAAAAGGGTCCTAACAAATTCATTTTTGTCTAAGGCACAAAATAGAGCATTCATAGCTCTAGCATTTAAAGAAAAAGTCTTCTTCTCCAAATCATTTCAATTGTTTATTGGAAGAGAAGACCTTTAAAATATGTTTTCGACCATATTTCATAAATTTAGATCAATAGAAAGCAAGAAAACTCTCATTCGAGTTTTTCAATATGTGTAGTCCATCCCATTGAATATAGGAGGACGAATGTGAGAAAGTCTCTCTTGAAATGTGAAAAAAGCTATTTTTTTGGGCTATTAAACTAAATGAGAAAGAACGTGGCTCTGATACCAACTGTTAGGAATGAGTCGGCACTAAGAGGGGGGGGCGGGGGGTGAATTAGTGCAGTAGATAAAACATGTCGGTTCGAAAAATTCTTTGTACGATAAAACCAATCTGGGAAAGATAACTTAAAATCTCATTCCTAAGTGTAGTGAAAGCAATAAGCAGGTAAGGTAGTTTGCAGTGAAGATAAATTGCAAGAATGAAATGCAAACCAAGTTATAGTGGTTCGGTCATCGTGACCTACATCTACACCACCAATTCCTCTTCTGTCGAGGCCACCGGCATCCACTAACAATCTTCCTTCAATGGGCGAAGATCAACTACCCTTATAACTCAATTCTCCTTTTGACAGGTTTAGGAGAGAACCTTTGCAACACCCACAACCTCCTCTATTAAGCTTCTCTAACACTTAGAGTTTGAGAGGACTTCACACAAGATTACAACAATGTTTTCTTTCTTTTTCACTCTCAATTCTTGTGTTTGTTAATTAGGGATGAGAGGGGCATATATAGGCCTCAAGTGGATTTAAACTTGGAGCCTAAAAAGATCTCATCCCGGGTTTCTAAGGTCTTGGAGGTCCCACCACTTGCAGCACTGACACTGGGCGGTACCATTGTCCAGTCTGGCGGTACCACCGCTTGGTTGACTATGTCTGGTTGGTACTATTAAGATCAAGAGTGGCACTAAGAGGGGGGGTGAATTAGTATAGCGGAAAACTTTTCCGATTTCAAAAGTCTTTGTTTCGATTAAAACCGATTCTGACGAAAATTGTTTCGATACAATCCGTTTCGAAGAGAAATTAAATTTGAAAGCTTTCGTAAAAGTGCAAGAAGAAGATTAAGAAGGTTTGCAGTAATATAAATTACACAAATGAAAGCAAACCAGAATTTAGAGTGTTTTGGTCGATGTGACCTACATTTACTTTCGGATTCCTCCTCCGTTGAGGTAACCGGCATCCACTAAAGGCCTTCCTTCAATAGGTAAAGACCAAACACCTCTTTATAGTGCTTTCTTCTTTTCTCGAGTTTAGGAGATCACCCTTACAAGCCTCACTCCTCTTTCTTGGATGTTTATAAAACTAAGAGAGGGAGGGGAGGACTCTTTCTAACTTTTACAATACTTAACTCCCTAGAGATTCAAGAATATGTTAAACACTTTTATGCCATTTCATGCAGAAAAGGGTGGGGTTTTTATAGGCCTCAATGACTTCAAAATTGGAGCCAAAAAGTGTTACATCCCTGGATTTTGGGGTACTAGCGATACCACCACCGTTATTGGGCGGTACTACCATCGTTGATCTAACACTAGGCAGTACCACCGCTTGATAAGGGTGGTATCATCGCTGGCAGCATTCACTGCTAGCGATACCATCGCCTAGTCTGGGCGGTACCACTTCCCAGACAACCTGGGACATTGTCTCCTAGGCGGTGCCACCGTCGGCTAAGAATTCAAGTGCTAAATGGGTTGCTCAATTCGGCCCAATTCAGCCTTGTTAAGGGCCCAATTGGCCCCTAATTAAGTTAGTGGGATTACCTTTCAATCCTAACTTAATTTACTAACTATAATAATTAAGACATAATCATAGTAATTCTTATTCCGGTACGTCATTTGCTCTTTCGGCGAACTTCCAGCAAACATCCGATGAACTCTCGGTAATGTTCCGGTGGATTCCCGACAAGCTCCTGGACTTTATGATGATCTTCTTGACGAGTTCCGATGAGCTTCTTTGGCAAGCTCCTGGACTTCTCGGTTGGTTTCGGTAGAACTTCCGACGAATGTCCAAACTTTCGACGAACTCTCGAACTCCCAATGAGATCTCGTTCTTGACTCCGGCAAAACACCTGCTTCATGTTTTACTGCTATCGTAGTTAATCCTGCACATTTTTCTCAACATATAGATTATATCAAACAATTTACAATTGACTTCATCATCAAAATCTGAGATTCAACAATCTCCCCCTTTTTGATGATGATAATCAATTGATGACGGAGTTAACCTTAACTCCCCTTATATATATGCCATACTTGAGAAAAAACATTCTTGAATTCAATGCCTTTGAATTCAAGAAACAAACTGATAAGATAAGTTCATTAAACTTATCAATATGCACATCATGATTTCTATCATGATCTAACATTCTCAAAATACGATGTCAAGTATTTATCAAAATGATGTCAAGGCATGACATCCATTTTCAAGTATGATATTTCAAATATAAAAGATGACAAAGATAACAATTCATCATTCTATGGCAAGACATCAATTGTAAAATAGCAAGTTGAGCTATAGATATCTTATCATAATGAAAGAAATTTATCAAGCAAACATTTTAAGCATATATGATGAAATACATTGCATACATTTATCATCAATTTATCACATTTTGGTATTATTTCTCCCCCTTTGTCATCAACAAAAAGGAGAACAATTCAACAATGCAAGTGTGGTAAAAAAAATCAAGCAAGTTTCATACTCAAAAGTTCTCATCATTAAATATTATCAACATTAAAGCAATAGATTCTATCAACTTCTCCCCCTTTGTCATCACAATTTTGCATGAAGAAGAGGAAAGAAAGTAAGGAGGGAATCCATTAGGAACTAAATTTGTGAAATGATTTGAATCAAGTAAAAAATGATAAATAAGTTTTCGTTAAAACATGCTTTCATTTTGACAAAGAGAAGGGATTCATGAAAAGGATTGAGATATCCATATGAAATCAAATCCCCAATCTTGCAAAAAATTATCACACACGAAAATTCATCTTTCAAGGATTAAGATATCCATTGGAATTCCTTCATTTTTCATGAGAAAAATAAGGAAGAATTCATGGGAGAGGAGTATCACATGAAGGAGAAATTCATGAATAAAACTTCATAGTGAGAAGAGCATTATATCAAATCCATTTCTCATTAAAAATTCATAAGAGTGAAATCCGGGAGGGATGCATTTGTCAATGACTTCCATGTATTAAACCTCAAGATATTTAAATGCACAATCACTTTATGCATGATAAAATATTTTAGCATAGCTTTTCATCACTCTTTGCATGAAATATCATTATTATTGCATTGTAGCATTCAAAAGTTTACAATATTAAGAATCCGATAATGTATCATTTGTATGGTAAAGAGATCACAACATCATAAAATTTTCAGCACAGAGTTTTGACATCAAAGTAAGAGTTATAACATCTAAGTAAGCATTTTATTTACATCATTATGTAAAATTCGCATCATAAGAGGAGAAGATTTGTACTCAAACATCATATAAAACTTGTATGGGAAAATGCATATGGCTCATTATGCATACTATAAGATCATGATTTAATTGAGTGATCCAAGGAATCAAGAAAGTCCAAAAATGAAATTTCACAAATTCATGCATTCGGATAAATTAATATTCCTAATTCTCTTCTAATAAAATCAAATTGTTCTTCACTTAAAGGATTTGTAAAAATATCAGCTAATTGATGTTTCATATCAATAAACTCTAAGATTACATCATGATTATTAACATGATCTAATATAAAGTGATGCCTAATATCAATATGTTTAGTTCTAGAGTGTTGAATGAGATTTTTTGTTAAACATATTGCACTTGTGTTATCACATTTTATGGGAATGTTTTTAATATGAATCTTATAATCCTCTAAAGCGTTTTTCATCTACACAACTTGTGCACAACATGTACTAGCTGCAATGTACATAGCTTCGATTGTAGATAGTACAACCGAGTTTTATTTCTTGGAAGACCAAGAAACAAGTGCGTGTCCTAAAAATTGACATGTTCTAGATGTGTTTTTTCTATCTAATCTATATCCAGCAAAATCCACATAAGCATAAGCAATTAGTTCAAAGTTCTCGGATTTTGAATACCATAATCCAAGATTAGAGCAACCTTTAAGATATCTAAGAATTCTCTTAACTACTTTAAGATGAGATATCTTAGGATTAGATTGAAACCTAGTACAAAGTCCTACACTAAACATGATATTCGGTCTAGTTGTAGTGAGGTATAGTAAACTTCCTATCATACTCCTATAAGCTTTTTGATCAAAACTTTCTCCACTTTCATCAATATCTAACTTAGTGGAGGTACTTATAGGAGTATTGATAGCCTTTGAGCTATCCATATTAAACCTTTTTAGCAAATCTAAAGTATATTTTGTTTGACTAAGAAAAATATCATTATTTAGTTGTTTGATTTGTAAGCCTAAAAAGAAAGTTAATTCTCCCATCAAGCTCATTTCAAATTCAAGACTTATACTTTTTATAAATGATTCACATAGAGATTCATTCGTGGAACTGAAAATAATATCATCAACATAAATTTGAACAATAAGAAAATTATTTTAAAATTTTTTGATAAACAATGTAGTATCGACCTTATCTTTAGAGAAATTATTTTCGATAAGAAATGAGCTAAGTCTCTCATACCCAGCCCTTGGGGCTTATTTTAAACACATAATTAGGGAGAATATCATTCTTAAATCCAGGAGGTTGTTCGACATAAACTTCTTCGAAAATAAAGCTATTAAGAAAAGCACTTTTAACATCCATTTGAAATAACTTAAAATTGTTACTACTAGCACAAGCAAGGAGCATCTTTATGGCTTCTAGTCATGCTACAGGAGCGAAAGTTTCTTCATAATCTATACCTTCTTCTTGGTTGAAACCCTTGGCCACTAATCTAGCCTTGTTTCGAACCACGATACCAAATTCGTCTTGCTTGTTTCTAATGTCCCATTTAGTACTAATAACTAAATGGACATTTGGCCTAGGAACAAGCTTCCACACCTCATTTCTCTCAAATTGATTCAACTCTTCTTGCATTGCGATGACCCATGAATCATCTTTCAAGGCCTCGTCAATGCATTTAGGTTCAATTTAGGAGAGAAAAACGGTATTGGCATAAAAATTCTTAAGAGAAGAACGAGTTTGAATCCCTTTTGATGTGTTTCCTATGATTAGCTCATTAGGATGGCATCTATATACTTCCATTCCTTGGGTAAGGATGTTTCGGAAGAAGATGCATCCATGTTACTAGATGGAGAAGGGGTTTCATTTAAATTCAAAGCATCAAAATTATCATCGAAATCATTTTTCTTGACTTCGAAAACTTCATTAAAAATAATATGAATAGACTCTTATATAATTAATGTTCTTTTGTTAAAGATATGAAATGCTTTAGAAATAGAAGAATAGCCAAGAAAAATCCCTTTATCGGATTTTGTATCAAATTTTCCTAAGGCATCTTTTTCATTGAAGATAAAACACTTACACCCAAAAACTTTAAAATATGAAACATTGGGTGTTTTGTTGTTCTACAACTCATAAGGAGTTTTGGTGAGTAATGATCTTACTAGAACTCTATTCATGACATAGCATGCCGTATTTACGACTTCGGCCCAAAAATATTTGGGTAGGCAATGTTCGTTTAATATGGTTCTAGCCATATCTTATAAGTTTCTATTTTTTCTTTCTGCTACTCCATTTTATTAAGGATTTCTTGGAGTAGAGAAATTATGGTTGTATCTATTAGATTCACAAAATTCTTGGAAATCATGGTTTTGAAATTCACCACCGTGATCACTTCAAATTGATGAAATCATAAAACCCTTTTCATTTTGAACAAGTTTACAAAATTTAGAGAAATACCTAAAGCAATCACTTTTGTATGCCAAAAAGTAAGTCTATGTGTATCTACTATAATCATCTGCGATAACAAATCCATATTTGCTACCTCCTAGGCTTGATGTAGCAATTGGTCCGAATAAGTCCATATGGATTAATTGCAATGGCCTAGAGGTGCTTATTTAGTTCTTTGGTTTGAAACTACTTTTTATTTGCTTTCCTAGTTGACAAGCATCACACAGATGGTCTTTGACGAACTTAATGTGAGGAATTCCTCTCACAAGTTCTTTAGATGAAATTTGAGCGATTAGTTTCATGCTTGCATGACCTAACCTCCTATGCCACAGCTAAGTATCGTCATTCAAAGCCGAAAAATATATTTCATTATAAAGATCATTAATATCGATAATGTATACGTTTTATTTTAGAGCAATCATAGATATGTTTTTATATGGTTTTTCAATAATGCAAGCATTGGATTCAAATCTAATGATGTATCCTTTATCACACAATTGACTAATAATCAAAAGGATAACCTTTATCATCAACTAACAACACATATTCAATAGAAAAGTAGATTTGTTACCTATAGTTCCTTTGCCAATACTTTTACCATTGTTGTTGTCTCCGAAGGTGATATATCCAGTCATATGCTAGTGAGCTTAGAGAATTAAGATGAATCACTAGTTATATGCCTTGAGCATCCACTATCAAGATACCATCTCTTGCTCCTAGCTTGTGATGGTATACGTTTCTACAAAAAAAAGATGATTTTTAGGTACTCATTTGATCTTGGGTGTCTCAAAAATCGATCGACTTAACTTATCATTTTGCATGGAGTTCTTTATGATTCCTTTAGGAACTTAAATCAATTTGTGTAGATTAAATTTCTTAAATGGATAATGATAAGCTACATGCCCAAATTTACAACAAAATATATATTTGTTTCGGGGTGAAACATGCAAAGTAGGGCCTTTAACAAAGGTGGTTGGATTTTAGTGGAGCTGCTCACAAATCTGATTCTGCATTTTCTATGAACGTGACCCTTGTTAGCAAGAATCATGTTCAAGGACTTGCCACCAACCTCAAACTTTTCTAAAGTTTTTTTAAGTAGCAAGTTTTCCTTTTGAAGTATTTCTAGTTCATCACATTTCGTACATGGAGCTAAACTATCATTATGCTCAACTTTTAATCTATTGTAATCCATAACAAGAGAATCATGCTCCTTTTTTAACAATTTATATTTTTTACTAATTGATTTGCATTCATCAAATAAATCATGAAAATCATTTAATAGTTTATTAAAGGATAAATTTGTATCAAATGAACCTATTACCTCATCTCCAATAGCCATTAGTGCATAGTGAGTAACTTGCTTGGTGTTAGTTGGCTCCTCTTCTTAGGATGAACTTGAGTCGTCCTATGTTGCTTTAAGAGTCTTCTTCTTCTTTGCTCGGGGACATTTGCTCTTGTAATGTCCCGGCTTCTTGCACTCGTAGCATATTACTTGATCTTTCTTGGGTTCAAATTTATTTTTAGTGTTATTTTTAAATTTATTTTTTTATAAATTTTTTAAACTTTCTTGTTAAGAGTGCAAAGTCATCATGAAGGTCTTCATCACTTGAACTTTCTTTCAAGTGGTCTTCTTAGGTTTTTCGTGCCATATCCTTCATGTTCTTTGGAAAGTTATTCCCAATCTCTTCATGAGCATTATAAGTTATCTCATAGGTCATTAGTGACCCGATTAGTTCTTCAAGAGGAAAGTTATTTAGGTCTTTAGCCTCTTGAATGACCATAACTTTAAGGTCCCAACTTTTTGGAAGGGATCTTAAAATTTTATTAACAAGCTCAAAATCCAAGAAACCATTACCAAATCATTTCAGACCATTGACAACATCCGTAAATCGGGTATAAATGTCTCCAATGGTCTCACTTGGTTTCATTCAAAACAACTAATAAGTATGCACTAAAATATTAATTTTTGACCCATTTACTCTACTAGTGCATTCATGAGTCACTTTGTTGAGTGTGTGCCAAATATCAAATGTCGTTTCATAAAAGGACACATGATTAAACTCGATTTTATTTAAGGCACAAAACAAGGCATTCATAGCCTTAGCATTTAAAGCGGAAGTCTTCTTCTCCAACTCATTCCAATCATTCATTGGAAGAGAAGACTTTTGAAACCCATTTTCTACAATATTCCATAATTCAAAATCTATTGAAATTAGGAAGATCCTCATTTTAGTCTTCCAATAAGTATAATCCGTCCCATTGAACATGGGCAAACATGTAATTGAATCACCCTTTAGGTTGTCGGCAAATGCCATCTCTCTTGGAGTTAAAACCAAATGAGAGTGAACCTTGCTTTGATACGAGTTGTTAGGGTCAAGAGCGGCACTAAGAGGGGGGGTGAATTAATGCAGCAGAAAACTTTCCTAATTTCAAAAGTCTTTGTTTCGATTAAAACCGATTTTGACGAAAATTGTTTTGATACAATTCGTTTCAGACAGAAATTGAATTTGAAAGCTTTCGTAAAAGTGCAAGAAGAAGATTAAGAAGGTTTGCAGTAATGTAAATTGAACAAATGAAAGCAAACCAGAATTTAGAGTAGTTTGGTCGATGTGACCTACATCCACTTTCGGATTCCTCATCTATTGAGGTCACCGGCATCCATTAAAGGCCTTTCTTCAATAGGTGAAGACCAAACACATCTTTACAGCACTTTCTCCTTTTCTCGGGTTTAAGAGATAACCCTTACAACCCTCACTCCTCTTTCTTGGATATTTACAAAGCTAAGAGAGGGAGGGGAGGACTCTTTCTAACTTTTATAACACTTTAACACCTTAGAGATTCAAGAATATGTTAAACACTTTCGTGCCCTTTCATGTAGAAAAGGGTGGGATTTTTATAAGCCCCAATGGCTTCAAAATTGAAGCAAAAAAGTTGTCACATCCCTAGATTTCGGGGTACTAGCAGTACCACCACCGTTACATGGTGGTTCTACCACCGTTGATCTGACACTAGGCGGTACCACTGCCCAGACAACTTGGGACATTGTCTCCCAAGCGGTGCCACCACCAGCCAAGAATTCAGGTGCTGAATGGGCTATTCAATTTAGCCCTATTAAGGGCCTAATTGGCCCCTAATTAAGTTAGTGGGATTACCTCATAATCCTAACTTAATTTACTATCTAACTACGATAATTAATACATAATATAGCACTTCTTGTTCCAATGCGTCATTTGCTCTTCCGGCGAGCTTCCAGCGAACTTCCGGCGAACATCCGATGAACTCTCGGCAATGTTCCGACGGACTCTTGGCAAGCTCCTAGACTTTACAATGATCTTCTTGGCGAGTCCCGATGAGCTTCTTTGGCAAGCTCCTGGACTTCTCGGTTGGTTCCGGTAGAACTTCCGATGAATGTCCGGACTTCCAACGAACTCTCGAACTCCCAATGAGATCTCGATCTTGACTTCGGCACTACACCTGCTTTATGTCTTACTATTATCGTAGTTAATCCTACACACTTTTCTGAATATATAGATTAGATTAAACAATTTACAATTGACTTCATCATCAAAATCTAAGATTCAACAGGTACCACTGTCTAGACTGGCGGTACCACCACCTGATAGTCTTGGAGATTGAGTCTAGGTGGTACCACCACCTGATATAGTCTTAGAGACTATGCCATGATGGTTCCAACTGTTGGGTCACTTTTTAGGCCTTTCACTTAGCCCAACACAGTCTATACATGGGCCCAACTAGCCCCTAATTAGGTTGGCCCAATTCTAATCCTAATTATGTGCTATCTATGAAATTTAAGGCATACACTAAGCAAATCCGGTCCGGTTAGTCTAGGTTTCTTCCGACAATCTTCCGACGAACTTCCAACGATCTCTCGGTAATGTTCCAAGGGACTGCTGGCAAGCTCCTAGACTTCATGATGATCTTGTTGGCGAGTTTCGATGAGCTTCTTCAGCAAGCTCCTGGACTTGTCGGTCAATTCTGGTAGAACTTTCGATGAACATCCGGACTTCTGACTAACTCTCGAACTCCCAATGAAGTCTCGTTCTTGGCTCTAGGACTTCAGTTTGCTTTATGCCTTGATTACTTTCATAGTTAATCATGTACAAATAAAGCCTACTTTGATCTAGACAATTATTATAAAGCTTGAATCATGTTTGTCCAGCACGTCATTGGTTCATCGATGCTTCATCTAATTTTTCGGTGTATCATCCTCTCTTGCGGCTTATTGCCCAATCGGCCAGTTGACCTCTGCAACTTCGATTTTCTTGGCGCAATTTTCACTCTTCTTGGCCCGATGCCCGAACTCATGGCCCGAAGCCTTCTGCCGATACGTCGATTGATCCTCCGGCTCGATGTCAAATCTTCTAACATATTCCACTCCAGCCCTGACCTAATCTCCTATGCCACAGCCAAGCATCATCATTTAAAACCGAAAGACATATTTCATTGCAAAGATCATTGATGTCAATAGTGTATATATTATTTTGTTTTAGTGCAATCATAGATGTGTTTTTGTATGGTTTTTCAATAATGCAAGCATTAGATTCAAATCTAATAATATAGCCTTTATCACATAATTGACTAATACTCAAAAGGTTATGCTTTAAGCCATCAACTAATAATACATCTTCAATAAAAAAGTTGGATATGTTACCTATAGTTCCTTTGCCAATGATTTTACCCTTGTTGTTATCTCCGAAGGTGACATATCCTTCGTCTAGGCTAGTGAACTTAGAGAATTGAGATGGATCTCCGGTCATATGCCTTGAGCATCCACTATCAAGGTACCATCTCTTGCTCCTAGCTTGTGATGGTATACGTTTCTACAAAAGAGGATGATTTTTAGGTATCCATTTGACCTTGGGTGCCTAAAAAACCGATCAGCTTGACTTATCATTTTGTATGGAGTTCTTTACGGTTTCTTTAGGAACCCAAATCAATTTGTGTGGACTACACTTTTTAAATGGACAATGATAAACTACATACCCAGATTTATAACAAAAGTTACATTTCTTTTGAGGTGAAACATGCAAGGTAGGGCCTTTAACAAAGGTGGTTGGATTATGGTGAGAGCTACTCATAAATCTAATTCCACCTTTTATATGAATGTGACCCTTGTTGGCAAGGATCATGTTCAAGAGCTTGCTAACAACCTCAAATTTTTTCAAGGTATCTTTGAGTAACAAGTTTTCCTTTTGAAGTATTTCTAAATTATGATATTTCATACATGGAGCTAAACTATCATTATGCTCAATTTTTAATTTATCAAAATCACTAATAAGAGAATCATGCTCCTTTTTTAACAATTTATATTTTTTACTTATTATTTTACATTCATCAAATAAATCATGAAAAGCATTTAATAGTTCATCAAATGATAAATTTGCATCTAATGAACTTATTGCCTCATCTCTAATGGCCATTAGCGTATAGTAAGCAATTTGCTCAGTGTTGGTTGGCTCCTCTTCTTCAGATGCACTTGAGTCATACCATGTTGCTTTGAGAGCCTTCTTCTTTAGTGTCCTTTTCTTGGCTTGGAGACATTCACTTTTGTAGTGTCCTGGCTTCTTGCATTCGTAGCATATTACTTGATCTTTCTTTGGTTTAAATTTATTTTTAGTATTATTTTTAAATTTATTCCTTTTAATGAATTTTTTGAATTTTCTTGTTAAAAGTGTCAAGTAATCATCAAAGTTTCATCACTTGAGTTTTCTTTCAAGTGGTCTTCTTATATTCTAAGTGCTACATCTTTCCTATTTTTTGGAAGGGTATCCTCAAGCTCTTCATGAGCTTTGCATGTCATTTCGTAGGTATTAGTGACACAATTAGTTTTTCAAGAGGAAAATTATTTAAATCTTTGGCCTCTTGAATGGTTGTGACTTTAGGGTCCCAACTCTTTGGAAGAGATCTTAAAACTTTATTAACGAGTTCAAAATATGAGAAACTTTTACCAAGTCCTTTTAGACTATTGACGACATCCGTAAATCGGGTGTATATGTCTCTAATGGTCTCACTCGGTTTCATTCGAAATAACTCATAAGAATGAACTAAAAGATTAATTTTTGACTCCTTCACTCTACTAGTGCCTTCATGAGTCACTTCGAGCGTGTGCCAAATATCAAAAGCCATTTCACAAATCAACACTCGATTAAACTCATTTTTATCTAATGCACAAAACAAGACATTCATAGCCTTGGCATTTAAAGTGAAAGTCTTCTTCTCTAACTCATTCCAATCATTCATTGGAAGTGAAGACTTTTGAAAACCATTTTCAACTACGTTCCAAAGCTCAAAATCCATTGAAATTAGGAAGATCCTCATTCTAGTCTTCCAATATATGTAATCTCCTAGTGAACATGGGCGGATGTGTAATTGAATGACCCTCTTGGCTGCCGGCAAATGCCATCTCTCTTGGGTTTAAAACCAACTAAGAGTGAACCGAGCTCTGATACCAATTATTAGGATCAAGAGCGGCAATAAGAGCGGGGGTGAATTAGTGCAGTGGAAAACTTTCACTATTTCAAAAAACTTATTTCGATTGAAACCGATTCTAACGAGAATGGTTTCAATTCAATCCATTTCGAAAGGAATTTAAACTCGAAACCTTTCGTGAAAGTGCAAGAGAAGACTAAGGTGATTTGCAACAATGTAAATTACACAAATGAAAAGCGTCGGTTTCGTAAAGTCCTCTTACGATTAAAGCCGAACTCGGAAGATGTTTACGTGAAAGCGTATGTAGATGTAGTTAAAGCATAGTAAGGAGGAGAGGCAGTTTGCTATAAAAGAAAGTTGCTCAAAGTAAATACAAACCAAGTTTTAGAGTGGTTCGGTCAACGTGACCTACATCCACTTTCGGCTTCCGCCTCCGATGAGGTCACCGGCGTCCACTAGAGGCCTTCCTTCAATAGGCGAAGGCCAACCACCTTTTACAACTTTTCTTCTTTTATCGGGTTTAGGAGACAAACCTTATAAGTTTTACTTCTCTTTCTTGGATGGTTACAAGGCTAAGAGATAAAGGAGGAGAACTCTAACTTTTACAATACTTTAAGGCTCAAGAACTCAAGATTATGCCAATAGGTTTCATGCTCTTTCATGTAGGAAAGGGTGGGGTTTTTATCGGCCCCAATGGCTTCAAAAATTGAGCCAAAAAGTGTCTAATCCCAGATTTCTAGGGTCCTAGCGGTACCACCGCCATTATTGGGCGGTACTACCACCAGACACCTGACACTAAGTGGTACTACCGCTCAGTCTGGGCGGTACCACCGCCTGACAGAGCTCAGAGACCGAGCTCTGGCGGTACCACCGCCTGACAAGGGCGGTACCACCGTTGGTAGCAATAACTGCCGATGATGCCACCACCTAATAGAGGCGGTACCTGTTGAATCTCGGATTTTGATGATGAAGTCAATTGTCATTTGTTATCTAATCTATATGTTGAGATAAGTGTGCATGATTAACTACGATGAAAGTAAGATATGCAGCAGGAGTTGCGCCGGAGTCAAGACAATGATCACGTTGGGAGTTCGAGAGTTCGATGGAAGTTCGGACAGTCGTCGGAGGTTCTGTGAGAACAAATCCGAGAAGTCCATGAGCTTGCCAAAGAAGCTCGTCAGAACTCGCCAAGTGGATCGTCGCAAGTCCAGGAGTTTGCCGGAAGTCCGTAGGAGCATCACCGAGGGTTCATCGGATGATCGACGGAAGTTCACCGGAAGCTCGCCGGAAGAAGCGAATGATGCACCAGAGCAAGTTGCAGTAAATGTCTTAGGAAATATTGTATTTAGCACAATGATTAAGTTGAAAATGGGAGGTGATCCCATTAACTTAATCTTGGGACAATTGGGCCCTTGAAAAACCCAAATTGGGCCGAATGGATCAACCCATTCGGACCCTGATTTCTGCCAGGCGGTTGAACCGCCCAAGCCAGGAGGTGACACTGCCTCGGCTAAGTCTCCGAGCGAGACTGGGCGGTGCAACCTCCCCTGACAGGAGGTGGCACCACCTGAGCTCGGTCTTCGAGCTCTGGCAGGAGCTGCAACCGCTTCAGTTAGGCGGTGGCACCGCCTGAGCTCGGTCTTCGAGCTCTGGCAGGAGGTGCAACCGCCCCTAACAGGAGGTGGCACCACCTAGAGGCTCAGTCTTCGAGCTCTGCCAGATGGTGCAACCGCCTCAGTTAGGAGGTGCAACCGCCAGATCTCGGAATTCCGAGAATTGATAGTTTTGAGCTCCAAATTCAAACTGGGTTGGGGCCTATAAATACCCCACCCATTCAGCACTGAAAGGGCACTTAACATACACCGAAATCCTGATCTTGTTCTGTGATTTTTAGAGCTCAAAATTGTTGTAAAGGCCAAAAGTTATTCTCCCTCTTTTCTTTCAAGTTCTGAGCTTTAAAGAGAGGAGAGAAAATTCTGTAAGGGTTAGTCTCCTAAGCCCGTCAAAAGGAGTGAAACTATAAAAGGGTGGTTGGCCTTCGCCTATTGAAGGAAGGCCTCTAGTTGACGTCGGTGACCTCGTCTGTGGAGGAAGCCAAAAGTGGAGTAGGTCAAGATTGACCGAACCGCTCTAAATCTCGGTTTGCATTTACTTTGAGCATATTATCTTTACTGCAAACCTCCTATAAAGCTTACTGCTTTCTACGCATCTACGATCGGGTTTCAAGCTTTGCACTTTCCGAATCGGTGTTTAGACGTAAATCAGTTTTATCGTACGATCATCATATTTCTGTTAGCGTTTACATTTTGATTTCTATCACTTTTAACGAACGAACGTAGTTTTTATCGTAGAAGGTTTTCCGCTGCACTAATTCACCCACCCCCTCTTAGTGCTCTTGATCCTAACAATTGGTATCAGAGCAGGGTTAACTCTCAAACGGATTAAAACCCAAGAGAGATGGCATACGCTGGAAACCAAGAGGGCCATTCTATTACACGCCCACCTATGTTCAATGGGACAGACTACACCTATTGGAAGACCCGAATGAGGATCTTTCTTCTTTCTATGGATCTTGAACTTTGGAATTTTGTTGAAAATGGATTTTCGAAGTCTTCTCTTCCGATGATCGATTGGAATGAATTGGAGAAGAAGGCTTTCGCTCTTAATGCAAAGGCTATGAATGCCTTATTTTGTGCGCTTGATAAAAATGAGTTCAACCGTGTTTCGGTTTGTGAAACCGCATTTGATATTTGGCACACACTCGAAGTGACTCATGAAGGCACAAGTAGAGTGAAAGAGTTAAAAATCAATCTTTTGTTACATTCTTTCGAACTTTTCTGGATGAAACTGAGTGAGACTATTGGCGACATGTTTACCCATTTCACGGATGTCGTCAATGGTCTAAAAGGACTCGGAAAAGGTTTTTCGGATTTTGAGCTCGTAAATAAGATTCTAAGATCCCTTCCTAAGAGTTGGGATCCTAAAGTCACTGCTATTCAAGAGGCGAAAGATCTAAACAACTTCCCTCTTGAAGAACTAATCGGGTCATTAATGACCTACGAGATGACTTGCAAAGTTCATGAAGAGCAAGAAGATATCCTTCCAAAGAACATGAAGAATATGGCACTTAGAACTTCAGAAGACCACTTGAGAGAAAACTCAAGTGATGAGGATTGTGACGATTACTTGGCACTTCTAACAAGAAAATTTAAAAAATTCATTAAAAGAAACAAGTTTAAGAATGACACAAAAAATAAACTTGAACCCAAGAAGGACCAAGTTATTTGCTATGAGTGCAAAAGGCCAGGACACTACAAGAGTGATTGTCCCCAAGTCAAAAAGAGAACATCAAAGAAGAAGGCACTCAAAGCAACATAGGATGACTCGAGCGCGTCCGAAGAAGAGGAGTCCAACACTAAGCAAGTTGCTCATTACGCCTTAATGGCCATCGGAGAGGAGGTAACAAATTCAATAGATGCAGATTTATCATTTGATGAATTATTAAATGCCTTCCATGACTTATTTGATGAATGCAAGATTATTAGTAGAAAATACAAATTGCTAAAAAAGGAGCATGATAGTCTTACTTGTAATTTCGATAAGTTAAAAGCTGAATATCATGATAGTTTAGGTTCATGCATAAAATGCTATGATCTAGAAACTCTCCAAAAGGAAAACTTGCTACTTAAGGACACCTTGAAGAAATTCGAGGTTGGTAGCAAGTTGTTGAACATGATCCTTGCAAACAAGGGTCACGTTCCCAAAAGAAGTGGAATCAGATTTGTTAAAAGTCCTCACCAAAATCCATTCACCTTCATGTTGAATCTCAGATTTTGATGTTGAAACTAATTGATTGTGTTTAGATGTTTAACTGTATTTTGAGTGATGCAGGTCTACTCGATCAGGTTTAGACAGTTGACGCAGGAGGAATTGATGTTGCGTTGGAAGAGATCACGTTAGGATATTGGATGGCTGAACGCTTCGAACGTCGGGCATCGGGCCAAGGAGAGCGAAACTGTGCCAAGGATATCGGCGTTGCGGAGGTCAACCGCTGATTGGGCAACAAGCCACAAGAGAGGATGATGCGCCGAAGAATCGGACGAAGCGCCAACCAATGACGTGCCGGGCAACAGAATGTCAATTCGCTTTATAATAATTGTCTAGATCGGAGTAGAGTTTTTGCTTGTGTGTGCAGGATTAACTATGATAACAACGAAGACATAAAGCAAAACAAAGTGTCAGAGTCAAGCACGAAGGATTCATTGCGAGTTCGAGAGTTCGACGGAAGTCCGAAGGTTCGTCGGGAATGCTGCCGAAACTAGCCAAGAATGAGTAGGGAGCTTGCCGAAGGGTTTTTCGGAAGCTCACCGGAAGGTTCGTTGGAAGTTCGCGGAGCTCACCGAGAATGATCGGAGCTTTCCGAAGAAGCTCGTTGGAACTCGCCAAGATCAAATCGTGAAGTCTAGGAGCTTGTCGGGAGTCCGCAGAATGGTTTCCGAGAGTTTATCGGAAGACCGTCAGAAGTTCGCCGAAAGCTCGCCGGAAGAAGTCTTGACTTACGGACTTTGTAATAGCTTATAAAATATCTTTAAATTCGTAGTTATCATGTTAATTAGAGTTAGGATTAGGTGTTAATCCTATAACCCAAGTAGGGCCTAATTGGGCCCGAGTTCGGACTGGTTTGGGTCAAGTTTGGAGCTCAACCAGTGAGCTGATTTGGCCTAGGCGGTGGCACCGCCTAGACTGGCGGTGGCACCGCCCAGCACCCAAGAGCTGGGCGGTGACACCTCTTGGCTGGGCGGTTGCACCGTCCAGCACCCGAGCGCTGGGCGGTGGCACCGCCTGGCTAGGCGGTGGCACCTCCAGCACCGGGAACCCTAAGAGAATTCAAATTTTGGAGCCCAAAATTTGAATCCTCTTGAGGCCTATAAATACCCCTCTAATCTCAGCTGAGAGAACAACTTTTGAGAAGCATTTTTGATTGAGAGAAAAGTCTTAGAAAGTCTTAGCAAGTCTTGTTTTCAATTTGCTAGAGAGTTCTCCTCCTCCTTTCTTATTGAAAATTTGTAAGAGGTTGAGCTGCTTGTAAAAGGTTGTAAGAGGGGTGTTTACCCTTCCATTTTAAGAGACTTGCTAGTGGAAGGTGGGAGCCTCATCGAAGAGGGGCCTCGCAAGTGGAGTAGGTCATTTGACCGAACCACTCTAAAAATCGGCGTAATCTCTGGTTTGCTTTTTATTATTGTCATTTACATTACTGCAAATCTTCTTACTGCTTTAGTTCCTCGTTACTCTTGTTGCGCAACTTGAAGAATACGCCTTCAAGTTAAATTTCTCAAGTTTCGTTCTTAACGTAAGAAAGATTTTGATTAAAATTGAAGTTTTAATCCGCTGCACTAATTCACCCCCCCCCCCCTCTTAGTGCCGCTCCGATCCTAACAAGTGGTATCAGAGCAAGGTTATCTCTCATATTTGGTTTAATACCCAAGAGAGATGGCTTACTCCGGCATGCAAGAGGGCCATTCTATTGCACGACCACCTTTGTTTAATGGGTCGGATTACACATATTGGAAGACTCGCATGAGAATCTTCCTCATTTCTATGGACTTTGAGCTTTGGTCTATTATCGAGAATGGATTTCAAAAATCTTCTCTTCCGATGAGCGAATGGGATGAATCGGAGAAGAAGGTTTTTGCTTTAAATGCAAAGGCTATGAATGCCTTGTTTTGTGCACTAGACAAAAATGAATTTAATCGTGTGTCAATGTATGATTCGGCTTTTGATATTTAGAGAACTCTTGAGGTCACTCATGAAGGCACTAGCCGAGTGAAAGAGTCCAAAATCAACATCCTTGTGCACTCTTACGAACTTTTCCGAATGAAACCAAGTGAGTCCATCGGAGACATGTACACCCGGTTTACGGATGTCATCAATGGACTCAAAGCTCTTGGTAAAGATTTTACTAACTTTGAACTAGTAACTAAAATCTTAAGATCCCTCCCTAAAAGTTGGGATCCAAAAGTTACGGCCATTCAAGAGGCCAAAGACCTTAAAGCATTCCCTCTTGAAGAACTCATTGGGTCTCTAATGACCTACGAAATGACATGTCAAGCTCATGACGAGCTCGAGAACCCCCTTCCAAAGAACAGGAAGGATATGGCACTCAAATCACAAGAAGACCACTTGAAAGGAACATCAAGTGATGAGGACAGTGACAATGACATTGCACTTTTGAATCAAAAATTTAAAAAATATTTAAGAAAGAACAGATTTAAAAATAATACAAAAAAAAATTTGAACAAAAAAAGGACCAAGTGATTTGCTATGAATGCAAAAAACCGGGACACTATAAGAACGATTGTCCTCAAGCCAAAAAGAGAACATCAAAGAAGAAGGCGTTCAAGGCAACGTGGGATGATTCAAGCGCATCCGAAGAAGAGGAGTCCAACACCGAGCAAGTTGCTCATTACGCGCTAATGGCGTTAGGAGAAGAGGTATGTGATTTATTTAATGAAGATTTATCTTTTGAAGAACTATCTATCGCTTTTCATGAATTATTTGATGAATGTAGAACTGTTAGCAAGAAGTTAAGTATCTTAAAGAAAGAGCATGCTTTGCTACAAGATAAGTTTGATAGTCTTCAAACTCCTCCATGCTCTAAGTGTGAGCATTTAGAAGCTATAAAAAATGAAAATTTGCTTCTTAAGGAAACCTTAAACAAGTTTAAGGTTGGTAGCAAAGGATTAGATATGATCCTTGCACACAAGGGTCACATCGCAAATAGAAATGGAATTGGATTTGTAAAAGGATTACATCAAAATCCTACCACTTTCATAAAAGGACCTACATTACATGTTTCCTCTTATATGAAATGCAACTTCTGTTGCAAATCCGGACATATTGCCTACAAATGTCCATTTAGGAAAATTAGTTCACAAAAATTAATATGGGTTCCTAAAGGAACTATAAAGGATTCAAAAATAAATAACAAGGTTAGTGGGTCAATTTTTGAGGCACCCAAAATCAAATGGGTACCTAAAAATCATCCTCTTTTGTAGACAAACCCACAAGCTAGGAGCAAGAGATGGTATCTCGATAGTGGATGCTCAAGACATATGACTGGAGATCCATCTCATTTCTCTATGTTCACTAGCAAAGAAGAAGGGTATGTCACCTTCGGAGACAAAAAGGACAAAGACATACTTATATGAAACAACTAAATAGATAAAAGTATTTTTCTTGAAAATTCTTGGTTTGATGAATCTATTTTATCATCTTTTTATGAATATCTTGAAAATGATTTTGATTTGATGATTTTAATTTGAATGAGCTTTATCTTGATTTTTTGAGATTTATAACTTGAGATTTACTCTATAAAAATCAAGATCTTGTATCCTCAATGTTCCTTTTTAGCATCTATTATCCAAATGAATTATGATTGGTATCATTGCTGTATTTCTTCTTATCGTGCACTAAAGAGAAAATTTTTCTAAATGAATCGTGATATTTCGGAACCACAATTCTTTTTATGATTCATAATGAATTGAGAAATTTTATATGCTTGAATTAATATCTTATTCTAAGATTGAATGAATTTTATCTATATCATGATCTCCTAAGATTTTTTCTTGATTATTTAAGAGGAGATTTTTCAAAACAAAATGTGTCTTCTATTATTATCTTTTCATGATATGATTTTCATGCAATTCCTTGTACTCATGAAATATTTATCTCATCACCCAATAACTCTTCTTGATATTCCTTATGTGATGAAACAAAATAATGCATGGAATTCAAATAAGAAGTTAATGATCATGCATGATAGGATGTAAAGAATTTTGACATTTAGATACTATCATTTGAATAGCTATGATCATGTTGCCAAAATGATTTATCATGAATGCTTGAATATCATGTATGATATGCCGATATTGATGATTGAGTTATTTGTATCATGCATGAAAAATAAAAGATATAGTTTTGAAATTGTGCATGTTCGAATTTGAAAATATGATGATGCATAATGATTAAATTGTGCATTGAAAATATTAAACATTTTGAAACCATGTTTTAGTGTCATGCATAATGATCATGCTTAATAAAATTTAAAATTATACATGATGAATCTTGCGATTTATGGATTATTGATTTTTACTATAATGGAAGTGCCTTATTGATCTTTGTTGTAATAAATCTTACACTTTCGGTTTTAAACATGATACATGTTTTTATTTGGCATAAATGAAATAAAATCATATGAATTGAAACAACTAAAAAGAGAAAAATATTTTTTCCTTGAAAATTTAATTTTCTCTATCTTATTGATCTTGATGATTATTATGATAAATCTATGTATACCATTTTGAATCTCTTGAAAGTAATGTTGAGATTTTGATGAATTTGATGATTTGAATTTGAATGAGGTTGTATTTAAATTATGATCTTGATTTCTTGGATTTACTACTTGAGATTCTTTTTTAATCACAATCTCTTCTTTGTACACCTACAATTTTTGTTATTTATAAAAGGAAGAGATTTGATAAAATGAATCATGTCTTTTAGTATTCAAATGGTCTTATCTTTGATGATATGATTTCTTTATATCTATGATATAAATGCCTTGAAATGATTGAAATATTTTACACAAATGTTATGCTCTTCCCTACTTCTTTCTTGTTTTCAATGATAAAACGGGGAGAAGTTTTGATCATGCATGGTAGGATATAATTTGACAAAATTTATACCATCATGAAACATTTATGATTTACAATGATGCATGCAATACTTGTGCTTTCTAATTTTGATGTTATGTATTGCATATGATGTATTGCATATGATGTAAATCATGATTTAAAATGCTATGAGTTGTTGCTAAAATGATAAATGTTGATTTAATGTTTTGTATCATGAATGCTCTAAATGATGATTGTTTGGTACCATGATCAAAATATTGATAAATAGTTAAAATTTTAGTATCATGTATGATATCCTCATAATGTCGATCGATTTATTCAATATCGTGCATGAATGAAATATAAGGTTTTCGAAAATATGCATGTAATACTTCAACTTATGATAATGATGCATGCAATGATAAAATATTCATGATGAAAAATTGTCTTGACATTCATAACTTGATTATTCATCCTTTGTCATGATTTTGAAATCGTTGTAAAAGGAAAAAGAACAACAAAACTGTATTCTTCTTTTCTTTTTGACAATGACAAAGGGGGAGAAATATTGCTCGCTCAAGATGCAAAATTTGAAAACTTACACATTGTAAAAGAAGCAAAACTTGCAACTTGCACATTGCAATAAGAAGCAAGAATCATGAGCTTACACAAGAAAGCTATCTTGTATTTGCTTTCGTAATTTTTTTTTTTTTTTTGCTAGCTTGTATATTGTAAAACTTGCATAGTGTAAAAATTGCTATCTTATAGTCTAAAGAGAAACCAATAGTTGCTATCTCAAAATGCAAAATATGCTAACTTGCTACAGAAGCAAAATTGCTAGCTCAAACATTGCAAAGGAAGCAAAAATTTGCTAGCTTGCAACTTGCATATCGTGAAAACTGCTAGCTAGTAGTCTAAAGAGAAGCAATCAATAGCTATCTCAAGAAGACCAAGCATGTTAAACTTACACATCTTTAATCGTTAGATTGCATGATGATAAAACTTGATATTATATTTTTCATGTAATAAGTTGAACCCATATAACAAACACTTGATTGTGGTACTTCTCCTTTTTGTTGATGACAAAGGGGGAGAAGTATGTTGATGACATGACATATGATGCATAAGTTTTATGCATATGTTCATGATGATGTGTTGCAAGTATTCATGATGAATATTGCAATGACTTGAATTCTGTTTGAATTCAAGGTTCTATCAATATGGCATATTGATAGGGGGAGTTTGTTTAAACTCCGGGAGTTAAGGTTAACTCCGTTAGTCATCAATTAGTTGTCATCATCAAAAAGGGGGAGATTGTTGAATCTCAGATTTTGATGATGAAACTAATTGATTGTGTTTAGATGTTTAACTGTATTTTGAGTGATGCAGGTCTACTCGATCAGGTTTAGACAGTTGACGCAGGAGGAATTGATGTTGCGCTGGAAGAGATCACGTTAGGATATTGGATGGCTGAACGCTTCGAACGTCGGGCATCGGGCCAAGGAGAGCGAAACTGTGCTAAGGATATTGGCGTTGCGGAGGTCAACCGCTGATTGGGCAACAAGTCGCAAGAGAGGATGATGCGCCGAAGAATCGGACGAAGCGCCAACCAATGACGTGCCGGGCAACATAATGTCAATTCGCTTTATAATAATTGTCTAGATCGGAGTAGAGTTTTTGCTTGTGTGTGCAGGATTAACTACGATAACGACGAAGACATAAAGCAAAACAAAGTGTCGGAGTCAAGCACGAAGGATTCATTGCGAGTTCGAGAGTTCGACGGAAGTCCGAAGGTTCGTCGGGAATGCTGCCGAAACTAGCCAAGAATGAGTAGGGAGCTTGCCGAAGGGTTTTTCGGAAGCTCGCCGGAAGGTTCGTTGGAAGTTCGCGGAGCTCACCGAGAATGATCGGAGCTTTCCGAAGAAGCTCGTTGGAACTCGCCAAGATCAAATCGTGAAGTCTAGGAGCTTGTCGGGAGTCCGCAGAATGGTTTCCGAGAGTTTATCGGAACACCGTCGGAAGTTCGCCGAAAGCTCGCCGGAAGAAGTCTTGACTTACGGACTTTGTAATAGCTTATAAAATGTCTTTAAATTCGTAGTTATCATGTTAATTAGAGTTAGGATTAGGTGTTAATCCTATAACCCAAGTAGGGGCTAATTGGGCCCGAGTTCGGAATGGTTTGGGCCAAGTTTGGAGCTCAACCAGTGAGCTGATTTGGCCTAGGCGGTGGCACCGCCCAGCACCCGAGAGCTGGGCGGTGACACCTCTTGGCTGGGCGGTTGCACCATCCAGCACCCGAGCGCTGGGCGGTGGCACCGCTTGGCTAGGCGGTGGCACCTCCAGCACCGGGAACCCTAAGAGAATTCAAATTTTGGAGCCCAAAATTTGAATCCACTTGAGGCCTATAAATACCCCTCTAATCTTAGCTGAGAGAACAACTTTTGAGAAGCATTTTTGATTGAGAGAAAAGTCTTAGAAAGTCTTAGCAAGTCTTGTTTTCAATTTGCTAGAGAGTTCTCCTCCTCCTTTCTTATTGAAAATTTGTAAGAGGTTGAGCTGCTTGTAAAAGGTTGTAAGAGGGGTGTTTACCCTTCCATTTCAAGAGACTTGCTAGTGGAAGGTGGGAGCCTCATCGAAGAGGGGCCTCGCAAGTGGAGTAGGTCATTTGACCGAACCACTCTAAAAATCGGCGTAATCTCTGGTTTGCTTTTTATTATTGTCATTTACATTACTGCAAATCTTCTTACTGCTTTAGTTCCTCATTACTCTTGCTGCGCAACTTTAAGAATACGCCTTCAAGTTAAATTTCTCAAGTTTCGTTCTTAACGTAAGAAAGATTTTGATTAAAATCGAAGTTTTAATCCGCTGCACTAATTCACCCCCCCCCCTCTTAGTGCCGCTCCGATCCTAACACTTCATAAAAGGCCCCATCTTACATGTTCGACACCAAGACAAATGCAACTTTTGTTACAAACTTGGACACAAAACGCATTATTGTCCATTCAAGAAAATTAGTCCAAACAAATTAATTTGGGTTCGTAAAGGAACCATGATAAATTCTATGCAACATAATAAACAATGTAGATCTATTTTTGAGGCACCCAAAAGCAAATGGGTACCTAAAGATCATCCTTTCTTGTAAAGACATAAAACATCTTAAGCTGGGAGCAAGAAATAATATCCTGCTCTTTGGATTCTCGATATTAATGACCCAAGATCCAAAAAGAACTCGCGATGCTCTCTAGCCTAAATAACAGAAGAGGATTAGAAAATTAAAATTAAAAATGCGATATAGATATAATCCTATTTGATCTCTCAGAATTGGAAACCCATGATTCTTACTTCACATATCCTCTAGATTTTCGAACTCATTGATTTCATCCGTTCTTTACTTTCGAATCCAATTATATCATGAACATACTAAGTTTGTCATGAACTTGCAAGACCTGAACAATCTATCAGAAACATGTGCACGACATTTAGAGTATGCACGTCACAAGATCTATCTTGATCATGCAAAATTTCTTATCTTAAAATGAAAAATTCTTACGTAATTACGTAAGTAAAGTTGATTGCTCTGAATGAAAATTCTTCTCAAGTCAAAAACATTCAAATCAGATCACACTGCAGTCAGAACAAGTGCTCACCGCCCCAACTGGAGGTAGCACCTCCGGCTGTCACGTGTTGCAAGTGGTTGCACCGCCCCAGCCAGCGGTGCAACCGCCCGCAACTCTGTCTCTTTTTAACCCGAGCTAGGGCCGGCGGTGGAACCGACCCCAACTCACTCCCTTCCCCTCTTTACTCTTCCAAAGCTTCGCCACCTCCATTTCACCCCTCATAGCATCCCAAATACTCCTCATTTTGAAAAGATCAACAATCTCTCCTTCTATTGAAGATCTCACTAAGGTATTTCTCTAAGAACCCCTTAAATTCTGTTTTTGATTCATTTACTCTTGCTCATTACTATCCTCTTAAATAGCAGTAGTTATGGGGTCTAGAAGATCCTCAAGGGACAAAGGGAAGAGGAGATTAGTGGAAGATTTTGATCTTACCCTTTTCGATTCAAAATATCATGCTGAAAAGTTTTCCTCTTTCGAACTTAGGAGTGTTAATAAGGGAAAACATGTAGATTTAAATGAACTAAGAGACTTAGAGACAATCCAATGGTTTGCAAACTTAGATCTACTCCCTATTTTACAAATTAGTGAACCCATCTATCCAAGACTTGTTAGATTGTTTTACAACAATATACAAGTATATGAAGAAGAAAGAATGTCTACCTATCTCTTAGGACAACACATCTCTATTACGGATAAATTCATTTGCGATATGATAGGCATTCCCATAAAAAATAGAGAACTCTACTTTAGAGGATCATGGGATGATGAAACTGTTGGGACAACATATGTTGAAGCCTTAGGAACAATTTTCGCCAATCCCAACTTAGCATTTGTTCCTAAAAGTTGTGAACATATACTGCCACTAAACACTAAGGTACTTCATCATATCCTAACTAGCATCATTCTCCCTAAACAATACCATCATGATGAAGTAAGCCAATTAGAATTAGGAACTCTGTATTGGATCATGAAAGGACATAACATCTGTCTTGGTTATCTTATCCAACAAAACATGTTGAACTATCTAAGAAAGACATGATGCTTCCATATGGTGGTATAATCACTAGAATACTGAAAGCCTATAATATTCCAATACCACCGGAAGAAGAAGTAATAAAAGTAGATAGGTTTAGCATAATAAATAAAAATCTACTTCATCGATTAAGATGTGTTTATAGAAACGGTAACTGGGTTAGAATGCCTAGAAGAACCGATCCCCCTCAACCTTAATCAGAACCGGAAACACCAATCTTTAGGGGTACTCAATCTCCTCCGATCTGTCCCTTTAAGGAAACACATTCATTTGAGCAAGCTCCTGCATCATCTGTCGAAGATATTGGGATTCGGATAGACCGATTTGAACAAAGACAAGAACGGCTTGAACATCGACAAGATCAAATCCTATCTGAGCTGTAGCAAATTCATCGATAATTTGACTCTTTATTTAGGCATTTTAATTTTTCACCTCCTGAATGAGCTTATATGTGTATTGTAAACTCTTTATGTTACTCACTATGATCACAATGCCTTGTGCCTTGATATTTGATATGGTTACTTGATGTATTTATTTGTGAGCAGAGTTACAAACATCACTCATTGTTTAATCTCGTTACTCACTATCGGATTTTACATCGAAACTAAATGTTGTCTTGGTTTCCATGATTTGTGAATATGATATACCAATGCAGTTGATGCGTCATCCCATAATATTAAACATTAACTAGCTGATATTTTTACAAAACCTCTAAGTGAAGAACAATTTGATTTCATAAGAAGAGAATTAGGAATGTTGATGTGTCCGAATACATAAATTAGTTAAAATTATTTTTCGGACTTTATTGAATGATCAAATCACTTGACTGCCATTACATGCCTAAATAACATGTTGGAAATTATGTGTTGAATACAAAAATTTTCATAACAATAAGCATATTTTGTCTTCATGATTGTATAGCATAGTCTTGTCCGAATGCATGAAAGTGTTAATTTCATTTTCGGATTCGCTTAACAATTGGTATCCTAAAAATCAGATTTTCTCATACACTTATTATATAAAAAATATTTTTCTGAAATGAATTTGATGAAATGATTCCTGCTTATGAATTCCATCTTGAAATATGGATGATAGTGTTTTTACTTGCAAAGATTTGTTTCACATACATATCTTGATACCTATAAAAATGAAGCATGATTCAATCTCTCATCGACTTTAATTTCATGATTTAATCTCTCATCGGTTTTAACTTCACTCAAAGTAAACTCACAAATAGCTGGTTTCACAAATGGCCTTCCTCCTTCATGTAAAAAGATTATAACAAATAAAAAGGAAGAAGTATTCAAAGCGATCTACATATCATGCTTTCCTTTATATGCTTGTACAATTGATTTCCTATCACTTACTATTGGAAAATAACTTGAACCTAGTAAAGGCATGAACGACTATCATACTTATACTTAAAATTTGCTTATATTGTTCTCCTGCTATCACAACTACCATGCTTTTTGTTGATGACAAAGGGGGAGAAATATATGAGTATTAATGCCATGCTTGCATCACCAAGAGATATATGAATAGATGCTATGATTGCTATAATTTGCATTATGCCTTGTTTGTATCGTGTCAAGATATCAAAAAACTTGCATTATAATTTTACGTATTGATATCTTACCATGTGATGAAATGCTATAATTGCTAAAACATTTGAAATGTGTGCATCATGTAATGATATCAAAATCTTACTTCGCAGTTTTACATGTTGATACATGATGAATTGCTACTATTACCATCATTCAAACTTGTAATGTAAAATTTGAAAATGAATGTCAAGCCTTGACATCATCTTCAAAAAGATACATCATGATGGGAATCATGATGGGAGTATTGATAAGTTTAAATGATTTTAACTTATCAATATGTCTCTTGAATTCAAAGGGTTTGAATTCAAGAATGACTTATCTCAAGTATGGCATATAGACAGGGGGAGTTAAGGTTAACTCCATTATCAATTGATTGTCATCATCAAAAAGGGGGAGATTGTTGAATCTCAGATTTTGATGATGAAGTCAATTGTCATTTGTTATCTAATCTATATGTTGAGATAAGTGTGCAGGATTAACTACGATGAAAGTAAGATATATAGCAGGAGTTGTGCCGGAGTCAAGACAATGATAACGTTGGGAGTTCGAGAGTTCGACGGAAGTTTGGACAGTCGTCGGAGGTTCTGCGGGAACAAATCCGAGAAGTCCATGAGCTTGCCAAAGAAGCTCGTCGGAACTCGCCAAGTGGATCGTCGCAAGTCCAGGAGTTTGCCGGAAGTCCGCAGGAGCATCACCGAGGGTTCATCGGATGATCGACGGAAGTTCGCCGGAAGCTCGCTGGAAGAAGCGATTGACGCACCGGAGCAAGTTGCAGTAAATGTATTAGGAAATATAGTAGTTAGCACACTAATTAAGTTAGAAATGGGAGGTGATCCCATTAACTTAATCTTGGGGCAATTGGGCCCCTGAAAAACCCAAATTGGGCCGAATGGATCAACCCATTCGGACCCTGATTTCTGCCAGGCGGTTGAACCGCCCAAGCCAGGAGGTGGCACCGCCTGGGCTAAGTCTCCGAGCGAGACAGGGCGGTGCAACCGCCCCAGCCAGGAGGTGGCACCGCTTCGGCTCAGTCTCCGAGCGAGATTGGGTGGTGCAACCTCCCCTGATAGGATGTGGCACTGCCTGAGCTCGGTCTTCGAGCTCTGGTAGGAGGTGCAACCGCCCCTGACAGGAGGTGGCACCGCCCAGAGGCTCAGTCTTCCAGCTTTGCCAGGCGATGCAACCGCCTCAGTTAGGAGGTGCAACCACTAGATCCCGGAATTCCGAGAATTGACAGTTTTGAGCTCCAAAATCAAACTGGGTTGGGGCCTATAAATACCCCACCCATTCAGCACTGAAAGGGCACTTAAAATACACCGAAATCCTGATCTTGTTATGTGATTTTTAGAGCTCAAAATTATTGTAAAGGCCAAAAGTCCTTCTCCCTCTTTTCTTCCAAGTTCTGAGCTTTAAAGAGAGGAGAGAAAATTCTGTAAGGGTTGTCTCTTAAGCCCGTCAAAAGGAGTGAAACTGTAAAAGGGTGGTTGGCCTTCGCCTATTGAAGGAAGGCCTCTAGTTGACGTTGGTGACCTCGTCGGTGGAGGAAGCCAAAAGTGGAGTAGGTCAAGATTGACCGAACCACTCTAAATCTTGATTTGCATTTACTTTGAGCATATTATCTTTACTGCAAAACCTCCTCTAAAGCTTACTGCTTTCTGCGCATCTATGATCGGGTTTCAAGCTTTGCACTTTCCGAATCGGCGTTTAGACGTAAATCAGTTTTATCATACGATCATCATATTTCTATTTGTGTTTACGTTTTGATTTCTATCATAACTGCAAACTGCCTTTATATCCTTGCTTAAACTGCATCTCGCTTATTCAAGTGATTTACGAATCTGCATTTAGACGTAAATCAGTTTTTTCTTACGAATATCATATTTCAGTTTACGCCTACTATCTGATTAGAATCATAACTGCAAACTGCATTTATATCTTTGCTACATCTCGCTTAAACAAAAGTTAAAGTGATTTACGAATCAGCTTTCTTACCAAAATCACTTTTAACGAACGAACACAGTTTTTATCGTAGAAGGTTTTCCGCTACACTAATTCACCCCCCCCTCTTAGTGCTCTTGATCCTAATAGTACCACCACCCAGAATTCCTGGGAGACCGAGTCTCCCAAGCAGTGCCACTGTTAGACCTGGCGGTGCCATTGTCGGTCGAAAATTCTGGGTCCTAGTTGGGCCTTGAATTCGGCCCAAACTAGCCCTCTTAGGGTCCAATTGGCCTCTAATTAAGTTAGTGAGATTACCTCCCAATCCTAACTTAATTTACACTCTAACTATGATAATTAAGACACGATTACTGCATTTCATGTTCTAGTGCGTCAATCGCTCTTCCGGCGAGCTTCTAGCGTACTTTTGGCGAACATCTGACGAACTCTCGACAATGTTCCGAAGGACTACCGACAAGCTCCTAGACTTTGCGATGATCTTCTTGATGATTTCTGTTGAGATTCTATGGCAAGCTCCTGGACTTCTCGATTGGTTCACGTAGAACTTCTGATGAACGTCCGGACTTCCGACGAACTCTCGAACTCCCAATGTGATCTCGATCTTGACTCTGACACAACACCAACTTTCTATCTTACTGCCATTGTAGTTAATCTTGCACACTTTTCTCAATACATAGATTAGATCAAACAAATTACAATTGACTTCATCATCAAAATCAGAGATTCAACATACTCCTCCATTCAGGGTGTACACATACCCTGAATTTGACTTGTTTTCATTGAAATCAGACTGCAAACTCAAGTCTATGTAGCCTTCAACCCTAAGGCTACTATCTCTATATACCAGTAAAAGATCCTTAGTCCTTCTCAAGTACTTAAGGATACACTTTACTGCTTTCCAATGCTCCAAGCTTGGATTCACCTGATACCTGCTCGTGACACTCAGAGCATGCGCTATATTAGGACTGGTACATAGTATGGCATATATGATAGACCCTATCGCTGAGGCATAGGGTATCCTTGTTGAATCTCAGATTTTGATGATGAAATCAATTGATGGATTAATTGATCTAATCCATATTATTGAGTTAAGTGTGCAGGATTAACTACGATAGCCTAAAAATATAAAGTAAAGATACCGGAGTCTAGTTTGATGGGTGTTCTAGAATTCGAAGATTCGTCGGAGATGTTGCCGGAACCAACCGAGAAGAAATCGAGAACTTTCGGAAGTCCGCCAAAGAAATCGTCGGAGGTTTGCGGAGATCACCGAGAAGGCTCGGCTACCCGCTGAACTCGCCACAAGATCGGGAGCCTGTTGGGAGTCCGCCGGAAGAAATTCGAGGGTGTATCAGAAGTCCACCGGAAGATCGCTCGAAAGCTCGCCAGAAGGAGACTCGACGTTTGCCTATTAAAAACTTGCTTAGGACTATAATTTTTAGTTGCGTAGTTTGCATGTAATTAGGTTTAGGATTAAGAGATAATCCTATATCCTGGTTAGGTGCCAATTGGGCCCGAATATGACTTGGTTTGGGCCGAATTTGAAGCCCAACCAATGACTGGTAAGGTCGGGCAGTGGAATCACCGGACTGGGCGGTGGCACCACCCAGAACCCGAGGATTGGGCGATAGCATCATCAGACTGGGTAGTGGCACTGCCCAGCACCCGAGAGGTCTGGCGGTGGCACCACCGGACTAGGCGGTGGCACTGCTAGTACACTGTTTGTCAAACACTGATAGGCGATGGCACCGCCAGCATCGGGAATCCAAGAGAATTCAAAATTTGAAGCTCAAATTTGAATCCTCTTAGGGTCTATAAATACCCCTCAATTCTCAGCAGAGAATACAACTTTTGAGAAGCAATAGATTGAGATAAAAGCCTTAGCAAGTCTTGTTTTCAATTGCTCGAGTGTTCGCCTCCTTCTTTCTGGTTGAAAATTAGTAAGAGTGTGAACCACTTATAAAAGGTTGTAAGAGGGGTATTTGTCCTTCCCCTTCAAAGTGATTTCCTAGTGGAAGTTGGGAGCCTCTTTGAAGAAGGCTTTGTAAGTGGATGTAGGTCATTTTGACCGAACCACTTTAAATTGGTGTATTCCTTGAATGTGTGAGTTTTTACTTTCCTGAAATTGTTATCTACACTACTGCTAGCTTTTGATTTTCATCTACTCAAGTTACTATCGAAATGAAATCTCCTCGTATTTATGAATTCATTTTTAAACTTACAAGTTTTAATCCGCTACACTAATTCACCCCCCTCTTAGTGCCACTCCGATCCTAACAATTGGTTTCAGAGTTAGGCTTACTCTCATATTTGGTTTAATACCTAAGAGAGATTGGCTTACTTTGGCATGCATGAGGGTCATTCTATTACACGTCCACCCATGTTAATGGGTCATATTACACGTATTAAAAATCTCGTATGAGGATCTTCCTCATTTTCATGGATTTCGAGCTTTGGACTATTGTCGAAAATGGATTAAAAAAATCTTCTCTTCTGATGAGCGAATGGGATGAATCGGAGAAGAAGGTTTTTGCCTTAAACGCAAAGGCTATGAATGCCTTGTTTTGCATATTAGACAAAAATAAATTAATCGTGTCTCAATTTGTGATTCAGCTTTTGATATTTGGAGAACTCTTGAGATCACTCATGAAGGCACTAGCCGAGTGAAAGAATCCAAAATCAACATTCTTATGCACTCTTACGAACTTTTTCGAATGAAACCAAGTGAGTCCATCGGAGACATGTACACCCGTTTCACAGATGTCATTAATGAACTCAAAGCTCTTGGTAAAGATTTTTCTAACTTTGAACTTGTAACTAAGATTTTAAGATCCCTTCCTAAAAGTTGAGATCCAAAAGTTACGGTCATTCAAGAGGCCAAGGACCTTAAGACATTTCCTCTTGAAGAACTTATTGGGTCTTTAATGACCTATAAAATAACGTGTCATGCTCATTAAGAGCTCGAGAACCCCCTTTCAAAGAACAAGAAGGATATGATACTCACATCAAAAGAAGACCACTTGGAAGGAATATCAAGTGATGAGGACAGTGACAATGACATTGCACTTTTAACTCAAAAATTTAAAAAAATTATAAGAAAGAACAAATTTAAAAATAACACCAAAAACAGACTTGAACCTAAAAAAGACCAAGTGATATACTACGAATGCAAGAAGTCGGGGCACTTCAAAAATGAATGCCCTCAAGCCAAGAAGAAGCAACCAAAGAAGAAAAAAGCTCTAAAAGTGACTTGGGACAATTCAAGTGATTCCAAAAATGAAGAAGCTAGCAACAAAGAGGAGGCAAACTTTGCGTTAATGACTTTAGAAGAAGAGGTATGTGATTTAATTAATGAAGATTTATCTTTCGATAAACTTTCTATCGCTTTTCATGAATTATTTGATGAGTGTAGAACTATTAGTAAGAAGTTTAATATCTCAAAAAAAGAGCATATCTTACTACAAAATAAGCTTAATAGTCTTCAAACTCCTCCATGCTCTAAGTGTGAACATTTAGAAGCAATAAAAAATGAAAATTTACTACTTAAATAGACTTTAAACAAGTTTAAGGTCAGTAGCAAGGGATTGGACATGATCCTTGCAAACAAGGGTCACGTCACAAATAGAAGTGGAATTGGTTTTGTGAGAGGATATCACCAAAATCCTACCACTTTCATTAAAGAACCCACATTACATGTTTCACCTTGTTTGAAATGTAACTTTTGTTGTAAATTCGGACATATAGCTTACAAATGCCCACTTAGGAAAATTAGTCTACATAAATTAATATGGGTTCCTAAGGGAACTATAAATAGTTCAATAATGAATAACCAAATTGGTAGATCAATTTTTGAGGCACCTAAAATCAAATAGGTACCTAAAAACCATCCTCTTTTGTAGACAAACCCACAAGCTAGGAGCAAGAGATGGTATCTCGATAGTGGATGCTCAAGACACATGACTGGAGATCCATCTCATTTCTCTATACTCACTAGCAAAGAAGAAGGGTACGTCACCTTTGGAGACAACAACAAAGGCAAAATCATTGGCAAGGGAACCACAAGTAATAAATTAAGTTTTTCTATTGATGATGTATTACTAGTTGATGGATTAAAACATAATCTCTTAAGTATTAGTCAATTATGTGATAAAGGTTATATTGTTAGATTTGAATCTAATGTGTGCATTATTGAAAAACCAAACAATAACATGTCAATGATTGCTTTGAAACAAAATAATGTCTATACCATCAACCTTGATGAACTAAGTAATGAAATGTGCTTCTCCGCCTTAAATGATGATGCTTGGCTTTGGCATAGGAGATTAGGCCATGCGAGTATGAAACTAATATCTAAAATCTCATCTAGAGAATTAGTATGAGGAATTCCCAATATAAAGATGATTAAGGACAAAGTATGCGATGCATGTCAACTAGGTAAACAAATAAAAACTAGTTTCAAACCAGAAAATCAAATTAACACCACTAGACCATTACAATTAATCCATTTAGACTTATTTAGACCAATTGACATAACAAGTTTAGGAGGAAGCAAATATGCCTTTGTAATTGTAGATGACTATACTAGATACACTTGGACCTATTTCTTGGCTCACAAAAGTGATTGTTTCAAATGTTTCTCTAAATTTTGTAAACTCAATCAAAATGAAAAAGGCTTCAAGATTTCATCAATTCGGAGTGATCACGGTGGCGAATTTCAAAACCGTGACTTCCAAAGTTTTTGTGAAGTTAATGGATATAACAACTTCTCCACTCCGAGGAATCATCAACAAAATGGAGTAGTTAAAAGAAAAAATAGAAATCTACAAGAAATAGTAAGAACTATGTTGAATGAACATAGTATATCCAAGTATTTTTGGGCCGAAGCTATTAATACAGCTTGCTATGTCATGAATAGAGTTCTAATAAGACCATCTCTATCAAAAACTCCCTATGAATTATGAAATAACAAAAAACCTAATGTTTCTTATTTTAAAGTTTTCGGTTGCAAATGTTTTATTTTGAATGAAAAGGATGCCTTAGGAAAATTCGATGCCAAATCTGATGAAGGCATCTTTCTTGGTTACTCTTCCGATTCTAAGGCTTTTCATGTTTTTAACAAAAGAACCTTAGTTATAGAAGAATCTATTCATGTAGTTTTTAATGAAATTTTTGATTTAAATAAAAATAATTTTGATGATGATCTTGGTTTTGATTATTTGAATTTAAATGAACCCTCTCCTCAAAATAGCAACTTGGATGCATCTTCTTCCTTACCTTAGGAATGGAAGTATATGGATGCTCATCCAAAGGAGCTAATTATAGGAGATACATCAAAAGGGGTTCAAACTCGTTCTTCCTTTAAGAATTTTTGTGCTAATGCCGCCTTCCTTTCTTAAATTGAACCTAAATGCATTGATGAAGCCTTGTAAGATGATTTATGGGTTATTGCAATGCAAGAAGAATTGAACCAATTTGAGAGGGATGAGGTATGGAAGCTTGTTCCTAGACCTAGTGATCATTTAGTCATTGGTACTAAATGGGTCTTTAGAAACAAGCAAGACGAATGCGGTTTCGTGGTTAGAAACAAGGCTAGACTAGTAGCCAAAGGTTTCAACCAAGAAGAAGGTATCGACTATGAAGAAACCTTCGCTCCTGTGACAAGCTTAGAGGCCATTAGGATGCTTCTTGCCTATGCTAGTAGTAATAATTTTAAACTATTTCAAATGGATGTCAAAAGTACATTCTTGAATGGTTTTATTTCCGAAGAAGTATATGTCGAACAACCTCCCGGATTTGAAAATTCTCTTCTTCCTAATCATGTATTCAAATTGACTAAGGTTCTCTATGGCTTGAAACAAGCTCTTAGAGCTTAGTATGAAAGGCTTAGTTCCTTTCTTATTTTATATAATTTTACCAAAGGCAAGGTTGATACTATATTGTTTATCAAACACTTTGAAAATAATTTTGTTATTATGCAAATTTATGTTGACGATATTATTTTTGGTTCTTCGGATGAATCACTATGTGAATCATTTGACAAGTGTATGAGTCATCAATTTGAAATAAGTCTAATGGGTGAATTAACCTTCTTTTTAGGATTACAAATTAAATAACTTAGTGATGGTATATTTCTTAATCAATCTAAATATATATTAGAATTGTTAAAACGATTTAACATGGATGGTTCAAAGGCGATAAACACTCCTATGAGTACTTCGACGAAATTAGATATGGATGAAAATGGGGAAAATTTTGATAAAAAAACGTATAGGGGAATGATAAGTAGTCTACTTTATCTTACTACGACTAGATCGGATATCATGTTTAGTGTAGGACTTTACGCTAGATTTCAATCTAATCCTAAATTATCTCATTTTAAGAGTGTTAAAAGAATATTTAGATATCTTAAAGGAACTTTCAATTTAGGATCGTGGTATCCGAAATCTGATAAATTCGATTTAATAGCTTATGCAGACACCGATTTTGGCGAATGCAGGATAGATAGAAAAAGTACATCTGGAACATGCCAATTTCTAGGACATGCACTTCTTTCTTGGACTTCCAAAAAATAAAATTCAGTTGCACTATCTACGACGAAAGCCGAATACATTGCTGCAAGTGCATGTTGTGCATAAGTTGTTTGGATAAAGAATACATTGGAAGACTATGAAATTTACTTAAAAAAACATACTTATAAAATGTGATAATACAAGTGCCATTTGTCTTAGCAAAAATATAATTCAACACTCTAGAACTAAGCATATCGACGTTAGGCATCATTTCATACACGATCATGTCTTTAACAATAATGTCATTCTAGAGTTTATTGATACAAAGCATCAATTATTAGATCTCTTTACAAAAGCTTTAAATGAAGACCAATTTGACTTCATTAGAAAGGAACTAGGCATGTTAAATTGTCCCTGATAATAAGCTTGTTTGAATGTATTTTCCGAAAAGTTTTTCATCCTCTTTCCGTTCTTTCGTGTATTTGATTTCTTCCTTCTCTTTCAATTCTAAATGATATATTAAAGTGCAACCCAAGATCCTATCCTATCTTGAGCCAAACACCTCTGAAAAACAAAAAGGGGGAGGAAAGAAATTTTTCTTTCTCTTCCTTGGCATGCCAGCAGTGGCACCGCCAAAACCGATGGTAGCACCACCTGAGTGCTCGATCGCCAGGCGGTGGCACCGCCCGAGATCTTCCTTATAAGGGGCTAGGGCCGACAGTGGAACCGTCCCCAACCCGTGAGAACTCTCCCTAGAACTCCCACAACTCTTTCTAAACTTCTCTAACCCTCATTCCAACCTTTAGAAGCCTAAGAGAGGGATTCTTGTTGGTTCAAGCTCTCTATCTTTCAAGGAATTCTCCATAAGGTAAAATCTGAAATCTTTCGTTCCTCTTCTCATTATTTTGCTTACTCTTCATTGTTTCATATTCTTGATCTATCATCTTGTCTAGATAATGGCTCATAAGAGATCAACAAGAACAAAAGGGAAAAGGGTTGAAGGAGATTCATATGACCAAAATCCTTTTAGAACTAAAGAAGTAGCTCTTAGATTTCAAAATTTCGAAACAAGAACTATACATAAGGGTAAACATATTGATCTAGATGAACTAGGAAACTGTTAGAACCCTTGCAGATTCTAAACTTAGGGTTGATCTCTTTAGGGGATCGGCCTCCTTGGAACTCTATAGGGGTTCCTCCCTCCAAGTTTCTGCTCAAAGGCTGCAGAAAAGATTCATCTATTGCTTATGAAAAGAGGTGGAATACATGACTATTTATAGGGCTTCTAAACCCTAACTCCTAATACGACTCTTGTTGAATCTCATATTTTGATGATGAAACTACTTGATATATGTTTATGATTTAATCTGCGTTTTGAGTGATGCAGGATGCTTCGATCAGGATGAGACAATTAAAGCAGGAAAATCATGTTGTGCTGGAGGAACATGTCAGAAGATTGGACATCGGGCCGGTGGATCGGTCGACGTATCGATAGAAGGCTTCGGGCCGTGGACTCGGGCATCGGGCCAAGAAGAGCGGGTATTGTGCTAAGGATATCAGAGTTGCAGAGTCAACTGGCCGATTGGGCAATAGGCTACAGGAAAGGACGATGCGCCAAAGAATCGGATGAAGCGTCGAGGGACCAATGACATTCCGGACAACTTGGTTAATTGCTTAGGATTAATTGTCTCGATCGAAGTTTTTGTTTTGAGTGTACAGGATTAACTACGATGGAAGAAAGACATGCAGCAGGAGTTACGCTGGAGTCATGACAATGATCACGTTGGGAGTTCGAGAGCTCGACGGAAGTTCGGACAGTCGTCGGAGGTTCTACGGGAACAAATCCGAGAAGTCCAGAAGCTTGCCAAAGGAGCTCGTCGGAACTTGCCAAGTGGATCGTCGCAAGTCCAGGAGTTTGCCGGAAGTCCGCAGGAGGATCACCGAGGGTTCGTCGGATGATCGACGGAAGTTCGCCGGAAACTCGCCGGAAGAAGCGATTGACGCACCGGAGCAAGCTACAGAATATGTCTTAGGAAATAATCGTAGTTAGCACATTGATTAAGTAAGAAATGGGAGGTGATCCCATTAGCTTAATCTTGGGGCAATTGGGCCCCTGAAAGAATCAAATTGGGCCGAATGGATTAACCCATTCAGACCTTGATTGCTGTGGGAGGTGCAACCGCCCAAGCCAAGAGGTAGCACCGCCCAGGCTATGTCTCCCAGCGAGACTGGGCGGTGCAACCGCCCCAGCCAAGAGGTGGCACCGCCCCGGGCTCAGTCTCCGAGCGAGACTAGGCGGTGCAACCTCTTCTGTCAAGAGGTAGCACCGCCAGAGCTCAAGTTTTGAGCTCTGCCAGGCGGTGCAACCTCCCCAGTCAGGCGGTGCAACCACCTGAGCTCGGTCTTCGAGCTCTGGCAGAGAGGTGCAATCGCCCCTGACAGAGGTGGCACCGCCCAGAGGCTCAATCTTCGAGCTCTGCCAGGCGGTGCAACCGCCCCAGTCAGGAGGTGCAACCGCCTAATCCCGGAATTCCGGGAATTGATAGATTTGAGCTCCAAATTTGAACTGGGTTGGGGCCTATAAATACCCCACCCATTCAGCACTGAAAGCACAGAAGTTTTAGGCATTTATAAGAATCATTCAAAATTATGTTCAATGAAACCTTGCTTAATGTTGCAATGAAAATATTAAAGTTTTGATACTATGATTTGACGATTTTATGCATGAGATTTTAAAGTTATACATGATGATTTTTGTGATTGATGGTTTTATGATGAAATTCATTTTACGATCCTAAACGTTGATGCATGTTTTCATTTGACATAAATGAAAAGGCATGCTAACATGAAATCGATCACTTAAGATGAAACACTTAAAAAAGGGGAGAAATATATGAATTGATGCTATAAACACTATGCTATGATTATCCCATGCTTGCATCATCAAGAGATATATGAATTGATATGATTGCCATATTTGCAATGCTTATATGAATTGATGCTATGATTGCCAAATTTGCATTATGCCATGTTTGCTTCATGCGTTAAGATATCAAGAACTTGTATCGTAATTTTACACATTGATATCTTACCATGTGATGAAATGCTACAATTGATGAACACTTGAAATGTAATCCTTTATCTTATTGATTTTTCAATAAATCTATGCTTATCATATATGAATTTATTGAATGTAATTTTAAGGATGATTTCAGATTTGACAAATACTTGATTCGTATTTACGACATAAGATACACTTTAAATATGAATCATGCTTCAATCAGATTAAATGCTTCAATCATTTTCTATCTCGATTTTGATGAAATACAAGTGATAAATTCATTTATGATATCTTGTAAATCACTTGAATTATGAATGAGTTTTTTATGATGTGTTAAAAGAATCACTTAAAAAGAAAATTTTTTTCCCATCTTATCGAGATTAATGATTTCATGATATTGTGTGAATCTCGAAATTGATTTTGATGAAATAGTAATAACGTTATTCATGTTATGAATCTTAAAAATGATAATATGCTTCATGTGATAATATGAATACATAAAACACTTATGATATTCCGTGTATTCATAAAATATTTATCTCATCATCCAATACCTCTTCTTGATATTCCTTATGAGATGAAATGAAATAATGCATGATATACAAATGAGGAGTTAATGATCATGCATAATAGAATGTAATGAATTCTGACATTTAGATACCATCGTTTGAATATCTATGATCATGTTGCCAAAATGATATATCACGAATGCTTGAATATCATGTTTGATATGCTCATGATGATGATTGATTTTTCGGTATCATGCATAAAAAAATGAAATGTAATATTAATGAATTTGTGCACAAATAAGAATGATTACTTACCTTTGTCATGATTTAGAAATTGATGTAAAGGTTTTTTTTCCCTTCTTGACAATGACAAAGGGGGAGATAGATTACAAACATGCTAGCACAATTCAAGAAAAAGGCAAAAATTACAAAAGAGAAGAAATTGCTATCTTGAACATCACCGATAATTGCTAGCTTGAAATGTCAAGAAAATGTAAAAACTTGTTTATTTTCTTGCACATCTAAAGAGAAGATGCAAATGTAACACTTGCCAAATTGTTTGCTTGCCTCATGTAAAACATTATCTCTTGCTAGTTTGGCATTTCGCTAGCTTGCACTTTGCAAAGAAAGCAAAAATGACACTTCTCAAAAGAGAAGAAAGAGCTTGTTATCTTGAACATCACAAGCTTGCCAAACAAAAATTGCAAAAGTGCTATCTTGCCTATCTCAAGAAGCAAAACTTGCATATCGTAAAAATTTGCTAGCTTGCAACTTGCATATTTCAAGAAGCAAGAGTTGCCTTCTTGAACATCTCTAAATTGCTAGCTTGCAAGTTCTAAAATGTTGCAACATTTCTAGCTTGCATGTTATAAAAGTGCTATCTTGTATGCTGTAAAACTTGCATATCTAAAACTTGATAGCTTGAATGTTCTAAGCATGATGTAACATTTGCTAAATTTTCTGGCTTCAAAACTGCATGATGATAAAACTTGATATTATGTTTTTCATGCAATGAGTTGAACCAATATCATAAACACTTGATTGTGGTACTTCTCCTTTTTGTTGATGACAAAGGGGGAGAAGTATGTTGATGACATGACATGTTATGCATAAGTTTATGCATAAGTTCATAATGACGTGTTGCAAGTATTCATGATGAATATTGCAATGACTTGAATTCAGTTTAAATTCAAGATTCTATCAATATGGCATATTGATAGGGGGAGTTTGTTTAAACTCCGGGAGTTAAGGTTAACTCCGTCATCAAGTAGTTGTAATCATCAAAAAGAGGGAGATTGTTGAATCTCAAATTTTGATGATGAAACTACTTGATATATGTTTATGATTTAATCTGCGTTTTGAGTGACGTAGGATGCTTCGATCAGGATGAGACAATTAAAGCAGGAAAATCATGTTGTGCTGGAGGAACATGTCAGAAGATTGGACGTCGGGCCGGTGGATCGGTCGACGTATCGACAGAAGGCTTCGGGCCGTGGACTCGGGCATCGGGCCAAGAAGAGCGGGTATTGTGCCAAGGATATCGGAGTTGCGGAGTCAACTGGCCGATTGGGCAATAGGCTGCAGGAAAGGACGATGCGCCAAAGAATCCGACGAAGCGTCGAGGGACCAATGACATGCCGGACAACTTGGTTAATTGCTTAGGATTAATTGTCTCGATCAAAGTTTTTGTTTTGAGTGTACAGGATTAACTACGATGGAAGAAAGACATGTAGCAGGAGTTGTGCCGGAGTCATGACAATGATCACGTTGGGAGTTTGAGAGCTCGACGGAAGTTCGGACAATCGTCGGAGGTTCTGCGGGAATAAATCCGAGAAGTCCAGAAGCTTGCCAAAGGAGCTCGTCGGAACTTGCCAAGTGGATCGTCGCAAGTCCAGGAGTTTGCCGGAAGTCCGCAGGAGGATCACCGAGGGTTCGTCGGATGATCGACGGAAGTTCGTCGGAAACTCGCCGGAAGAAGCGATTGACGCACCAGAGCAAGCTGTAGAATATGTCTTAGGAAATAATCATAGTTAGCACATTGATTAAGTAAGAAATGGGAGGTGATCCCATTAGCTTAATCTTGGGGCAATTGGGCCCCTGAAAGAATCAAATTGGGCCGAATGGATTAACCCATTCGGACCCTGATTGTTGTGGGAGGTGCAACCGCCCAAGCCAGGAGGTAGCACCGCCCAGGCTATGTCTCCCAGTGAGACTGGGCGGTGCAATCGCCCCAGCCAAGAGGTGGCACCGCCCCGGGCTCAGTCTCCGAGCGAGACTGGGCGGTGCAACCTCTTCTGTCAAGAGGTAGCACCACCAGAGCTCAAGTTTCGAGCTTTGCCAGGCGGTGCAACCTCCCTAGTCAGGCGGTGCAACCGCCTGAGCTCGGTCTTCGAGCTCTGGCAGAGAGGTGCAACCGCCCCTGACAGAGGTGGCACCGCCCAGAGGCTCAGTCTTCGAGCTCTGCCAGGCGGTGCAACCGCCCCAGTTAGGAGGTGCAACCGCCTAATCCCGGAATTCCGGGAATTGACAGATTTGAGCTCCAAATTTGAACTGGGTTGGGGCCTATAAATACCCCACCCATTCAGCACTGAAAGCACAGAACACACACTCGAAATCTTGCTGTCTTTCTGTGGTTCTTAGAGCTCAAAACTACTAGTTCTCCTCTTTCTGTTCTTCAAAGTTTGAGTTGTAAAGAGAGGAGAGAAAACTTCTGTAAGGGTTGTCTCCTAAGCCTGTCAAAAGGAGTGAATCTGTAAGAGGGTGGTTGGCCTTCGCCTATTGAAGGAAGGCCTCTAGTTGACGTCGGTGACCTCGTCGGTGGAGGAAGCCAAAAGTGGAGTAGGTCAAGATTGACCGAACCACTCTAAATCTCGGTTTGCATTTCCTTTGAGCATTTTACCTTCACTGCAAACTTCTCAATAGCATACTGCCCTCTGCGATTTTACGAACGAGTTTCAAGGTTCAGACGTAAATCTGCGTTTAGACGTAAATATGCGTTTAGACGTAAATCTGCTTTTTCGTATGATCATCATATTGCAGATTGCGTTTATGTTTTGAGCTTTACCATAACTGCACACTGCCTTTATACTCCTACTTAAATTGCGTCTTATCTAATCAAGTGATTTACGAATCAGCATTTAAACATAAATCAGTTTCTTCGTACGAACGTCGGATTTCAGTTTGCGCCGATATTCTGGTTTTCATCATAGCTGCAAACTGCCTGCATAGATTGACTTTAACCTTGCTTAGTATCAACTTTCATACAGAAGTTGTTTTTATCGTTTGAACGTAGCTTTCGATTTTAATCACAGAAAGTTCTCCGCTGCACTAATTCACCCCCCCCCCCCCCCCTCTTAGTGCTCTCGATCCTAACAACTCTTACTTAAGACTCCTACTTCTAACCAACTCCTAATAGGACTCCTACTCAAGACTCCTACTTATAACCAACTCCTAATAGGACTCATACTCAAGACTCCTATTCCTTTACAACTCCTTATTCTTCTCTAAGAAATAACCTCCTAACCCTAGCCGGCTACTTCACCTCTTTAATAGGGGTTGGCTTAGGTAGGTTTTACATGAATGTCCCTCTTAATTAGGACTCTCTTAGCTAGAGTCCTAACAAACCCGCCCTCTTCAAATCAGCCTTGTCCTCGAGGCTGACGATTCATGAATTTTGGGAATTTGATCTTCAAGTCTTCATAGTTCTCCCAAGTGGCATCTTCTGTTAGTAGGTTTGCCCACTGTATTAGTAATTCAGTAGTGGATCGTCATCGTCGAGTCACGATCCGTCGATCAATAATGGCACTTGGCTGAGTCTGAAGTTCTCCTTGGGTAGTCATATTTGGTGGGTGGCTTTGGGCTGTCTCCTAGCACCTATTTACAACTTTCGTCTGGCCGTCGGTTTGTGGGTGATATGCCATACTCCTTTTCAATTTAGTACCCTGCATATGAAATAACTTTGTCCAAAATCTGCTCGTGAAGATGCAAGTAGAATTTATCATAAGCATAATGTGTCCCTTATAGTGTAATTCTTTTGAGTCCCAATTGTAATGAGCCATGGGGCTTGGTGCTTCCTCCAATTTTTTTATAATCTTACTAGTTTCTGAATCTTCCTGCCATTCCATCTTAATATCCTTAAGAAAGTCGCTGGTCGGAAGTGAAACGGTCGAAACTTCAACTTGCTCGGGTAGCTGCGAAAGCGCATCTGCAAGAACATTCTCTTTCCCCTTTTTGTAAGTTATTTCATAATCAAATCCAAGAAGTTTTATTACCCTTTTTTGCTGCCCAGGGGATGATATTTTTCACTCCAAAAAGTACTTGAGGCTTTTATGGTCGGTTTTAATTTGAAATCGTCGGCCAATCAAGTAGGGTCTCCGCCTCGTTGCTGCGCGCACAATGGCGAGCATCTCCTTATCATATGTTGACTTATTTTAATGGGAGGGAGATAATGCCTTGCTAGTGTATATGAGTGATCGACCATCTTGCATGAGAATGGCTCCAATTCCGACTCCAGATGCGTCGACCTCAATAATGAAGGGTCGGTTGAAATCTGGTAGTGTTAGCACCGGCGTCGTCGTCATGGCTGCCTTAAGTTTGTCGAAGGCAGCGGAGGCTCTGTCCGACCATTGGAAGACATCTTTTTTCAGTAAGGAAGTAAGTGGTGCACTGATCTCTCCATAGTTTTTCACGAACTTGCAGTAGTAACCTGTTAAACCCAGAAAGCTATGTAGCAATTTTATGTTCCTCGGGGTCAGCCGGTTTTGCATTGCTCCAATTTTGAAGGGGTCTACTACCACACCTTCCTCTGATATGATATGCCCAAGATATTCCACCTTCTTTTGAAGAAAGCAAAAATTCATAGTGGTTATTGTGTGTTCAAAAGGTGATTTTCGGTATGTCTTCTTCGCATACTCGTATTTGATGATACCCGGATCGAAGGTCCAATATTGTGAAGATTTGTGCTCCCTTAGCAACTCATCTACTATTAGAATAGGGTATTTATCCTTAATGGTTATGCCATTGAGAGCTCGGTAATCAACACATAATCGCCATATTCCATCCTTCTTTCGTATGAGGAGCACCGGTGAAGAGTAGGGGCTGCAACATAGCCGAATAACTCTTGTTTTGAGCATCTCTTTTATAATCCTTTCTATTTCATCCTTCTGGAGATGTGGATACTGATATGGCTGAGCATTTACTGGAGATTTACCTGGAAGAATCGTTATACAATTATCATGCCGATGGGTAAGAGGTAGGTTGCGCGGTTCATCAAATATATCTGAAAATTCAGCAAGTAAAGGAAGTAGATTTGGATCTTCAAATTGTGTTGGCTCTTCCTTAGTTTGCTGCTCAAGTTGTACCAAAAAGCCGCTGCATGCTTTATGCAAAACCTTCTCCATTTGTTGTGTGCAAATCGTCGTTACGTCGCCCTCACGTTTCCCGTGCAGTATCACCTGTTTCTCCTTACTGTAAAATTTTATAATTAGTTGCATAAAATTCCATGAAATATCACCTAATGTCATCAACCATTTAATTTTGAATATGGACTCATGATCATCAAGAGGGAGGAGGAAGAAATCTGCAATTATCTCTTGGTCCTGCAGCAGCAATTTCACCTGCGGGCACCTATGATCACACTTCAAAATCCGTCCGTTGGCGACCTTAACGATAAACCTACTGCAATTCTCAATAGGTAACTTTATATGGACAGCAACCTTACTATTTAGGAAGTTATTAGTGCTGCCTGTGTCGATGAGAACAGTGATCGGTTGTTGTTTGAGAAGGCCTCCAACTTTCATCGTTTGCGGGTTTGAGTAGCCAGCTAGTGTATGTACCGTAACTTCGGTCGGTTGTGGATCTTCTTCTACATCTTCTTCTTCATGTTCAAGGCTCTCTTTTGGATGTTCAATGACCTCTTCTTCTATCGGCTCAATCATAAGAAGTCCCCCTTTACTACAGCGATGCTCACGGCTCCACGGCTCGTCACAATGCCAACATAACCCCTTCGCATATCGCTCCCGAAGCTCTTCTCTTGTTAACCTCTTTAGTGTAGGGACTTGGTCGATAGTAGGGGGGGCTAAGGGCTTCAATATTACTGGTTGAGTAGCGACCCTAGTCCTCCGAGCTTCATGGTTCAATTGCTCCTCTTGATGTGCAAAAGAGATGGCTACCATAAGCATATACGGTTGTCGCACTTTAACTTCTCCTCGGATCTCCGGCTTCAAGCCCTCAATGAAGGTCCTCAATAGTTGTTTTTGAGACCAATCATGAGTTTGATTAGATAACCTTTCAAACCTGGTTTGGTACTCTTGAATGGTAGAGGTTTGTCGGATCTTTGCTAGTTGTCCGTCAATATTCTCGTAATCGATTGGTCTGAAGCGGATCAGCAGTCCTTCTTTGAATTGTCGCTATGAAAGGACTCCATAAGTATGTTCAAACTAGTCAAACCATTGTATAGCATCCCCTTCAAGATGTATAACTGTAATTTTCACCATAGATGCATCCGCGGTTTTATGGTATCGAAAATATCGCTCCGCGCGCGAGATCCAACCAATTGGGTCTCCTTCTTCCCATCTAGGGAAGTCCACTCTCATGCATGGATAGTTGAGGTTGGTCATAGAGCTTCCCCTCTCTTGGAAGTCATATCTTCGGGCTTGGTGTGATTGGGCAAAGCTCTCTCCTTGATGTGATTTCTTCTGGCTTAGTGGTCGGCCCAATCTGAGTTCGGTAAAGAGCATCCGAATCTTATCCTCCATTCGCACCTCGAAGGCTTCAAATTTAGCATTGATTACCTCCTTAGATGCCATAGTATATACCGCCAAATATGTGATGTTAAGATCTCTCTTTTGTTGTCGGGTTAAAGGCATATATTGGTTGAGAGAGGTGATGGTCAAAAGGGTTGGTGGATTGGTGGATGTAGGCTATGGTTTAGGATTGTTTTGTGGCTATTTTGGGTGCAGTTTGAGGGTGTGGTTTGGTAGAGTTTTAGGGCTGTGGATGAATATTTTGGATCTGTGGTAGATGGTAGCAAAGGTTTGATAGAAATCAGTGGAAGTTGCAGCAAGTATGTGCTGTCTTGTAAGAGTAGAATTGTCGTCGAAGAAACAACGGTTTCTCGACGTAATTTTCACCAAAAACTTGAGAGAATTGAGGAGGGAATTGATAGCAAAATCACAGTTTATATGACAGCAAGGATATCTAATTTAATCAAGAAAATTTTGGCAGAATAACAGCAAGGAAATTGGTGCAAGTTGCGATTGCAGAATTCTCGTTGAAAAATTTCAGCGGGCTACGGTGAAAATTTGCAGCAACATAAAATTAGTTTTAGAGATGAATTTTCTTAATAGATCAATCTTAGATGGAAGCCAAGATGATCTATGAAGTGTATAAGAAATTTCATTCAAAAAAGATTGCAAATATATGGGTTAAGGCAACAATATGCAGCTGAAATTTTCTGGAGCACAAATTTTTAGATATAGCAGATTGGACATAAAATATCAGTGGTTTATATTGAGAATTTTTTGATGAAACTAAAGGGAAATCCACTGTTAGGAAGTGTCAAAGCTATCATAAAAATTTTGTAGAGATTTGGATAGAAACAACATAGTATCAAGATAAAAAAATAGTGCTATGCGGCGAAAATTTTACAGTGCAGATTTTTAAGTATAGCAGATTAGATGTAAAATATCAATGGTTTATATTGAGAATTTTTTGACAAAACCAAAGGAAAATCTGATATTAGGAAGTATCAAAGATGTCATAAAAATTTCATAGAGATTTGGATAGAAAAAATATAGTAGCAAGATCAAACAGACGGTGCTATACGGTTGGAATTCTGCAATGTATCTTTCGTCGTAGAGATGAAAACTTTATGACAAAAAGTTTATGCAGAAATATAGGAATAATTTTTTTGGGATTTTCAAATAAGGATAACTAAATTGTAGTAGCAGTAAGGTAGAAAACAAGAACCTGTTGCAATTCACGGGGAGATCAAAGGATGATCCGTGGTAGTGGAGATGACGACAGAATTTGATGACGATCTTTTAAGCAATTGTGGGAATTGCTTTGGATGGTTGTGGAGGGTTGATAGATGGCTGTGGAAGGGCAGCGAGATGCCAAGAACGCTGCTTTGATACCAGGTGTTAGAACCCTTGCAGATTCTAAACTTGGGGTTGATCTCTTTAGGGGATCGGTCTCCTTGGAACTCTATAAGGGTCCCTCCCTCCAAGTTTCTGCTCAAAGGCTGCAGAAAAGATTCATCTATTGCTTATGAAAAGAGGTGGAATACATGACTATTTATAGGGCTTCTAAACTCTAACTCCTAATAGGACTCTTACTTAAGACTCCTACTTCTAACCAACTCCTTATAGGACTCCTACTCAAGACACCTACTTATAACCAACTCCTAATATGACTCCTGCTCAAGACTCCTATTCCTTTACAACTCCTTATTCTTCTCTAAGAAATAACCTCCTAACCCTAGCCGGCCACTTTACCTCTTTAATAGGGGTCGGCTTAGGTAGGTTTTACATGAATGTCCCTCTCAATTAGGACTCTCCTAGCTAGAGTCCTAACAGAAACCTAGAACCCATTAGATGATTTGCACATTTAGATGCCTTACCTCTCCTACAAATCAATGAACCAATTTATCCTAGGTTAGTTAGGCTATTTTATGCAAACTTATGTATGGACAACGATAGCCTAAGTACTTACCTTTTAGGAACACAAATTCAAATCTTTGATAGTACTATTTGTGAACTAATTAGAATTACTGAAAAGGATAGGGGCTGTTACTTTAGAAATAAATGGGATGTCAATGTAATCGAAACAACTTAACTTCGAAGCATTAAAAACTATCTTTGAAAATCTGAACCTAGGCATGATACCCAAAAGTTGTGAGCACTTACTACTCTTTAACTCTAAAATTCTTCATCACATCATGACTAGCATACTACTTCCCAAGCAATTTTATCTTGATGAAATGAGTCAAATAGAGCTAAGCACCATGTACTAGATTATGACCGGACAACATAATTGCTTTGGATACTTAATCCGACAACACATGTAGGATATAATAGCTAAAGATACTATGTTACCATATGGGGGGTTAATCACTCGATTAAAACTTGCCCATGATATTTGTGTCTCACCTAATGAAGAATTATAAGTTGATCGATTTAACACCATCAATAGAAATCTACTGAAAAGACTTAGGTACATATTTAGCAATAGTATATGGGTTAGGCAACCTAGAAGAACTGATCCAATTCCCCCACCAGTAGAACACCCAAAAATTCTAATTTTTAGGGGAAATTAATCTCCTCCTCTTAGTCCCTTTGGTGCAGCACCTTCAGCTCCTGCTTCATCTTCTGAAGAACTCATTATGGAAGAATTGCATCAGATCAAATCACAACAGGAACAACTCAAATCACAGCAAAAGAAAATTCAAATTCAGCAAATTGAAATTTTGAAGAAACTACGACAAATGAATCAAAAAATAGATGTCATGTATAAGAACTATAGATTTCCTCCTAAGGATTAATCGATATGCCTTCTTATTCTGTTACCTTGACATGCGATCCTTGTATGATTACTCTTGATGCCAAGTTAAAGTTTTACCATCTTCTTTCTTTTGTATGAAAGCCATGCTATTTTAAACGAATGCTGAATTTTTCAAATATGATGAATTTTGAATGAATGCTGATTTCTTTCTACTAAGATGAATTTTGGATTCTGTTTAATGAGATGAATTTTGTATAATCTTATGAATTCCAAATGATCAATCTTTATGGTGAATTTTCAATCACAAATTGTATGCTTAAAAGTCTCATCTCCTTTTTGTTGATGACAAAGGGGGAGAAGAATGAGCAAAAAATTGATGAATTATATGCCAATGTGAAAGCATGCCTTATATAAATTGCAAAAGCTTGTGTATTGTAAATGTCTTATATGATGATATGCATCGATAGCATATGACTTATCTGAATAGCAAGAGCCTGTGTAAATGATAAATCATAAAAATCCTTGAGAATATTGCAAGTTTTTTACATTGCTTGATCATGCCTTACATTTATGAGATTCATGTTGAAAGTTCACATCTATTGTTGAAATGATATTAGTCTTCGTTCAACTTGAAAATAATTTTCATAGCTTGAAATTATGAGAAATACGAAGTTTTGTATTTGCTCATGCTTATTGAGAATAACGATAAGTTCAAACGGATAGAACTTATCGGCTTAGACTTGAATTCAAAGAGATTGAATTCAAGTGTTTTTATCCTCTCATAATATGGCATATAGATAGGGGGAGTTATGTTTAACTCTGTCATTAATTGATTATTACCATAAAAAAGGGGAGATTATTGAATCTTGGATTTTGATGATGAAATCAATTGATGGATTAATTGATCTAATCCATATTATTAAGTTAAGTGTGCAGGATTAACTACGATAGCCTGAAAACATAAAGCAAAGATACCGGAGTCAAGTTCGATGGGTGTTCAAGAATCCGAAGATTCGTCGGAGATGCTACCGGAACCAACCGAGAAGAAATCGGGGACTTTCGGAAGTCCGCCGAAGAAATCGTCGGAGGTTCGCAGAGATCACCAAGAAGTTTTAGCTACTCGCTAAACTTGCCACAAGATCGGGAGCCTTCTAGGAGTCCACTAGAAGAAATCCGAGGGCGTATCGGAAGTCCACTGGAAAATTGTCGGAAAGCTCACCGGAAGGAGACTCGACATTTGCCGATTAAAAACTTGCTTAAGACTATGTTTTCAGTTGCATAGTTTGCATGTAATTAGGGTTAAGAAGGCATAATCCTATATCCTGGTTAAGGGCCAACTAGGCCCGAATATGACTTGGTTTGGGCCGGATTTGAAGCCCAACCAATGACCGGTAAGGTCGGGCGGTGGAACCGCCGGACTAGGTGGTGGCACCGCCCAGAACCTGCGGATTGGGCAATGGTACCGTCAGACTGAGCGGTGGCACTATCCAGCACCCAAGAGGTCTGACAATGGCACCGCCGGACTGGGCGGTGGCACTGCCAGTACACTGTCTGTCAAACACTAATAGGCGGTGGCATCGCCAACATCGGGAACCCAAGAGAATTCAAAATTTGGAGCCCAAATTTGAATCCTCTTAGGGTCTATAAATACCTCTCAATTCTCAGCAAAGAATACAACTTTTGAGAAGCAATAGATTAAGATAAAAGCCTTAGCAAAGTCTTTAGCAAGTCTTGTTTTCAATTGCTTGAGTGTTCACCTCCTTCTTTCTGGTTGAAAATTTGTAAGAGTATGAATCACTTGTAAAAGGTTGTAAGAGGGGTATTTGTCCTTCCCCTTCAAAGTGATTTGCTAGTGAAAGTTGGGAGCCTCTTCGAAGAAGGCTTCGTAAGTGGATGTAGGTCATTTTGATCGAACCACTTTAAATTGGTGTGTTCCTTGAATGTGTGAGTTCTTACTTTCCTGAAATTATTATCTACACTACTGCTAGCTTTCGGTTTTCATTTTTAAACTTACAAGTTTTATTCCGTTGGACTAATTCATCCCCCCCCCCCCCCTCGTAGTGCCACTCCGATCCTAACAATCTTATCTATGTTTGCCTTTTCTTCAGGAGATTTTGGGGACATACTCCTAGAAAGTGATATCCCATGTCTCATCGGTATAAGACTTCTCTGAGAATTTTTCATGCCAAACCTTTTGACAAAAGTGTCTATGTACCTGGACTAGGACAAGTCAAGCATCCTCTTGGATCTATCTCTATAGATCCGAATTCCTAAGATATAGGATGCTTTCCATAAGTCCTTCATGGAGAAGTGTCTAGATAACCAAGTCTTTACTATGGACGACATTCCTACATCATTCCCAATGATCAGGATGTCATCCACATAGAACACCAAGAAGGTGATAGTGCTCTCACTTACCTTCCTGTACACACAAGGCTCATCTTCATTCTTAACGAAGTCTTGAGATTTGATTGCCTCATCAAATCTTATGTTTCAACTTCGGGAAGCTTTCTTTAGTCCATATATGGACCTAAGTAATTTGCACAATTTATCTAGGCAGTCCTTAGATATGAATCCCTCAAGCTGTATCATATATACCTCCTCCTCGAGATTTCCATTGAGGAATGTGGTTTTCATGTCCATCTACTAGATCTCATAATCATAGTGTACTGCAATAGCCAATAGAATTTAGATAGATTTTAGTATGACTATGGTTGAGAAGGTTTCGTCATAGTCAACACCTTGCCTTTGATGATACCCCTTGGCCACCAGTATAGTTTTATAGGTCTCTACCTTTCCATCTTCTCCAATCATTTTTTTGAAGATCCACTTGCAACCGATGGGTACAATACCCTCAGGTGCATCAACTAGGTTTCAAACCTTTGTTAGAATACATGGAATTCATCTTAGAATTCATGGCTTCTTGCCACTTTCCGGAGTCTATACTCATAATAGCTATTGGGAAATCTAGGAAGAGACATCATATGCACAGCGGAAGAACATTAAAAAATAAAATCTTCAATTTCCCAAAAGATGTGTTCGTCGTCGTGTGAAGATTGGTGTGCAAAAACTACGAAACTTAAAACTGTGTATATGAAAGATTACGTTACCTTAGGAGATCGTATATCCTCGAATCCCTGTAGATCTGTAGGAGAGGATGAAGGAAGTCAAGTGCCCTCCTCTCTAGCGGTGATCCACATAGTAGGGTTGCGACGATGCTCCTCAAAACTCTAGGCCAACTATTCGAGGAGGAGAAGGGGAGGAGAATAGGGGAGGCAACCCGAAAAGGCTCTAGCATATGAACCATTGATTCCCTCCTATTTATAGAGGTCCCCTATCAACATAACCCTAATGGATCCAGCCCCATTGGGTATTGGATTACCATCCAACTACCCAAGCCTCTTAGATTAGTGGATCTCTATCCAATAATCTCTCATTGGCTCTTACTTGATCTCATCCATAGAATCCAATAATTCAAGGGCTTATTGGATATCCAATAAGATATGGGCTATGACGGATATCTCATATTCGAACCTCTAATCATTGTAACACCTACCATATATGTGTGACCCTCTAGGTGTTGAATCTCGAATTTTGATGATGAAGTCAATTGTCATTTGTTGTCTAATCTATGTGTTGAGATAAGTGTGCAGGATTAACTACGATGAAAGATAGACAAGCAGCAGGAGTTGCGCCGGAGTCAAGTTCATGATCACGTTGGGAGTTCGAGAGTTCGACGGAAGTTCGGACGGTCGTCGGAGGTTCTGCGAGAACAGATCCGAGAAGTCCAGAAGCTTGCCAAGCGAAGCTCGTCGGAACTTGCCAAGTGGATCGTCGCAAAGTCCAGGAGTTTGCCGGAAGTCCGCAGGAGCATCACCGAGGGTTCATCGGATGATCGACGGAAGTTCGCCGGAAACTCGCCAGAAGGAGCGATTGACGCACCGAAGCAAAGCTGCAGAAGTTGTCTTAGATTTAATCGTAGTTAGCACGTTGATTAAGTTGGAAAATGGGAGGTGATCCCATTGGCTTAATCTTGGGGCAATTGGGCCCCTGAAAGACTAAAATTGGGCCGAATGAAATGAACCATTCGAACCCTGATTGCACCAGGAGGTGCAACCGCCCAGGCCAGGAGGTGGCACCGCCTGGGCTAGGCCTTCCAGCGAGACTGGGCGGTGCAACCTCCCCAGCCAGGAGGTGGCACCGCCTGAGCTCAGTCTTCGAGCTAGACTGGGCGGTGCAACCTCCCTGACAAAGAGGTGGCACCGCCTGAGCTCAGTCTTCGAGCAAGACTGGGCGGTGCAACCTCCCTGGCAGAGAGGTAGCACCGCCTGAGCTCGGTCTTCGAGCTCTGCCAGGCGGTGCAACCTCTCCAGTCAAGAGGTGCAACCGCCTGATCCCAAAATTCCGAGATTTGATTGTTTTGAGCTCCAAATTTGAATTGGGTTGGGGCCTATAAATTCCCAACCCATTCAGCACTGAAAAGATACAGACCTACACCGAAATCTTGATCTTTTCTGTGATTCTAAGAGCTCAAAAGTGTTGTAAAGCCTTTAAGTCTCCTCCTTCTGTTCTTCAAGTTTTCAGTTGTAAAGTGAGGAGAGAAAGGTCTGTAAAGGTTGTCTCCTGAGCCTGTCAAAAGGAGAGAAACTGTAAAAGGGAAGTTTAGCCTTCGCCTATTAAAGGAAGGCCCCTAGTTGACGTCGGCGACCTCGTCGGTGGAGGAAGCCAAAAGTGGAGTAGGTCAAGGCTGACCGAACCACTCTAAATCTCTGGTTTGCGTTTATTTTTGAGCACTTTATCATTACTGCAAACCTCCTTCATTACTACTGCTCTCTGCGCTTTCACGAACAAGTTCTAAGTGCTGTTCTTCCGAATCTGCATTCAGACGTAAATTCATATTTTCGTACATTACAGTTCACGTTTACGTTTGATTCTGCAGAACTGTCTTCCGTGCTTTTACGAACGAGTTTCTTTGCAGTTTACACTTACATTTTGATCCTATTAACTGCAAACTATCCTCTATAATTTTACGAACGAGTTTCAACATTTAGACGTAAAACTGCATTTAGACGTAAATCGGCTTTCCTCGCACAATCATCAGATCTCAGTTCACGTTTACGTCTTGATTTCAACTGCATACTGCCTTCTGCGAGTATACAAATGAGTTTTAAAGTTCAGACGTAAATCTGCGTTTAAGACGTAAATCTGCGTGTAGACGTAAATCTGCGTATAGACGTAAATCTGCGTTTAGACGTAAATCTGTTTTTTGCAGATTACTTTTTGAGCTGTACAACAGCAGCACATTGTCTTTATACTTCTGCTTAAACTGCTCCTAGATACAAACTGTGTTTAGACGCAATCTGCGCTTAGACGCAATCTGCGTTTAGACGCAATCTGCGCTTAGACGCAATCTGCGCTAAGACGCAAACTGCGCTTAGACGCAATCTGAGTTTAGACGCAATCTGCATTTAGACGCAAACTGCGTTTAGACGCTAACTGTGTTTAAACGTAAACTGCACTTAATCATAAGTAATCTTAGAATCGGCTTTTGCATCAAAATAGTCTTTATCGAACGAACGCAGCTTTCGTTTTTTAATCGCTGAAAAATATCCGCTGCACTAATTCACCCCCCCCCCCCCTCTTAGTGCTCTCGATCCTAACAATTGGTATCAGAGCCCGGTTAACTCTCAAAAGGATTAAAACCCAAGAGAGATGGCTTACGCCGAAAACCAAGATGGTCATTCCATTACACGTCCACCCATGTTTAATGGGACGGACTACACCTATTGGAAGACCCGAATGAGAATCTTTCTTATTTCTATGGACATTGATCTTTGGAATCTTGTCGAGAATGGTTTTTCAAAGTCTTCTCTTCCAATTATCGATTGGAATGATTTGGAGAAGAAGGCTTTCGCTCTTAATGCAAAGGCTATGAATGCCTTATTTTGTGCACTTGATAAAAACGAGTTTAACCGTGTTTCAACTTGTGAAACTGCGTTTGATATTTGGCACACGCTCGAAGTGACCCATGAGGGCACAAGTAGAGTAAAAGAGTCAAAAATCAATTTGCTGTTACATTCTTTCGAACTTTTTCGGATGAAACCGAGTGAAACCATTGGCGACATGTTTACCCGTTTCACGGATGTCGTCAACGGTCTAAAAGGACTCGGAAAGAGCTTTTCGGATTTTGAGCTTGTTAATAAGATACTAAGATACCTTCCTAAGAGTTGGGATCCTAAAGTCACCGCTATTCAAGAGGCAAAAGATCTGCGAAATTTCCCTTTTGAAGAACTAATCGGGTCATTAATGACCTACGAAATGACTTGTAAAGCTCATGAAGAGCAAGAAGACATCCTTCCAAAGAACAGGAAGGATATGGCACTCAAAACTTCAGAATGCCACTTGAGAGAAAACTCAAGTGATGAGGACTATGATAATGACTTGGCACTTCTAACAAGAAAGTTTAAAAAGTTCTTTAAAAGAAACAAGTTTAAGAATGATGCAAAAAATAAACTTGAACCCAAAAAGGACCAAGTAATCTGCTATGAATGCAAAAAGCCGGGACACTACAAGAGTGATTGTCCCCAAGTCAAGAAAAGAACAACAAAGAAGAAGGCGCTCCAAGCAACATGGGATGATTCGAGCGCATCTGAGGAAGAGGAGTCCAACACCGAGCAAGTTGCTCATTACGCCTTAATGGCCATCGAAGATGAGGTAACAAATTTAATAGATGCTGATTTATCTTTCGATGAATTATTAAATGCTTTCAATGACTTATTTGACGAATGCAAGAGTATAAGTAGAAAATATAAATTGCTGAAAAAGATGCATGATAGTCTTACTTGTGAGTTTGATAAGTTAAAAGTCGAACATCATGATAGTCTAAATTCATGTATCAAATATCATGATTTAGAAACTTTGCAAAAAGAAAACCTGCTACTCAAGGACACCTTGAAGAAATTCGAGGTTGGTAGCAAGTCATTAAACATGATCCTTGCAAACAAGGGTCACATTCCAAAAAGGAGCGGAATTGGATTTGTGAGAAGTCCTCACCAAAATCCAACCACCTTCATAAAAGGCTCCATCTTACATGTTCAACACCAAACCAAGTGCAACTTTTGTTGCAAATCTGGACACAAGACACATTGTTGTCCATTCAAGAAAATAAGTCCAAACAAACTAATCTGGGTTCCTAAAGGAACCATGACAAATTCTATGCAACATGCTAAGAAATGTAGATCTATTTATGAGGCACCCAAAAGCAAATGAGTACCTAAACATCATCCTTTCTTGTAGAAAACTAAACCATCGCAAGCTAGGAGCAAGAGATGGTACCTTGATAGTGGATGCTCAAGGCATATGACCGGAGATCCATCTCAATTCTCTAAGCTCACTAGCATAGACGAAGGATATGTCACCTTCGGAGACAACAACAAGGGTAAAATCATTGGCAAAGGAACCATAGGTAACAAATCCAACTTCTCTATTAAAGATGTTTTACTAGTTGATGGTTTAAAACATAACCTCTTGAGCATTAGTCAATTATGTGATAAAGGATATATTATAAGATTTGAATCTAATGCTTGCATCATTGAAAAACCACACAAAAATATATCTATGATTGCATTAAAACAAAATAACGTATACACTATTGACATCAATGACTTATGTGATGAAATGTGTTTTGCCGTTATGAATGAGGATGCTTGGCTATGGCATAGAAGATTAGGTCATGCTAGCATGAAACTAATCATTCAAGTATCATCTAGAGAACTTGTAAGAGGAATTCCTCATATCAAGTTCATCAAAGATAATGTATGTGATGCTTGCCAATTAGGTAAGCAAATTAAGGGTAGCTTCAAAGCTAAGAATCAAATAAGCACCTCTAGGCCCTTACAATTGATCCATATGGACTTGTTCGGACCAATCTCTACATCGAGTCTAGGAGGTAGCAAATATGCCTTTGTCATTATTGATGACTATAGCAGATATACATGGACCTACTTCTTAAAACAGAAAAATGAATGCTTTAGATATTTTACCAAGTTTTGTAAACTTATTCAAAATGAGAAGGGATCTATGATTTCGTCAATTAGAAGTGATCATGGTGGAGAATTTCAAAACCATGATTTCCAAGAATTCTGTGAACTCAACGGATACAACCATAATTTCTCTACTCCAAGAAATCCTCAACAAAATGGGGTAGTAGAAAGAAAAAATCGAAATTTACAAGAAATGGCAAGAACCATGTTGAATGAACATAGCCTACCCAAATATTTTTGGGCCGAAGCTGTAAACACTGCATGCTATATTTTAAATAGAGTCCTAGTAAGACCCTTACTCACCAAAACTCCTTATGAGTTATGGAATAACAAAAAACCCAATGTCTCATATTTTAAAGTCTTTGGGTGTAAGTGTTTTATCTTGAATGAAAAGGATAACTTAGGAAAATTCGATGCTAAATCTGATGAAGGAATCTTTCTTGGTTATTCTTCGGTTTCTAAAGCTTTTCGTATTTTCAATAAAAGAACCTTAATTATTGAAGAATCCATCCATGTTGTTTTCAATGAGATTTCAGAAATTAAGAAAAATGATCTTGATGATGATGTTAATTTTGATTCCTTGAATTTAAACGAAACCCCGTCTCCAACTAGCAACTTGGATGCATCCACTTCCGAAACATCCTTACCCAAGGATTGGAAGTATGTAGATGCTCATCCTAAGGAGCTAATCCTAGGAGACACATCAAAGGGGGTTCAAACACGATCTTCTTTTAAAAACTTTTGTGCCAACGCCGCCTTTCTCTCCCAAATTGAACCCAAATGTGTTGATGAAGCCATGAAAGATGATTCATGGATTATCGCAATGCAAGATGAATTAAATCAATTTGAGAGAAATGAGGTGTGGATGCTTGTTCCTAGGCCAAATGACCATTTAGTTATTGGTACTAAATGGGTCTTTAGAAACAAGCAAGATGAAAATGGTATCGTGGTTAGAAACAAGGCTAGATTAGTGGCCAAAGGTTTCAACCAAGAAGAAGGTATCGATTACGAAGAAACCTTCGCACCTGTGGCTCGATTGGAAGCCATAAGGATGCTCCTTGCCTATGCTAGTTGTAATAATTTTAAGTTATTTCAAATGGATGTTAAAAGCGCTTTTTTAAATGGTTTTATTTCCGAAGAAGTTTATGTTGAACAACCTCCTGGATTTGAAAATAATAGTCTCCCTAATCATGTGTTTAGATTAACTAAAGCTCTCTATGGTTTAAAACAAGCCCCAAGGGCTTGGTTTGAGAGACTTAGTTCTTTTCTCATTGAAAATAATTTCATAAAAGGCAAGGTTGATACTACATTGTTTATCAAGAATTTTGAAAATAATTTTCTCATTGTTCAGATTTATGTTGATGATATCATCTTTGGCTCTACAAATGAATCTCTTTGTGAATCTTTTGTTAAAACTATGAGTCTTGAATTCGAAATGAGCTTAATGGGAGAATTAACATTCTTCTTAGGTTTACAAATCAAACAACTAAGCAATGACATCTTTATTAGTCAAACTAAATATGCCATGAATTTATTAAAAAGGTTTAACATGAACAACTCAAAGGCTAGTAACACTCCTATGAGCACCTCCACTAAGTTAGAAATTGATGAAAGTGGAGAAAGCTTTGATCAAAAAACTTATAGGGGTATGATAGGAAGTTTACTTTACCTCACTGCAACCAGACCAGACATCATGTTCAGTGTAGGACTTTGTGCTAGATTTCAATCAAACCTTAAGATATCTCATCTCAAAGCAGTTAAAAGAATATTTAGATATCTTAATGGTACCACAAATCTAGGATTATGGTACCCAAAATCAGAGAATTTTGAGTTAATTGCTTATGCTGATGCTGACTTTGCTGGCTGTAGATTAGATAGAAAAAGCACATCAGGATCATGTCAATTTTTAGGACATGCCCTTGTTTCCTGGTCATCAAAGAAACAAAATTCGGTTGCACTATCAACAACCGAAGCTGAATATATTGCAGCAAGTGCATGCTGTGCACAAGTTGTATGGATGAAAAATACCTTAGAAGATTATAAAGTTCATCTCAAAAATATTCCAATTAAATGTGATAACACAAGTGCAATATGCTTAACCAAGAATCCTATACAACACTCAAGAACAAAACATATTGATATTAGACATCACTTTATACGAGATCATGTCACCAATCATGACGTAACCATAGAGTTCATTGATACTAAACATCAACTAGCTGACATTTTTACAAAACCTCTAAGTGAAGAACAATTTGATTTCATTAGAAGAGAATTAGGAATGTTGATGTGTCCGAATAGATAAATTTGTTAAAATTATTTTTCGGATTATGTTGAATAATCAAACCACTTGATTGCCATGTTTCTATGATTATATGTGAAAATCTGCAACAAAATCTTGTCCGAATGCATCTTATTTCTAGAACAGATTTTCTCGTACACTTTCATAAAAAAAAATGAGTTTCTGAAATAGATTTGATTAAATGATTCATGTGTATTCCATCCTGCAAAATCTTTACATAGACATTGGATTATAACACAAAGGGGAAGAAGTATTTAAAGCAATCTATGTAAAATTCCTCTATAAGCTTGCTATTATTATTTTCTGGTATCATAGTTACTATGCTTTTTGTTGATGACAAAGGGGAAGATATATATGAATTGATAAACACTGTCATGATTAGAAATACTATGAATGATGCTATAAACACTGCTATGATTATGCCATCCTTGCATCACCAAGAGATATATGAACAAGTGCTAAAGTTTGCATTATGCCCTGAGTTGATATCTTATCATGTGAAGAAAATGCAAAACTTGCTAGAATATTTCAAATGTAATAAGTTTCACAGCTTTATATGATAATGTTCAAACTACATGATGAATAGTTATAAACACAATCATACAAACTTGATGATGTATGTCAAGCCCTGACATCATCTTTGAAGAGATACATCATGATGAGTATCATGATGGGAGTATTGATAAGTTTAACTGATCTAACTTATCAATACGTCACTTGAATTCTTAAGTCTTGAATTTAAGGTTGACTTATCTCAACGATGGCATATAGACAGGGGGAGTTAAGGATAACTCCATTATCAATTGATTGTCATCATCAAAAAGGGGGAGATTGTTGAATCTCGAATTTTGATGATGAAGTCAATTGTCATTTGTTGTCTAATCTATGTGTGGAGATAAGTGTGCAGGATTAACTACGATGAAAGATAGACAAGCAGCAGGAGTTGCGCCGGAGTCAAGTTCATGATCACGTTGGGAGTTCGAGAGTTCGACGGAAGTTCGGACGGTCGTCGGAGGTTCTGCGAGAACAGATCCGAGAAGTCCAGAAGCTTGCCAAGCGAAGCTCGTCGGAACTTGCCAAGTGGATCGTCGCAAAGTCCAGGAGTTTGCCGGAAGTCCGCAGGAGCATCACCGAGGGTTCATCGGATGATCGACGGAAGTTCGCCGGAAACTCGACGGAAGTTCGCCGGAAACTCGCCGGAAGGAGCGATTGACGCACCGAAGCAAAGCTGCAGAAGTTGTCTTAGATTTAATCGTAGTTAGCACGTTGATTAAGTTGGAAAATGGGAGGTGATCCCATTGGCTTAATCTTGGGGCAATTGGGCCCCTGAAAGACTGAAATTGGGCCGAATAAAATGAACCATTCGGACCCTGATTGCACCAGGAGGTGCAACCGCCCAGGCCAGGAGGTGGCACCGCCTGGGCTAGGCCTTCCAGCGAGACTGGGCGGTGCAACCTCCCCAGCCGGGAGGTGGCACCGCCTGAGCTCAGTCTTCGAGCTAGACTGGGCGGTGCAACCTCCCTGACAGAGAGGTGGCACCGCCTGAGCTCAGTCTTCGAGCAAGACTGGGCGGTGCAACCTCCCTGGCAGAGAGGTAGCACCGCCTGAGCTCGGTCTTCGAGCTCTGCCAGGCGGTGCAACCTCTCCAGTCAAGAGGTGCAACCGCCTGATCCCAGAATTCCGGGATTTGATTGTTTTGAGCTCCAAATTTGAATTGGGTTGGGGCCTATAAATTCCCAACCCATTCAGCACTGAAAAGATACAGACCTACACCGAAATCTTGATCTTTTCTGTGATTCTAAGAGCTCAAAAGTGTTGTAAAGCCTTTAAGTCTCCTCCTTCTGTTCTTCAAGTTTTCAGTTGTAAAGTGAGGAGAGAAAGGTCTGTAAAGGTTGTCTCCTGAGCCTGTCAAAAGGAGAGAAACTGTAAAAGGGAAGTTTGGCCTTCGCCTATTGAAGGAAGGCCCCTAGTTGACGTCGACGACCTCGTCGGTGGAGGAAGCCAAAAGTGGAGTAGGTCTAGGCTGACCGAACCACTCTAAATCTCTGGTTTGCGTTTATTTTTGAGCACTTTATCATTACTGCAAACCTCCTTCATTACTACTGCTCTCTGCGCTTTCACGAACAAGTTCTAAGTGCTGTTCTTCCGAATCTGCATTCAGACGTAAATTCGTATTTTCGTACATTACAGTTTACGTTTACGTTTGATTCTGCAGAACTGTCTTCCATGCTTTTACGAACGAGTTTCTTTGCAGTTTACACTTACATTTTGATCCTATTAACTGCAAACTGTCCTCTACAATTTTACGAACGAGTTTCAACATTTAGACGTAAAACTGCATTTAGACGTAAATCGGCTTTCCTCGCACAATCATCAGATCTCAGTTCACGTTTACGTCTTGATTTCAACTGCATACTGCCTTCTGCGAGTATACAAACGAGTTTCAAAGTTCAGACGTAAATCTGCGTTTAAGACGTAAATCTGCGTTTAGACGTAAATCTGCGTCTAGACGTAAATCTGCGTTTAGACGTAAATCTATTTTTTGCAGATTACTTTTTGAGCTGTACAACAACAGCACATTGTCTTTATACTTCTGCTTAAACTGCTCCTAGACGCAAACTGTGTTTAGACGCAATCTGCGCTTAGACGCAATCTGCGTTTAGACGCAATCTGCGCTTAGACGCAATCTGCGCTAAGACGCAAACTGCGCTTAGACGCAATCTGAGTTTAGACGCAATATGCATTTAGATGCAAACTACGTTTAGATGCTAACTGTGTTTAAACGTAAACTGCACTTAATCATAAGTAATCTTAGAATCGGCTTTTGCATCAAAATAGTCTTTATCGAACGAACGCAGCTTTCGTTTTTTAATCGCTGAAAAATATCCGCTGCACTAATTCACCCCCCCCCTCTTAGTCCTCTCGATCCTAACACTAGGCCCAATATCAAGTTGCTTGTGAGTCATACCTGTCAAAACTCTTTTTGACTCAGTGAATTTTTATCTTCATAATAATTCACTCGACTCATCGATCACAGACGTACTAGGCCACTATGTCGCAGTCCCTAGACGATATAGAAGAATCAAATCTATTGGACCTGTTTATCTTCAGTTACTGTGTACCTATAGTCCCTCATCTATCTAATATCCTAGAGATCGTATACCGGGAATGGTGCTGTCAAACCCATACGGTTTCTATTCGAGTTTCACTAATCGTATTCTCTAAGATAACTCTCTCTCTCAATCCGAATAACCTTGGCCAGAGATTTGTTTGAGTAAGAACATGGGGTATTACTCTCATGACACTAAGAGTGGATGATTCTTTATTTATACTCAATAGTCCTCGTAAGATTGACTACCACTCTCGATGATCGGTTATGCTAGATCTGGAACCTCCAGACCTATAAGTCAAGGATCAAAGAATGTAGTACTCATATAGGACATCCTTGGTGTCTCAAGTCTAAGGACCAGATACACCACTAGGACTACGGAATCACTATTTGACAATAAGGCATCATGAACTATCCAACATTTCGTAAGTAGATCAATCAATGAACTCGTTCTCCAATGAGCATCTGTACTATATCCCTAGTATCCCCACACAAGCAACTATTAGACTGGCTGCATCCATCATATAGACATGTATATTGTACATCAGTCTATCCGGTTATCTCGATGTCCCTCTCGAGTAACCTATGACTGAGATTCTTTAGGATATGTGTTTAAAGGCGAATCTGTCTCATTATCGTAACCTATGACTGAGTGGTAGTCAATCACGATCCAATTCGCACAAAACCATGGACATCACAATATATTTAAGCAACAAATAATATAAAATAATAAAATACCAAATAATAATAATAAGTAAAAGGATTGTCAAGTCATATGTGCGATCACTTACATGATTGTCTTGCAAGGCAATAAGAGAGAGGGATAGGGTTTTTGAGAAAAAAGATAGTTTTGCCCCTCATAAGTTTAAAAATTCTAAGTCTATCTTTTTTGTTCGAATTATCAAAATACCCCTCAGAATTAAGAAAATTTCCCTACATATCCCTATTTTTAGAAAAATATTAAATAATTAAGAAGTTTAATTGATTGTTATTTTTTATTATTATCTAGTAGTCCGACATGATGATGATTTATACATGTGATGTATGATATATGGACGGATGATCATGGACCGTGTGATGTATTTACTTGTGACTATTATTATTGGGGCCTGCAAGACACCATTTTATTTCTCGTTTATTGTCGGGCCTGAGTGCCTATGATTAAGTTGTAATCACATGAGGAGGCGCAGCAGGAGCGTGAAAATGATAGCGGAACCCACGAGATAGACGATCGCGATGCATTGAGATGCGTTGAGATGCCGACGGAACCGACGAGGATAAGATGGACGATCACAGGTCATGGAGATGCACCGCTGCACACATAGATCTTGATATGAGTGATTAGGCCCACTAGCTCGGGCCTAATCATATTAGACTGTGGTCTATGATCATCTGGCATAATTACTAATATGATGTGTGATTGTTTATACACCTAATAGATGTGTGTGTATATATATATATATATATATATATATATATATATATATATATATATATATATATATATATATATATATATATATATATATATTTGCTTGCGATGTAAATGTATATTAAATATGTATGTGTGTGACATGTCATATTAGGAGACCAAATCAAAGAAACCCTCTCTTGATAATATTAAGTCGGTAAATATGAGGTAATTCGATTAACCCACATGGCCTTCCATCGTTATAGGTAGGGACCGATTCTCGGTATAGGTTGAGTTGGTCGAGTCCCTCGAGGCTCACCTATATCACGATTCACTATCTTGCCTATGACATAGAGATGTCATCGGTGACCTGAGGACATGGTATACTTGGTCGAGTCCCTCGAAGGTATATCATCGAATCAGACTCATCTTGTAACGATGGTGTTGACTTAACTGAACATCATGGTTGGTCGAGTCCCTTGTAACCATGATGATTTGGAAGCTAAACAAGATGGAAATTACAAGGAGTTGTGATTGGTAAGAGTTGCTTACCATTTGAGCTTAGTATGATTGGTCGAGTCCCTCAAGGTTACACTGAGACACTGATTGGATCTCGATCCCCACTAGAAGTTTGCTGGAGACTTTTGTTTCACGTGCTGAGAGTGTCGCATGACTTGCCAGTAAAATAATGGGAGCATATTAAGATAAAAGTCTATATCTTAATTATTTATTTTTGTAAAATCTGCATGTTATTTATTTCTGCTACATCTTTATTTTCAGAAAATATCGCTTTCAAATCACTTACGTGACATACTTGATATTAGCCGCCTCACTTGTCTAAATTATACGGATTGGCTCCGCAACTTGAGAATTGTTTTGACAGCGGAGAAAATCGCGTATGTCCTTTATACAATGATGCCTACGCCCGAGAAAGGGGCAAGCGAGGATGAGATCACTCGCTACGTGAAGTACATTGATGACTCCACTCTTGCTCAGTATTACATGTTGGGCTCCATGACTCCTGAGTCACGAAGACAGTATGAAAAGATGAATGCCAGATCCATTCTCCTATATGTCCGTAAACTGTTTGAGGAATAGGGAAGGACTCAGTGATATGAGATATCCAAGAGCCTCTTCCAAGCTAGGATGACTGAGAGGAAACCGGTTCAGAACTATGTCCTAAAGATGATTGAGTGGATAGAGAAACTCTTAGGTCTAGGAATAGTCCTAGACGATAACCTATGTATGGATCTTGTGCTTCAGCTCCTACCAGATTCATTTTCATAGTTCATAATTAATTTTAATATGAACAAGCCTGAGGTGACTCTCCTAGAGCTCCTCAATATGTTGAGGGAGGTAGAGAGCACTATCAAGAAAGAGGAGCCAATTCTCTATACTGGTGAGACTAGAAAGAAAAGGAAAGCAGAAAAGTCCCTTAAGATGGGTAAGGGCAGACCAGGTAAAGGAAAGTTTGCTAAGAAAGACCTAGCAAAGGATATAGGCCAGTGCTCCTACTAGGGAAAGATGGGTATTGGAAGAGGAACTACAAAGAGTACCTTGCAGAGATGGCAAAACAGAAGCTTGGAGAAGCTTTAGGTACATTCATGACCAGTCTCCATTTGTCAAACTCTTATGATAACACATGGGTATTGAATATCGATAGTGCTTATCATATTTGTAATTCATTGCAGGTTCTAGCAAGGCCTAGGAGACTGGCGAGAGGTGAGATGGATCTCAAGATGGGCAATGGAGCAAAAGTTATGGCAGTAGTTGTTGGCGAGGTCGCCCTACATCTGCTTGGTAGAGCTATTATTGCATTAGATACATGTTATTTTGTTCCTTCTATTATCAAAAATATTATTTCCATTTCATGTTTGACAATTGGTGGATATAAATTAATTTTTTAGAACAATGGTTATTCAATATTATTAGATGATGAGATCATCACAAGAGAAACATTGTATAATGGTTTGTTTATGCTAGACACTACTCCACATATCATGAATGTAAGGATGTCTAAGAGGAAACGAGATGAGGTGAACAATGCATACCTGTGGCATTATAGGCTAGGTCACATCCATGAGGGAAGGATTCAAAAGCTGCTAAAGGATGTATATCTAGATTCATTCGACTAAGAGTCATATGCAACCTGTGATCCTTGCCTTCGTGGAAAACTAACCAACTCTCCATTTAGTGGAACTGGAGAAAGAGCAACTGAACTACTGGAACTCATACATAGTGATTAATGTGGACTCATGTCAACTCATGCTATTGGTGGTTACTCCTACTTCATTACCTTTACTGATGATTTCTCAAGGTATGAACATGTGTACATAATGAAGTACAAGTCCGAGGCCTTTGAGAAATTTAGAGAGTATAAGAATGAAGTTGAGGACTAGACTGGAAAGAGTATCAAGACTTTTTGATTAGCTTGAGAAGGTGAGTACTTAAGTACAGAGTTTACCTAATTCTTCAAGGACTATGAGATTCTATACTAATAGACACCTCCTTATATACCTCACCTCAATGGTGTATTCGAGAGGAGGAATTGTACGCTGTTAGACATGGTATGGTCCATTATGAGTTTCGCTGACCTAACCATCGCATTTTGTGGATATGACCTAGAGACCGCAGCTTACCTTCTGAACAGAGTTCCAACTAAGTCGGTAGTATCTACACCATATGAGATATAGAAAGGGAAGAAGCTTGATCTTAAGGTTGTTAAGATTTGGGGCTGCCCTACCTACGTTAAAAGATAAAACACTAATAAGTTGGAATCAATGATGGAGCGGTACAAGTTCGTGGGATACCCAAAGGAAACTTGTGGGTATTATTTCTATCATCTCGAGGACCAAAAGGTCTTTATAGCCAAGAGAGCGGTGTTCCTTGAGAAGGAACACATTCTTGGCTGAGATAGTGGGAGCATGATAGAGTTGAGCGAGGTAGAAAAACCTAACTCAAGCACCACTCTATAGTCCGAGTCTGTTCAGGTACCTAACACAGAAGTTCTAATTTTACGTAGGTTTGGCAGAATATCCCATCCTCTTGAGAGATATGTGGGATATATTAGAGGAGAGGATATTGAGGATATTGATCCTGAGACCTACAAGGAGGCTATTTGTTAAGATCAGAGCAGCACTAAGAGGGGGGCGAGGTGAATTAGTGCAGCGGATTAAAACTCGTAAGTTTGAAATCGATTTCAAAAATATGCAGAGATTTCGATTCGTCGAAGGATGACTTAGCTAAAATAGCATGAGTAAAGGTAGTCAAGAGTAGGGAGATAAAAATTGAACGATTTGTAGCTAAGTAGAGAAATGCTTTAGAAAATTAAACACTCACATATTCAAGGTGTTGAATCTCGTATTTTGATAATGAAACTACTTGATATATGTTTATGATTTAATATGCGTTTTGAGTGATGCAGGATGCTTTGATCAGGATGAGACAATTAAAGCAGGAAAATCATGTTGTGCCGGAGGAACATGTCAGAAGATTGGACGTCGGGCCGATAGATCGGTCGACGTATCGACAGAAGGCTTCGGGCAGTGGACTCAGGCATCGGGCCAAGAAGAGCGGTTATTGTGCCAAGGATATCGGAGTTGCGGAGTCAACTGGCCGATTGGGCAATAGGCCGTAGGAGAGGACGATGCGCCGAAGAATCAGATGAAGCGTCGAGGGACCAATGACATGCCGGACAACTTGGTTAATTGCTTAGGATTAATTGTCTCGATCGAAGTTTTGTTTTAATTGTGCAGGATTAACTATGATAACGATGAAGACATAAAGCGAAACAAAGTGTCAGAGTCAAGCGCGAAGGATTTGTTGTGAGTTCGAGAGTTCGACGGAAGTCCGAAGGTTCGTCGGGAATGCCACCGGAACTAGCCGAGAATGAGTTGGGAGCTTGCCGAAGGGTTTTTCGGAAGCTCGCCGGAAGGTTCATTGGGAGTTCGCGGAGCTCGCTGAGAAAGATCGGAGCTTGCCGAAGAAGCTCATTGGAACTCGCTAAGAACAAATCGTGAAGTCTAGGAGCTTGCCGGGAGTCCGCAGAATGGTTTCCGAGAGTTCATCGGAAGACCGCTGGAAGTTTGCCGGAAGCTCGCCAGAAGAAGTCTTGACTTGCGAACTTTGTAATAGCTTAGAAAATGTCTTTAAAATCATAGTTAGCACATTAATTAGGGTTAGGATTAGGTGTTAATCCTATAACCCAAGTAGGGGCCAATTAGGCCCAAGTTCGGACTGGTTTGGGCCAAGTTTGGAGCCAAACCAAGTGAGCTGAAATAGTGAAAGAGGTGGCACCGCCCCAGCCAGGAGGTGGCACCGCCTGGGCTAAGCCTCCCAGCGAGACTGGGCGGTGCAACCTCCCCAGCCAGGAGGTGGCACCGCCTGAGCTCAGTCTTCGAGCTAGACTGGGCGGTGCAACCTCCCTGACAGAGAGGTGGCACCGCTTGAGCTCGGTCTTCGAGCTCTGGCAGAGAGGTGCAACCGCCTCAGTCAAGAGGTGGCACCGCTTGGGGCTCAGTCTCCGAGCCAGACTCAGGAGGTGCAACCGCCCCTGACAGAGAGGTGCAACCGCCTGAGCTCAGTCTTCAAGCTCTGTCAGGCGGTGCAACCTCTCCAGTCAGGAGGTGCAACCGCCTGATCCCGGAATTCCAGGATTTGATCGTTTTGAGCTCCAAATTTGAATTGGGTTGGGGCCTATAAATACCCCACCCATTCAGCACTGAAAAGATACAGATCCACACCGAATTCTTGATCTTTTCAGTGATTCTAAGAGCTCAAATTTGTGTAAAGTCCAAAAGTTCTCCTCTTTTCTGTTCTCCTCTTTTCTGTTCTTCAAGTCTTGAGTTGTAAAGAGAGGAGAGAAAGGATCTGTAAGGGTTGTCTCCTGAGCCCGTCAAAAGGAGAGAAATTGTAAAAGGGTAGTTGGCCTTCGCCTATTGAAGGAAGGCCTCTAGTTGACGTCGGTGACCTCGTCGGTGGAGGAAGCCAAAAGTGGAGTAGGTCAAGACTGACCGAACCACTCTAAATCTCTGGTTTGCGTTTATTTTGAGCACTTTATCATTACTGCAAACCTCCTACATAGCTACTGCTCTCTGCGCCTTTACGAACAAGTTTCTAAGTGCTGATCTTTCCGAATATGCATTCAGACGTAAATCGGCTTTCCTCGTACAATCATCAAATTTCAGTTTACGTTTACGTCTTGATTTCAACTGCATACTGCCTTCTGCGAGTCTACAAACGAGTTTCAAAGTTCAGACGTAAATCTGCGTTTAGACGTAAATCTGCGTTTAAATGTAAATCTGCGTTTAGACGTAAATCTGCGTTTAGACGTAAATCTACCTTTTGCAGATTACTTTTTGAGCTGTACAATAGCAACACATTGTCTTTTTACTTCTGCTTAAACTGCGCTCAGACGCAAACTGTGTTTAGACGCAAACTGCGCTTAGACGCAAACTGTGCTTAGACGCAATCTGCACTTAGACGCAAACTGCGCTTAGACGCAATCTGAGCTTAGACGCAATCTGCATTTAGACGCAAACTATGTTTAGATGCAAACTGTGTTTAGACGTAAACTGCACTTAATCATAAGCAATCTTAGAATCGGCTTTTGCATCAAAATAGTTTTTATCGAACGAACGCAGCTTTCGTTTTTAATCGCTGAAAGATTTCCGCTGCACTAATTCACCCCCCCCCCCCTCTTAGTGCTCTCGATCCTAACACAAGGAACACCACGATGTATAGTGGTTCGGTCAAATGACCTACATCCACTTTTGAAGCCTTCTTCGATGAGGCTCCCAACTTCCGCTAGCAAATCACTTTGAAGGGGCAGGACCAAATACCCCTCTTATAACCTTCTTACAAGTGGTTCACACTCTTACAGATTTTTTTCAAAGAGAAAGAGGGAGGTGAATACTTAAGCTATTGAAAACAAGACTTTGCTAGAGCTTTTTCTCACTTTCTAACTTCTCAAAAAGGTGTAATCTCTGCTAAGAATTGAGGGGTATTTATAGGCCTCAAGAGGATTGAAATTTGGGCTCCAATTGTAACATCTCCCATTTTTAAAAATTTAGTAAAAGGTTTGTTTATAAAAATAAGGATTATTTAATAATTATTTTATATTAAATGATATTATATTAAAAATTTATGGCTATGGACCTAAGAGTAAATATTAGAAGTTTGATATAATTTATTGAAAGATTCATATTTAAGTTAAGAAAAAAAATAGTGCACATGTGTCATTAGCTAACCTAATGGTGCCACTTATGTTTATTATAAAGATGACACCTAGCCCCTTTCATACATGCATGACACCTTGCAACTTTTGCATTAGCCAAAACCCAAAAAAAAAAAAAGAATTAGATGAAAAGTTAAAGAAAACAAACCTGAAGAGTTGCAGCCAACATGAGTTTGAGAAGAGAGGGGAAGAAGAAGAAGAAGAAGAAGAGCTTGAGGTTTTTCATCAATTTTCTCACATTTGGGATTCAAATAATTTTGAGGCAAGTGTTCTAACCCCATCCCATAGTAACTTTAATCTCTATTTCTATTTTTATTCTATAAAATTTGAGAGATTTCAACTGAGAACTAGACCTTCTTTCGTTTTGATACAAAGCCATGAATCTGTAATTTTTCGGTAATCTGACCTCTATGCAATGTTTCGGTCATAACATTTTGTAATAAATTCTGATTTAGACAAACCTATTCCATTTGAAAGTACATAAAAAAATGTTTATTTTGATACTAAGATTGAATGATTTAGAGTTTAAATGCCTACTAAGACTTCTATTTAAATTAACTCTACAGATTCTACAAAATAGGGACTGAAATTTCTAACCTCTTGTTGCTTAACTGCTTATAACTTTCTGCTGTGAACTCAGATTCATACAAAGTATGATTTATTCTAAGCTAAACTCAAAATTATTTCTGTATATACCTTATTTTGAAATTTTTAGAGTATAATTGCTAACTGAAACATCTGCTTTCATCAACCCTAAGGATTCAGTAAAACATAGCTAATATTTTCAGACCTTTTGCTACAAAATTATCTGTAACTCCCTGTTGTAAATTCTCATTCTTGTAAAGCTTAATTTGTCTAAAACTAGATTGATAAAGCTTTCTGATGACAGCTATTTTGTATAAATTGGAGTATAATTGATTATCTAAATAGTTCATACAATGTTCCTATCAAATTCTGCTAGAATCGAGCTTTGGTCGATTTCGGCAAAAACTCTTACTTCAGTTAAGCTTTACATTATTACCTTAAATTCCTATATACTTTTGTCCTTTATTTATTTGTACATCTGCAGCTATCATCTAAAGTTCATGTTTGCATCGTAATAATTCGGCACATGCATCCCATTGTTCCGCATTTGCTTTCGATATATGCCTCTTCCAGTTTCATTTCTTTGGACATTGAATTCATCTAACTTTCTTATTTTAATTAAGCTATATGTGATTTCTTGAAATCCTTGTATGCTCTTGCTTTTGTTTCCTTTCAAATCTGAATATATTTGTGAAAGATTATGTTTGTATCGTATTGACTCGAAAGACATATGTACATTTCATTGTTCTGCATATGCTTCCGATATATGCTAATTTCATTATTCATACTATCCCTTTGTACTTTGGTGTTTGTGGGATAAATGTGAACCTTTGCTAGAATTGGTAAAGGGAGTTATGCTTAGAGCCCACGATGCTCTGCCGGCCCCCTATGACTTCACTGAGACGTGGTGTGGATGGAGCTCCCAAATGTGGGAGACTTATGTTTGGTGGTTATTCAGAAATGGATGGCCCATATTATGTTATGATCCCACTTCACCTTCTATGTGTTTGATATGATATCCAAAGCTTTGGCTATGTTTCTATGCATGCTTTGAATAAGAATGAAATGAATGCATTGTCATGTGACATTTGAGCTTCTATTCATGTTTTATTCTTTAATATGTTTCTGAAATGTTATAAGTCTTTGTTATACCTTAAAATTACCATATGCTATGGATATGCTCCTTATGTTAATGATATGCTCCAGTTATCCTTCCTCGATTATATGAACAAAACATGCTTCGAACGAAATGACATCGTAATTCTACACTCAAACAACACATGCTTCTATTTCATCTTGTATCTCTGCTTTATATTTTTGATACCTTATTTGTTTGAAAAACTATCCTCTTTGCTATGGATATGTTAGTCGCTTGCTGAGCTTTATATGCTCACCCCGTTGATATATAAATTTTTCAGGATAACTTATCGCTCGCTAAAATATGTAGTTTGGGTTGAGGCAGTGGGAAGCTAGAAGATTTTGGGGCAAATCTTTCGTCCTTGATATGTTGATATTGTATAAGTTCCTTTTGTGTGTATCAATGACAAATCTAGATTGATGTATCCTGTAAATATTTGAAAAGTACCTCTCAAGTTAGGATTTTGGGAATGTTAAGTTAAAATTATATAATGAATGATATAAACATGTGGTACATGTTGGTTTTGTAATTGTATAGATTCTCACAACTATGGATTTATGATGTGGTTATGGTTTGTTAAGTTGCCTTTGGATTTTAAGAATCATCTAGTGATATGATGTATGATTATAAACTGCACATGTTTTGTGAATTGTGGATTGTAGAGGTGAATGACTTGAATGTTTTTCTTAGTGACCTCAAAACAAATGTGTGATTGGATCCTGGATTATTTATTGAATTATAATATTATCAATTTTGAGTTAGGTTCATAGCTCCTGAATGAAAATTAAATTCAAGAGGGGGGGGCGTGACACCAATACACCCGGCGGACTCTTGGTGAGCTTTTCGACGAACTTCTGGCGGACTTCCGATACGCCCTCGGATTTCTTCCGGTGGACTCCCAGTAGACTCCCGGTTATATGGCGAGTTTAACGAGTCTTTGGCAAGTATCCAAACCTTCTCAGTGATCTCCGTGAACTTCCGACGATCTTTCCGTCGGACTTCCGAAAACTTCAGCAAGTCCTTGATTCTTTCTCAGTTGGTTCCGGCAGCACTTCCGATGATTCTTCAGACTTTTGACGGACTCTCGAACACCCATCGAACTTAACTTCGGTAAACTTGCTTTATGTCTTCAAGCTATCATAGTTAATCCTGCGTACTTAACTCAATAATATGGATTAAATCAATTAATCTGTCAATTGACTTCATCATCAAAATATGAGATTTAACAATATCCCCCTTTTTGATGATGACAATCAATTGATGACGGAGTTAATCATAACTCCCCCTATCTATATGTCATATTATGAGAAGATAAAAATACTTGAATTCAATCTCTTTGAATTCAAGCATAAACCGATAAGTTCTATCCGTTGAACTTATCGTTATTCTTAATAAGCAGGAGCAAATACAAAACTTTATATTTCTCATAATTTCAAGGCATGAAAATTATTTTCAAGCCGAATGATGAAAGACAATTATCATTTCGATAAGAAATAATAATAATTTGAAATTTCAACATGGATCTCATGATATAAATGCAACGAATGATTTCATATGATCATGAGATGATTGCTTCTCATATTTATAAAAAAATGATAAACATGATACGACAACCAATCTAAAAACTTTCATATGTGATATGCTCAAAAAATTTTATGATGCTTTTAAGGAATATAACACATATAAGACATTTTTCATTACATTATATAGCATATAAGCTATTGCAATACGATACATATAAGTCATGCTAATTTCATATTTGCATAAGTCATCAATCTTTTGGACATTCTTCTCCCCCTTTGTCATCAACAAAATGGAGATGAGTTTTGAAGCATAAAACTCGATCATTGAAGCCATTCATAAAATTATCTCATAAGAAAAAAAAATCTTGAAAAGGAGATGTCAAAATTGACAAAGCTTCAACTTGGCATTAAGATCGATCATTCAAGGAAGACATCAAATCATCCAAAATAACATGAAGGTGCCATCAAAATGTTGACAAAATTTCGGAAAGAAACATCCAACATCATATACTAGGATAATGTCAAACGCATGTCAAGGTGGCATAGAGGTTTACAATAATAAGAAAGGTTTAATACAATGATTATTCCTTAGGAGGAATTCCAGAGTTCCTATACATGGCATTTATCTTCTGGTTCATCTATCGTAGTTCCCTCAAAATTTCAACTTACTATAATTAGATTTGCTCTTGTTGTGATTTGAGTTGCTCTTGTTGTGATTTGATTTGATTTAATTTTGCCATGATGAGATCTTCAGAAGATGAAGCAGGAGTTGGTTCTGAAGGTGCTACACCAAAGAGACTAGGAGGAGGAGATTCATTTCCCTTAAAAATGAGTGTTTCAGGGTGTTCTATTGGTGGGGGAACTGGATCAGTCCTTCTAGGTTACCTAATCCATATACCATTGCCAAAAGTGCACCTAAGTCTCTTGAGTTGGTTTCTATTGATAGTGTTAAATCGATTGACCTGGATTATTTCTTCATCGGGTGAGACACAAATATTATAGGCAAGCATTAATCGAGTGACTAACCCCCCATATGGTAACATTGAGTCTTTAGCTATTATGTCCTGCATATGTTGTCGGATTAAGTATCTAAAATATTTATTTTTGCCGGTCATAATCCAATACATAGTACTTAACTCTATTTAACTAATCTCATCATGATGAAATTGTTTAGGAAGTAGGATGCTTATCATGATGTGATGAAGAAATTTAGAGTTAAAGGGCAACAAGTGCTCGAAACTTTTGGAAATTATGCCTAGGTTCGGATTTGTAAAAACAGTTTCTAAGGCTTCGGAGTAAGTTGCTCCGATTGCATTAATATCCCATTTATTTCTAAAATAACAACCCCTATCCTTTTCGGTAATTCCAATTAACTCACATATAGTGCTATCAAATATTCGAATTTGTATTCCTAAGAGGTAGGTAGTTAAGTTATCATTGTCCACACTTAAGTTTGCGTAAAATAACCTAATCAACCTAGGGTAAATCGGTTCATCGATTTGTAGGATAGATAAGACATCTAAATTTACAAACCATCTAATGGGTTCTAGGTTTCCAAGTTCATCTAGATCAACATGTTTGCCCTTATGTATTGTTCTTGTTTCGAAATTTGGATACCTAAGGGCTACTTCATCAGATCTAAAGAGGATTTGATCATAGGAATCTCCTTCCACCCGTTTCTCTTTCGTTCTTGATGATCTCTTAGGAGTCATATCTAATTATGATGATAGATTAAGAGAGAACTTTAAAGAATAGGCCAAATAATGAGAGGAAAAAAAAAATTTCAGATCTTACCTTATATAAGTTTCCTTGGGAGGTAGAGAGCTTGATCCAAAAAGAACCCCTCTCTTAGGCTTCTAGAGGCTTAGAATGAGGTTGAGAGAGGTTTAGAGGACTTTATGAGAGTGCTAGAGAGGGTGCTCTTGAGTTGGGGGCGGTTCCACCGCCGACCCTAACCCCCCATTTTTATAAGGGGGTTCTCGAGCGGTGCCACTGCCAACCGAGCGATGCCACTGCCTGGGGACCGAGCCCCCAAGCGATGCTACCGCCAGTTCTAGCGGTGCCATCGCTGGCACGTTAAAAACTGATTTTTATTTTTTTAGAAGTTTTAATGTGTTTGATTTAAGATAGGATAGTGTCTTGGATCACTCTTTAAGATGTCATTCAAAATCGAAAAGAAAGAAGTCAAATCCATGAAAATTGAAAAGATGATGAAAATTTTTTGAAAAATATATACAATTAAGCTCATTCACAAGGATAATTCAACATGCCTAATTCCCTTCTAATAAAGTTAAATTGATTTTCATTTAAGGCTTTTGTGAAAATATCCGCTAATTGATGCTTTATATCAATAAATTCTAGAATGACATTATTATTATTGACATGATCTCATATAAAGTGATGCCTAATGTCAATATGCTTAGTCCTAGAGTGTTGAATTAGATTTTTGGTTAGACAAATAGCACTTGTATTATCACATTTTATGGGAATGTTCTTTAAGTAAATTCCATAGTCTTCTAACGTATTTTTCATCCAAACAACTTGTGCATAGCATGCACTTGCAGCTATGTATTCGGCTTCCACTATAGATAGTGTAACCGAATTTTGTTTCTTGGAAGTCCAAGAAACAAGTGCATGTCCTAAAAATTGACATGTTCCGGATGTGCTTTTTCTATCTATCCTACGTCCGCCAAAATCGATATCTGCATAAGCTATTAAATCAAAATTATTGGATTTTGGATACCATAATCCTAAATTAGGAGTTCCTTTAAGATATCTAAGGATTCTTTTAACACTTTTAAGATGAGACAATTTAGGATTAGCTCGAAACCTAGCATAAAGTCCTACACTAAACATGATATCCAGTCTAGTTGCGATGAGATAAAGTAAACTACCAATCATTTGTCACGCCCCTCAAAAATATCCATGATATTAAAATTTTCATCACAAACTAATCCATGATCCAAACTAACATTTGAGGACACTGAAAAACATTCCATCAAATTCACATCTATAAAACCTATGCAGTTTATAATCATATATCACATCACTCGATAATTCACATTTATGGCAACCCAAGCCAAACTCGACAAACATGAATAACATTTATAAATCCACAAGTTTAGATTCATCGTTAACATTTCATTAGATGCAGTGTGTGCTTATACAACAAAAACATATTTACTAATAAAGATCTGCCCAAAATCTTTTAGCTTTCCACTACCTCAGCCCAATCTTAACATTTAAGCAAGCGACAGGCTATCCTAAAAAATTTATACAACAACGGGATGAGCATATAAAGCTCAGGCTATCCTGACTAACATATCCATGTCAAAAGAGGATAATTTCCAAAGAGATAAAGTTTTAAAATACAAGGCAGAATATAAGAATTCATAGACGTAATATCATTAGGTGCAGAATCATGATTGTCATTTCAATCATACATATTGGTTCACAACAGATGGGGCATAGAGTAATTGGAGCATATTAGCAACGAATGAAATGTTTTGGAGCATATCAATAATAAATGAAACATTTCGGAGCTTATCAATGGCATATGAAACGTTCCGGAGCATATCAACGGCGTATGAAACATTTCGAAGCATATCAATAATGAATGAAATATTTCGGAGCATATAAATAACAAATGAAATGTTTCGGAGCCTATTAGTGGCATATGAAATGTTCCGGAGCATATCAACGGTGTATGGAACATTTCGGAGCATATCAATAACAAATACCAAACAGAAGCTCAAACGTCGTCTTTGACGTTGCATTCATATCATTCTTATCCAAAGCATGTACAGAAACACATAACCAAAGCTCTGGATTGTTAGGATCAAGAGCACTAAGAGGGGGGGGGGGTGTGAATTAGTGCAACGGAAAACCTTCTACGATTAAAACGAAACTACGTTCAAACGATAAAAATGATTTCTGTGTGAAAGCTGATTCGAAGCAAGATGCAGTTTAAGCAAGAGCATAAAGGCAGTTTATGCTAGTCATAGGTGCCCAGCAAGCCAATCACGTGAGTGATGGCACGTGTGACTTGATACATAATCTTTTTGCTTGTTATATTTTGGCGTATATCACTTTATAACTATTGCATAAATGCATACATATATTGTGATGTCCTTGGATTTGTGCAATGGGAATCGGATCGTGATGAGATCACGATAATGAGATCGATTCACCTTTAAACACATATCCTAAATAATCCCGGTCATATGTTACTCGAGAGGGACATCGTGATAACCGGATAGACTGGTGTGCTGTATACCCGTCCATATGATGGATGCAACTGGTCTCATAGCTGCTCATGTAGGGACACTAGGGATACAGTACAGGTGCTCATTGGAGAATGAGTTCACTGATTGATCCGCTTACGGAATGCTGGTTGGTTGATGATGCCTTATTGTCAAACGGCGATTCCGTAGTCCTAGTGGTGTATCTGGTCCTTAGACTTGAGATACCAAGAATGTCCTGTATGATTGCTCCACTCTTTGATACCAGACTTATAGGTTTGGCTGTCCCCAAATCTAGTACAGTTGGTAATTGGGAGTGGTAGTCGACCTTACGAGGGCTATTGAGTGTTAATAGAGGATCATCCACTCTCGGCGCCATGAGAGGAATATCCTATATGTTCTTGCTCAGACAAATCCTTGGCCAGGGTCATTTGGGTTGAGAGAGAAAGAGTTCTCCGGGAGAATCCGATTAGAGCAAGACTCGAGTAGAAACCGTATGGGTCTGATAGCACTATGCTCGATATACGATCTCTGGAATATTAGATGGATGAGGGACTATAGGTACATGGTAACTGAGGACAGACAGGTCCAATGGATTGGATTCCCCTGTACCGTTTGGGGACTACGGCGTAGTGGCCTAGTACGTCCGTAGTCGATGAGTCAAGTGAATTATTACAGAGATAATAATTCACTCAGTCAGAAAGAGTTCTGACAGGTATGACTCACGGTCAGCTCGATATTGGGCCTAGAGGGTCACACACATATGGTAGGCATTGCGATGAGTAGAGGTTCGGATATGAGATATCCGACGGAGCCCTTGTCTTATTGGATGCAGATCCAATACCCACTAGGGAAGGACCCATTAGGGTTTGACACGGGATCTCTACAAATAGGAGGGATTCACAGCCTTATAGGCTAGAGTCTTTGCTTGCCTTTCCTATTCTCCTCTCCCTCTCCACCTCAGAGTAGGCCTGGAGTTTTGAGGAGCGTCGTCGCAACCCTGCTGTGTGGATCACCGCTAGAGAGGAGGACGCTTGACCTCCTTCACCCTCTCGTAAGGATCTGCAAGGAAACAGGGATATACGATCTCCCTAAGTAACACAATCTCTATACGCAGTTTTGTGTTTTGCGGATTTTTGCGCACCAATCTTCGCACAACGACGAACATCTTTTTAGGAAACGGGGATTTTGTTTTCTTGTTCTTCCGCTGCGCATATGATGTCGCCCCCCCAATGATTTCCCAACAGTGGTATCAGAGCCAGGTTGTTCGTGCGAATGATTGGTTTTGAACTGCGTGTGTTGTGTTTAGCGAGAAAGGGCAGCAACAGTTGCTGCTCTCGATCTGCGTGCGTGAAGCGCTACCGAAGGCGGGCAACGCAGGGGCTGCGTCTGCAGCAGCCAGCCGACGGCCTGCTTGTAGCAGGCTTGCTGCCGGTGGGGCTGGCAACCCACGGGCAGAGGCGCCGTAGGGCAGCGGCGCCTACCGCCAAAAGGAAGCGGCGCCTGCCGCCGCAGGGCAGCGACGCGCGACGCCTGCCGCCGCTGCTCCCGCGGGCGAAACCCCTCCACAGGGGCGGCTGCCCGGCGGTATAGCACCGCCTGCGGAGGCAGCGGCGCCCGAAGGGGGCGCCCACCCGCAGCGGCATCGCCGCCAGCGGGCGTGCCGCCTGCAGGCGAGGGCAGTGCCCTCGCCCCGCCGCACAGGCCGCCGCCGGCAGGGTGGCGGCGGCGGCAGCTGCGAAAGGAGGAAAGGGCATTAGGGTTTTTTGGGAAAAAGACAGTTTTGCCCCTCAGAATTTGAGAAATTCCAGTTTCTGTCTTTTGTCCAAATTACGAAAATACCCTTCGGAATTGAGAAATTCCCTACGTCCCTGATTTCAGAAAAATATTAATTAATTAAAAGGTTTAGTTGATTATTATTTTTATTATTATCTAGTAGTCCTACATGATGATGATTATTTATACATGTGATGTATGATGTGTAGACGGATGATCATGGACCGTGTGATGTGTGTACTTGTGATTATTATTATTGAGGTCTGCGAACCTCCATTATATTTCTCGTTTATTGTCGGGCCTACGTGTAACACCCCTCATTTCCGAATGTTCGTATAAATTTTTGGTGATAATGTAAGCATCTATTTTAATTGACAAAAGAAATAGAGTATGAATCAGAGGTAACTTATTTTTAAGATTTGGGAGATCTGTTCAAAAAAAAAAAAAAGAAAAGAAAGAATCTGAGGACCTATATGTAAACCCTAAGGACCTAATCGTGAATATGATAAAAACAAGGACTAAACTGCAAAATGCACCAAATGACAAATTCCACCGCTTAAGCCTCTCTGCCTTCGTTGTTAAGGAAGTAGAGGAGGCAGCTCGTGGGTGATCAAGGAAAGAAAGAAAGAAAGAAGAAGAAGAAGAAGAAGAAGAAGAAGAAGAAGAGAAAGAAAATTGGGGCTTTTAGGGTTCTTGCTTTAATCTTGTCATTTCGGGTCAAAATTTCCAAAGGCAAGTGTTCTAACCCCATCCTACAGAAGTATTAGACTCTGTTTTTATGTTGATTCAAAATAAATTGGAAGATTTCTATTTAGAAACTGATATGTCTCTCTTTGGACATAAAACCATGGATTCTGAAAGTTTTCGGTAAATTGACCCCTAAGCACTGTTTCCGCTATAAGTTTTAGTACAGAATGAGAATTCAGGCAGGAACTATTTTTGTTTGAAATTAGACTCGTATGTATTTCTTTTGACACCGATTTTGTAGATTTTGGATACCGAATACTTACCCAAAAATTTGTTTCAAAAGAGCCTATAGACGCTGTAAAACAGAGTTCAAGATTTCTGACCTTTTGATACTAAAACGCCTATAACCCCCTGTTGAATATTCTGATTTGTACCAAACTGATTTTATTTGAAACTAGACTTGAAATTCTCTCTTTTGACATATAGTTTGAAAATTTTGGAGTTCAATTGCCCACCCTATCGTCTGTTGATTCCCACCCTATAAATTCTGCAAAACAGTGATTGTAATTTGGACCTTGTGTTACCAAATCAGAGGTAACTCTGTGTTGGGAGCCCTGTTTCATATGAAATCTGTTCCATCCGAATATAGATTGATATATGGTTCGACCATAGCCTTTTTATGGGTATTGGAGCATAATTGTTATTCTGAAATATTTGTTTGATGCACCACTGGAATTCTGTCCGAAATCGAGCTTTGGTCAATTTCGCGTATTCTGTTCCATTTCCTTTGGATACTTGAATTCGCCTAACCTTCTTATTGGAATTGAGCTGATTATGATTGCTTGGAATCCCTGTACACTCTTGCTTTCATTTCTTTCCTAAAATGAATACTTTTGTGAGAGATTTGTTCCTTGCACCACATTGTTTTTGAAAAGGCACATGTACGTTTGGTTGTTCCGCGTGTGCTTCCGTTATATGCTACTTATTGTTGAAACTGCCTTCTTGTACTCTGGTGTGTGGGATTGTCTGGACCTTTGCCAGAAATGGTAAAGGGTATGCGCTGATTTGCCCGCTTTGTGGGGTCCCGCTATGTGGGATATTCTGGTATGCGCTTATTTGCTCGCTTTGTGGGGTCCCGCTATGTGGGATATTGCTTAGAGCCTGCGTTGCTCTGCCGGCCCCCTTTGACTTCACCTAGACGTGGGTGGATGGAGCTCCCAGACGTGGGAGACTTTTGTCAGGTGGTCATTCAGAAATGGATGAATCACATTCTGACTGAGATCCCACTACACCCTCTATATGTTTGATATGACATCCAGAGTTTTGGTGAGTTATTTCTGTTCATGCTCTGGATAAGTATGATATGATTGCAACGTCAAGGACGACGTTTGAGCTTCTGTACGACATATGAGTTTGATATGCTCTGAAATGCTTCATTCACTGTTGATTTTGCTTCGTAATGTTCCATATGCTGTTGATATGTTACGGAACATTTTATATGCCATTGATAAGCTCCGATATGTTTCCTTTGTTTCTGATATGCTCCAATTACTCTATGCCCCATCTGTCAGGAACCAAATATATATGATTAAAAGGACAATTGTGATTCTACTCCTAATGATATTATGTCTACGAAATCGTATATTCTGCTTTGTGTTTTGAAACTGTATCTCTTTGGAAATTATACTATTTTGATATGGATATGTTAGTCACTTGCTGAGCTCTTTATGCTCACCCCGTTTGTTGATAAATTTTTCAGGATAGCATATCGCTTGCTTAAATGTTAAGAATGGGCTGAGGCAGTGGAAAGTTTAGAAGACGTTGGGCAGAACTTTTGTTAGCATATATGTTGTTGTGTATAAGCTACCTTGCATCTAATGAAATGTGACTATGAATCTAAACCTGTGGATTTTGTGTAAGTTAAAGGATCCCTCATGTATAGGGTTTTGGAATGTTAAATTAAATTCGTGTAAGGATATGAACTTATGGTAAATCGATGATTGTGGTGACTGCATATATTTCCCCACTTGTGGATTTATATTGTGGTTTTTATTTTGATGAGTCGAGTTCAGATTGTATGAATTATCGAGTGATGTGTGCTATGTTTATGAATTGCACAGGGTTATGAATTGGTAGATTATAGAAGTGAAATTTTTGATCTAAATATTTTCTTAGTGACCTCAAATGTGTGTTTGGATCCTGGGTTAGTTGTGACGAAAAATTTTAAATATCATGGATATTTTTAGGGGCGTGACAGAGGTGGTATCAGAGCATGATTTGAGAATCACTAAGAATATTATCTTTATTTGAGGTTTATTGACTGTCATTAGAGATTGATCAAAGAAAATGTTCTTTTGATGTTTTAGGAAGCAAGGATGACGAGATCATCTGGTTCTCCTGTTGCATCTACTGCTGATCAGTTGAGTGATATTATGCGGACTTTGGAGACTATGGCACAAGTGATGCAACAACAACAGAGCATATTCTATTTCTTATTGAGTGGTATCACGCGTGAAAGGGGATTACGGCCAGCAATAAGAGGCCGAATGTCAGCTTTGAAATTACAAACATATGCTGATACGGTAGAAAGAGCTTTGAAAATTGAAAGAGACATGGAGGAAATTCAAGAAATCATTGGCAAGAACAAAAGGGACAAATTTACTAGCAAAAGCAGGAGAGAAAATGAATATGAAGATAGTAACAAGAGGTTTAAGACATCTGGATTTGAGAAAAGGAAACCATTGGGGAGGACTCAGTTATGTGCAAAATGCGGATTAAATCATGAGACAAGTCGGTGTTTTCGGGTGACTGGAGCATGTTTTAGTTGTGGAAAGCTAGGTCGTCAAATAAAAGATTGCCCACTGAACAGGAAAAGAGAGCCACTGTCTCCTAGACCCTCAGCCCATGCTAGAGTGTACGCTATCACTGAACAAGATTCTAGAGCTTCTAAATCAGTGGTGGAAGGTATTCTTCATGTTTCTAAAAGAAATGCAAAAGTTTTGTTTGATCCCGGCTCCAACTTATCGTTTGTTTCAAAGTACTTTGCTTGCCACTTGGATATTCCACCTAAACCCCTGGATTATATGTTATATGTAACAACTGCTGTTGGAGATTCATTGGCAACAAACTTGGTCTACCCATCTTGTTTGATCTCTATAGGAGACCACGAATTCCTTGCTGATTTGATTCTCCTAGAGATCCAGGGCTTTGATATTATACTTGGCATGGATTGGTTATCTTCTCATCACGCTAGTATTGATTGTTACAAAAAAATAATTACTTTCTGCATACCAGATCAGCCTATATTTTTCTTTGAGGGCATTAAGCATGATTTGCCTCCTTGCTTAATATCCGCACTTCAAGCTTATCATCTTATGCAGAAAGGTTGTTTTTGTTATATGGTGTGTGTAAAGGAGCATTCAAATCAGGAAACCCACCTAGATGAAATTTCAGTGGCCAAGGAATTCCCTGATGTATTTCCTAATGACTTGCCTGGTTTACCTCTAAATAGAGAGGGTGAATTTGCTATTGATCTAGTCCCCAGTACAACCCCAATATCTAAGCCTCCTTACAGAATGGCACCACTTGAGCTAGAAGAATTAAAGAAGCAAATACAAGAATTATTAGATAAGGGTTTCATACGACCCAGTGTGTCCCCATGGGGTGCTCCGGTACTATTAGTGAAGAAGAAGGATGGAACATTGAGGCTTTGTATTGATTATAGACAGTTGAATCAGGTGACCATCAAAAACAAGTATCCCATACCTAGAATTGATGATTTGTTTGATCAACTGCAGGGTGCACAAGTATTCTCTAAGATTGACCTGAGGTCAGGTTACTATCAGTTAAAGATCAAGGAGGAGGATATTTCAAAAACAGCTTTCAGAACTCGATATGGTCATTATGAATTCTTGGTGATGCCGTTTGGTTTGACAAATGCCCCTGCAGCTTTTATGGAACTAATGAATAGGATATTTCAACCGCTCTTGGATATCTGTGTAATTGTATTTATTGATGACATATTAGTGTATTCAAAGAGTAATCAGGAGCATGAGGAACACTTGAGAGATGTATTATCCATACTAAGAGAAAAGAAGTTGTATGCGAAGTTCAGCAAATGTGAATTTTGGTTGAATGAAGTTGCTTTCTTAGGCCATGTGATTTCAGGGAAGGGCATATCTGTTGATCCAAGGAAAATAGAAGCTGTAGTTGAATGGGAAGTACCAACAAATGTAACAGAGGTTAGAAGTTTCTTGGGCATGGCAGGTTATTACAGGAGATTTGTGGAGGGATTTTCTCGAATTGCTCAACCTCTCACCAAACTCACTAAGAAGAATATGAAATTTGTATGGGGTGATGATTGTGAGCAAAGCTTTCAAGAGTTAAAAAGAAGATTAACTAGTGCCCCTATTCTCACTATTCCAAGTGGTAGTGAGGGATTTGTAGTTTATACTGATGCTTCAAGAAAGGGCCTAGGATGTGTTTTAATGCAGGAAGGGAGAGTAATTGCTTATGCTTCTAGGCAACTTAAAGGTTATGAATTGAATTATCCAACTCATGATTTGGAATTAGCAGCAATTATTTTTGCTCTAAAGATTTGGAGACATTATTTGTATGGTCGACAGTTTGAAATCTTCACTGATCACAAGAGTTTAAAATATATTTTCACTCAGAAAGAGTTGAACATGAGACAGCGAAGATGGATAGAACTTCTGAAGGATTATGATTGTGCCATCCGTTATCACCCAGGCAAGGCCAATGTTATAGCTGATGCACTTTGTAGGAAATCTACGAGTTTTATGGCTAGTCTGGTTGTGAAGCAATGGAAGTTATTAGATGAAAATTTTGATTTGAAAGTTTTGAAGAAAGAGCAAGACTCGATGATGTTGATGGCCTCCATTCAATTGCAATCTGATCTTATTCAACAAATTAAGGAGGGACAATTACGAGATCCACATTTAATCTACTTGAGGAGTGAAGTAGAAAAGGAATTGAAGCCACAATTTCAAGTTTCAAAGGATGGCCTATTGAGATTTGGGGAGAGAGTATGTGTACCAAATGAACTAGATATCAAGAATCAAATCCTAAATGAAAGTCATACTTCAAAGTACGCCCTACACCCTGGGAGCACTAAGATGTATAGAGATCTTCAAAGTTATTATTGGTGGGAAGGCATGAAGAAGGAAATTGCAATATATGTTTCAAAATGTTTGACGTGTCAGCAAATCAAAGTAGAACACCAAAGACCTGGAGGGTTGCTGCAACCTTTAGTTATACCTGAATGGAAATGGGAATGTATTACTATGGATTTTGTTTCAGGACTACCCAGAACCTCGAGGAAGCATGATGCTATTTGGGTTATCAATGATAGGTTAACAAAATCTGCACATTTCCTTCTGATTAATATGACTTATTCGCTTGATAGACTTGTAGATTTATATGTTAATGAAATAGTAAGACTTCATGGTATTCCAAAGGAGATCATCTCTGATAGAGACTCCAGATTTCTCTCTAGATTCTGGAGAAGATTGCAGGAGTCGATGGGCACTAAAGTTAAGTTTAGTACTGCATATCATCCTCAGACTGATGGTCAGTCAGAAAGAACAATTCAAACACTTGAGGATTTGCTTAGAGCCTATGTTATGGATTGGAAAGGTGAATGGGATAAGGATATTTCACTTGTTGAGTTCACGTATAATAATAGTTATCATTCAAGTATTCAGATGGCTCCTTATGAAGCTTTATATGGGCGAAAGTGCATAACACCTATATGTTGGGAGGAAGTTGGGGACAGAAAGTTGTTAGCACCGGACAAGGTACAAGAAACTACCGAGAAAATTCAAGTTATAAGAAAAAGGTTAAAAACTGCTCAGAGTCGTCAAAAGAGTTATGCCGATAATAGGAGACGAGATATTGAGTTTGAAATTGGAGATTTTGTATTCTTAAAAGTCTCCCCTTCCAAAGGCATTATGAGGTTTGGGAAGAAAGGAAAATTAAGCCCAAGATTTATTGGACCTTTTGAGGTTCTTGAGAGGGTTGGTTCTATCGCTTACAGGATTGCCTTGCCACCAGCATTGAGCCATGTCCATGATATATTTCATGTCTCGATGATTAGAAAGTATATGTATGACCCTTCTCACATCATTAAGTATGAGCTGGTAGAGATCGATAAAGATTTATCATATGTGGAAGAGCCTATTCAGATTATTGATAAGAAAGAAATAGTCCTAAGGAATCGGGTCATTCCACTGGTTCAAGTAATTTGGAGACATCATTCTGGAGAAGAGACAACTTAGGAGCTAGAAGAGGAAATGAAAAAGGTGTATCCTCGTCTTTTCATCGAATAGAGGTACGATAAATTTAGAGGACTAAATTTTTCTTTTAAGGGGGGGAGAGTGTAACACCCCTCATTTCCGAATGTTCGTATAAATTTTTGGTGATAATGTAAGCATCTATTTTAATTGACAAAAGAAATAGAGTATGAATTAGAGGTAACTTATTTTTAAGATTTGGGAGATCTGTTCAAAAAAAAAAAAAAAAAGAAAAGAAAGAATCTGAGGACCTATATGTAAACCCTAAGGACCTAATCGTGAATATGATAAAAACAAGGACTAAACTGCAAAATGCACCAAATGACAAATTCCACCGCTTAAGCCTCTCTGCCTTCGTTGTTAAGGAAGCAGAGGAGGCAGCTCGTGGGTGATCAGGGAAAGAAAGAAAGAAAGAAGAAGAAGAAGAAGAAGAAGAAGAAGAAGAAGAAGAGAAAGAAAATTGGGGCTTTTAGGGTTCTTGCTTTAATCTTGTCATTTCGGGTCAAAATTTCCAAAGGCAAGTGTTCTAACCCCATCCTACAGAAGTATTAGACTCTGTTTTTATGTTGATTCAAAATAAATTGGAAGATTTCTATTTAGAAACTGATATGTCTCTCTTTGGACATAAAACCATGGATTCTGAAAGTTTTCGGTAAATTGACCCCTAAGCACTGTTTCCGCTATAAGTTTTAGTACAGAATGAGAATTCAGGCAGGAACTATTTTTGTTTGAAATTAGACTCGTATGTATTTCTTTTGACACCGATTTTGTAGATTTTGGATACCGAATACTTACCCAAAAATTTGTTTCAAAAGAGCCTATAGACGCTGTAAAACAGAGTTCAAGATTTCTGACCTTTTGATACTAAAACGCCTATAACCCCATGTTGAACATTCTGATTTGTACCAAACTGATTTTATTTGAAACTAGACTTGAAATTCTCTCTTTTGACATATAGTTTGAAAATTTTGGAGTTCAATTGCCCACCCTATTGACTGTTGATTCCCACCCTATAAATTCTGCAAAACAGTGATTGTAATTTGGACCTTGTGTTACCAAATCAGAGGTAACTCTGTGTTGGGAGCCCTGTTTCATATGAAATCTGTTCCATCCGAATATAGATTGATATATGGTTCGACCATAGCCTTCTTATTGGTATTGGAGTATAATTGTTATTCTGAAATATTTGTTTGATGCGCCACTGGAATTCTGTCCGAAATCGAGCTTTGGTCGATTTCACGTATTCTGTTCCATTTCCTTTGGATACTTGAATTCGCCTAACCTTCTTATTGGAATTGAGCTGATTATGATTGCTTGGAATCCCTGTACACTCTTGCTTTCATTTCTTTCCTAAAATGAATACTTTTGTGAGAGATTTGTTCCTTGCACCACATTGTTTTTGAAAAGGCACATGTACGTTTGGTTGTTCCGCGTGTGCTTCCGTTATATGCTACTTATTGTTGAAACTGCCTTCTTGTACTCTGGTGTGTGGGATTGTCTGGACCTTTGCCAGAAATGGTAAAGGGTATGCGCTGATTTGCCCGCTTTGTGGGGTCCCGCTATGTGGGATATTCTGGTATGCGCTTATTTGCCCGCTTTGTGGGGTCCCGCTATGTGGGATATTGCTTAGAGCCTGCGTTGCTCTGCCGGCCCCCTTTGACTTCACCTAGACGTGGGTGGATGGAGCTCCCAGACGTGGGAGACTTTTGTCAGGTGGTCATTCAGAAATGGATGAATCACATTCTGACTGAGATCCCACTACACCCTCTATATGTTTGATATGACATCCAGAGTTTTGGTGAGTTATTTCTGTTCATGCTCTGGATAAGTATGATATGATTGCAACGTCAAGGACGACGTTTGAGCTTCTGTACGACATATGAGTTTGATATGCTCTGAAATGCTTCATTCACTGTTGATTTTTCTTCGTAATGTTCCATATGCTGTTGATATGTTACGGAACATTTTATATGCCATTGATAAGCTCCGATATGTTTCCTTTGTTTCTGATATGCTCCAATTACTCTATGCCTCATCTGTCAGGAACCAAATATATATGATTAAAAGGACAATTGTGATTCTACTCCTAATGATATTATGTCTACGAAATCGTATATTCTGCTTTGTGTTTTGAAACTGTATCTCTTTGAAAATTATACTATTTTGATATGGATATGTTAGTCACTTGCTGAGCTCTTTATGCTCACCCCGTTTGTTGATAAATTTTTCAGGATAGCATATCGCTTGCTTAAATGTTAAGAATGGGCTGAGGCAGTGGAAAGTTTAGAAGACGTTGGGTAGAACTTTTGTTAGCATATATGTTGTTGTGTATAAGCTACCTTGCATCTAATGAAATGTGACTATGAATCTAAACCTGTGGATTTTGTGTAAGTTAAAGGATCCCTCATGTATAGGGTTTTGGAATGTTAAATTAAATTCGTGTAAGGATATGAACTTATGGTAAATCGATGATTGTGGTGACTGCATAGATTTCCCCACTTGTGGATTTATATTGTGGTTTTTATTTTGATGAGTTGAGTTCAGATTGTATGAATTATCGAGTGATGTGTGCTATGTTTATGAATTGCACAGGGTTATGAATTGGTAGATTATAGAAGTGAAATTTTTGATCTGAATATTTTCTTAGTGACCTCAAATGTGTGTTTGGATCCTGGGTTAGTTGTGACGAAAAATTTTAAATATCATGGATATTTTTAGGGGCGTGACACTGCGTGCCTATGATTAAGTTGTAATCACATGAGGAGGCGCAGCGGGAGCGTGGATGCGATAGCGGGACCCACGAGACGGACGATCGTGATGCATGGAGATGCATCAAGATGTCGACGAAATCGACGAGGACGAGATGGACGATCACAGGGCATGGAGATGCACCGTTGCACACATAGATCTTGATGTGAGTGATTAGGCCTACTGGCTCGGGTCTAATCATATTAGGTTGTGGTCCATGATCATCTGGTGTGATTGCTTATACACATACTAGATATGTATATATATTTGCATGCGATGTAGATATATATTAAATATGTATATGTGTGACATGTCATATTAGGAGACCAAATTATAGAAACATCTCTCGATAATATTAAGTCGGTAAACGTGAGGTAATTAGATTGACCCACGTGGCCTTCCATCGTTATGAGTAGGAACCGATTCCCGGTGTAGGTTGAGTTGGTCGAGTCCCTCGAGACTCACCTATATCGCGATTCGCTATCTTGCTTACGACATAGAGATGTCACCGGTGACCTGAGGATTTGGTATGCTTGGTCGAGTCCCTCGAGAGTATATCATCAAATCAGACTCATCTTGTAACGAAGGTGTTGACTTAACCGAGCATCATGGTTGGTCGAGTCCCTCGAGGCCATGGTGATTCGGCGGCCGAACAGGACGGGAATCACAAGGAGTTGTGATCGGCAAGAGTTGCCTACCTTTTAGGCTTAGTGTGATTGGTCGAGTCCCTCGAGGTTACACTAAGACGCTGATTGGATCCTGATCCCCACTAGAAGTCTGCCGGAGACTTCCGTTTTACGTGCTGAGGGTGTCACGTGACTCGATAGTAAAATAGTGGGAGCATATTAAGATAGAAGTCCATATCTTGATAGTTTATTTTTTGTAAAATCTGCATGTTATTCATTTCTGCTACATCTTTATTTTCAGAAAATGTTGTTTTCAAATCCCTTACGTGGCATACTTGATGTCAACCGCCTCACTGGTCCAAATTATACGGATTGGCTCCGTAACTTGAGAATTGTTCTCACAGCGGAGAAAATCGTGTACGTCCTTGATACAGTGATGCCTATGCCCGAAGAAGGGGCAAGCGAGGATGAGATCGCTCGCTACATGAAGTACATTGATGACTCCACTCTTGCTCAGTGCTATATGTTGGGCTCTATGACTCCAGAGTTACAGAGACAACATGAAAAGATGGATGCCAGATCCATTCTCCTACATGTCCGCAAATTGTTTGAGGAACAGGGAAGGACTCAACGATATGAGATATCCAAGAGCCTTTTCCGCGCTAGGATGACTGAGGGGACACCGGTTCAGAACCATGTCCTAAAGATAATTGAGTGGATAGAGAAACTCACAGGTCTAGGAATGGTCCTAGAGGATAACTTGTGTGTGGACATTGTGTTTCAGTCCCTACCAGATTCCTTTTCACAGTTCATAATGAATTTTAATATGAACAAGCTTGAGGTGACTCTCCCAGAGCTCCTCAATATGTTGAGGGAGGTAGAGAGTACTATTAAGAAAGAGAAGCCAGTTCTCTACACTGGTGAGACCAGAAAGAAAAGGAAAGCAGAAAGGTCCCTTAAGAAGGGAAAGGGCAAGGGCAAACAAGGTAAAGCAAAGGTTGCTAAGAAAGACCCAACAAAGGACAAAGGCCAGTGCTTCCACTGTGGTAAAGATGGGCACTGGAAGAGAAACTGCAAAGAGTACCTTGTAGAAAGGGCGAAACAAAAGCTTGATGAAGCTTCAGGTACATTCATGATCAGTCTCCATTTGTCAGACTCTTATGATAACACATAGGTATTGGATACTGATAGTGCTTATCATATATGTAATTCGTTGCAGGTTCTAGCAAGGCCTAGGAGACTAGAGAGAGGCGAGATGGACCTCAAGATGGGTAATGGAGCAAAAGTTGCTGTATTAGCTGTTGGCGAGGTCGCCCTACATCTGCCTAGTGGAGCTTTTATTGCATTAGATGCATGTTATTTTGTTCCTTCTATTATCAAAAATATTATCTCCATTTCATGTTTAACAGTTAGTGGATATAAATTTGTTTTTGAGAACAATGGTTGTTCGATATTATTAGATGATAAGATCATCACGAAAGGAACATTGCATAATGGTTTATTTATGTTAGACACCACTCCACATATCATGAATGTAAATGTGTCCAAAAGGAAACGAGATGAGTTGAACAGTGCATACCTGTGGCATTGTAGACTAGGTCACATCCATGAAAGAAGGATTCAAAAGTTGCTAAATGATGGATATCTAGATCCATTCGACTATATGTCTTATGCAACTTGTGAGCCTTGCATTCATGGAAAATTGACCAACTCTCCATTTAGTGGAACTGGAGAGAGAGCCACTGAGTTGTTGGAACTCATACATAGTGATGTATGTGGACCCATGTCAACTCATGCCATTGGAGGTTACTCCTACTTCATTACATTTACTGATGATTTCTCAAGGTATGGATATGTGTACTTAATGAAGTACAAGTCCGAGGCCTTTGAGAAATTTGGAGAGTATAAGAATGAGGTGGAGAACCAGACTGGAAAGAGTATCAAAACTCTTTGATCAGATCGAGGAGGTGAGTACTTAAGTACAGAGTTTACTCAGTTCCTCAAGGACCATGGGATATTATCCCAATGGACACCTCCTTACACACCTCGGCTCAATGGTGTCTCTGAAAGGAGAAATCGTACTTTATTAGATATGGTACGGTCCATGATGAGTTTCGCTGACCTACCCATCTCATTCTGGGGATATGCCCTAGAAACCGCAGCTTACCTTCTGAACAGAGTTCCAACTAAGTCGGTAGTGTCTACACCATATGAGATATGGAAAGGGAAGAAATATGAGATATGGAAAGGGAAGAAGCCTGATCTTAAGGTTGTTAAGATTTGGGGCTGCCCAGCCCACGTTAAAGGACACAACCCCGATAAGTTAGAATCAAGGACAGAGCGATGCAAATTTGTGGGATACCCCAAGGAAACTTGTGGGTATTATTTCTATCATCTCGAGGACCAAAAGGTCTTTGTAGCTAAGAGAGCAGTGTTCCTTGAGAAGGAACACATTCTTGACGGAGACAGTGGGAGAATGATAGAATTGAGCGAGGTTGGAGAACCAAGCTCAAGCACCACTCTACAGCCCGAGTCTGTTCAGGTACCTAATACACAAGTATCAACATTACGCAGGTCTGATAGAGTATCCCATCCTCCTGAGAGATATATGGGACATATTAGAGCAGAGGATGTAGAGGATATTGATCCTCAGACCTACGAGGAGGCTATTATGAGTATAGACTCCGGGAAGTGGCAAGAAGCCATGAATTCTGAGATGGATTCTATGTACTCCAATAAGGTTTGGAACCTAGTTGATGCGCCCGAAGGTATTGTACCCATCGGTTGCAAGTGGATCTTTAAGAAAAAGATCGGAGTAGATGGAAACGTAGAGACCTATAAAGCAAGGCTAGTGGCTAAGGGGTATCGTCAAAGGCAAGGTGTTGACTACGACGAAACTTTCTCACCCGTAGCAATGCTAAAATCCATCAGAATTCTATTGGCTATTGCAGCACACTTTGATTATGAGATCTGGCAGATGGATGTGAAAACCGCATTCCTCAACGGGAACCTCGAGGATGAGGTGTATATGATGCAACCTGAGGGATTCGTGTTCAAGAACTGCCCAGATAAGGTGTGTAGGTTGCTTAAATCCATTTATGGACTAAAGCAAGCTTCCCGAAGTTGGAACATAAGATTTGATGAGTCAATCAGATCTTATGACTTCGTTAAGAACGAAGATGAGCCTTGTGTGTACAGGAATGTAAGTGGGAGCGCTATCACCTTTTTGGTGTTATATGTGGATGACATCCTCATCATTGGGAATGATGTAGGAATGCTATCCACAGTAAAGACTTGGTTATCTAGACACTTCTCCATAAAGGACTTAGGGGAAGCATCCTATATCTTGGGGATTAGAATCTATAGAGATAGATCCAAGAGGATGCTTGGCTTGTCCCAATTCAGGTACATAGAAACCATTGTCAAAAGGTTTGACATGGAAAATTCCAGAAGAAAGGGTGAACATGAATATGATACCTTATGCCTCAGCAATAGGGTCTATCATGTATGCCATGCTATGTACTAGGCCTGATATAGCGCATGCTCTGAGTGTCACGAACAGGTATCAGGCGGATCCAGGCTTGGAGCACTGGAAAGCAGTAAAATGTATCCTTAAGTACTTGAGAAGGACTAAGGATCTTTTACTAGTATATGGAGGTAATAGCCTTAAGGTTGAAGGCTTCACTGACTCAAGTTTTCAGTCTGATGTCGATGATAGCAAGTCGAATTCAGGGTATGTGTACACCTTGAATGGAGGAGTAGTGTGTTGGAAGAGTTCCAAGCAAGATACCACTGCTGACTCGACCACAGAGATGGAGTACATTGCTGCATTAGATGTAGCAAAGGAGGGAGTCTGGGTGAAGAAGTTCATCACAGATTTGGGAGTCGATACAGATAGCGACAAGTCGACTTCCCTTATTGCGACAACTATGGGGTGATTACTCAAATAAGGGAACCCAGGTCTCATCAGAAGTGTTCTGAGGAGGTTCCAACTTATCAGAGAGATCGTAACCCGAGGAGATGTAGCAGTGGAAAGAGTTCCATCCGAAGATAACATTGCAGATCCACTGACAAAGCCGTTGTCTCAGATTGTCTTTGAGCGTCACAGGAGTCTGATGGGGATCAGACACATAGGTGATTGGCTTTAGGTCAAGTGGGAGATTGCTAGTCATAGGTGCCCAGCAAGCCAATCACGTGAGTGATGGCACGTGTGACTTGATACATAATCTTTTTGCTTGTTATATTTTGGCGTATATCACTTTATAACTATTGCATAAATGCATACATATATTGTGATGTCCTTGGATTTGTGCAATGGGAATCGGATCGTGATGAGATCACGATAATGAGATCGATTCACCTTTAAACACATATCCTAAATAATCTCGGTCATAGGTTACTCGAGAGGGACATCGTGATAACCGGATAGACTGGTGTGCTGTATACCCGTCCATATGATGGATGCAGCTGGTCTCATAGTTGCTCGTGTAGGGACACTAGGGATACAGTACAGGTGCTCATTGGAGAATGAGTTCACTGATTGATCCGCTTATGGAATGCTGGATGGTTGATGATGCCTTATTGTCAGACGGCGATTCCGTAGTCCTAGTGGTGTATCTGGTCCTTAGACTTGAGACACCAAGGATGTCCTGTATGAGTGCTCCACTCTTTGATACCAGACTTATAGGTTTGGCTGTCCCCAGATCTAGTACAGCTGGTCATTGGGAGTGGTAGTCGACCTTACGAGGGCTATTGAGTGTCAATAGAGGATCATCCACTCTCGGCGTCATTAGAGGAATATCCTATATGTTCTTGCTCAGACAAATCCTTGGCCAGGGTCATTCGGGTTAAGAGAGAAAGAGTTCTCCGGGAGAATCCGATTAGAGCAAGACTCGAGTAGAAACCGTATGGGTCTGACAGCACTATGCTCGATATATGGTCTCTGGGATATTAGATGGATGAGGGACTATAGGTACATGGTAACTGAGGACAGACAGGTCCAATGGATTGGATTCCCCTGTATCGTCTGGGGACTACGGCGCAGTGGCCTAGTACGTCCGTAGTCGATGAGTCAAGTGAATTATTACAGAGATAATAATTCACTCAGTTAGAAGGAGTTCTGACAGGTATGACTCACGGCCAGCTCGATATTGGGCCTAGAGGGTCACACACATATGGTAGGCATTGCGATGAGTAGAGGTTCGGATATGAGATATCCGACGGAGCGCTTGTCTTATTGGATGCAGATCCAATACCCACTAGGGAAGGACCCATTAGGGTTTGACACGGGATCTCTACAAATAGGAGGGATTCACAGCCTCATAGGCTAGAGTCTTTGCTTGCCTTTCCTATTCTCCTCTCCCTCTCCACCTCAGAGTAGGCCTGGAGTTTTGAGGAGCGTCGTCGCAACCCTGCTGTGTGGATCACCGCTAGAGAGGAGGACGCTTGACCTCCTTCACCCTCTCCTAAGGATCTGCAAGGAAACAGGGATATACGATCTCCCTAGGTAACACAATCTCTATACGCAGTTTTGTGTTTTGCGGATTTTTGCGCACCAATCTTCGCACGACGACGAACATCTTTTTGGGAATTGGGGATTTTGTTTTCTTGTTCTTCCGCTGCGCATATGATGTCGCCCCCCCATGATTTCCAAACAGTTTCAGTTATGGTAGAGCTCAAAACATAAACGCAATCTGAAATATGATGATCGTACGAAAAAATAGATTTACATCTAAACGTTGATTCGGAAAGTGAAAGGCTTGAAACCCGATTGTATATGCGCATAAAGCAGTAAGCTTCAGAGGAGGTTTGCAGTAAAGATAATATGCTCAAAGTAAATGCAAACCGAGATTTAGAGTGGTTCGGTCAATCTTGACCTACTCCACTTTTGGCTTCCTCCACCGACGTCAACTAGAGGCCTTCCTTCAATAGGCGAAGGCCAACCACCCTTTTACAGTTTCACTCCTTTTGACGGGCTTAGGAGACAACCCTTACAGAATTTTCTCTCCTCTCTTTACAACTCAGAACTTGGAAGAAAAGAGGGAGAAGAACTTTTGGACTTTACAACAAATTTGAGCTCTAAAAATCACTGAACAAGATCAAGATTTCGGTATTAGTTCATACTCTTTCAGTGCTGAATGGGTGGGGTATTTATAGCCCCAACCCAGTTCAAATTTGGAGCTCAAAACTGTCAATTCTCGGAATTCCGGGATCAGGCGGTTGCACCTCCTGACTGGAGCGGTTGCACCGCTTGGCAGAGCTCGAAGACTGAGCCTTTGGGCGGTGCTACCTCTTGTCAGGGGCGGTTGCACCTCTTGCCAGAGCTCGAAGATCGAGCTCAGGCGGTTGCACCTCCTGACTGAGGCGGTTGCACCGCCTGGTAGAGCTCGAAGACTGAGCTCAAGCGGTGCCACCTCCTGTCAGGGGAGATTGCACCGCCCAGTCTCGCTCGGAGATTGAGCCCAGGCGGTGCCACCTCTTGGCTGGGGCGGTTGCACCACCCAGTCTCACTCGGAGACTTAGCCTAGGCGGTGCTACCTCCTGGCCTGGGCGGTTGCACCTCCCATAGCAATCAGGGTCCGAATGGGTTGATCCATTCGGCCCAATTTGGGTTTTTTAGGGGCCCAATTGCCCCAAGATTAAGTTAATGGGATCACCTCCCATTTCCAACTTAATCATTGTGCTAACTACGATATTTTCTAAGACGTTTACTGCAACTTGCTCCGGTGCGTCAATCGCTTCTTCCGGCGAGCTTCCGGCGAACTTCCGTCGATCATCCGATGAACTCTCGGTGATGCTCCTGCGGACATCCGGCAAACTCCTGGAGTTGCGACGATCCACTTGGCGAGTTCCGACGAGCTTCTTTGGCAAGCTTATGGACTTCTCGGATTTGTTCCCGCAGAACCTCCGACGACTGTCCGAACTTCCGTCGAACTCTCAAACTCCCAACGTGATCATTGTCTTGACTCCGGCGCAACTCCTACTGCATGTCTTACTTTCATCGTAGTTAATCCTGCACATGTAAAACAAAACTTCGATCGAGACAATTAATCCTAAGCAGTTAACCAAGTTGTCCGGCATGTCATTGGTCTCTCGACGCTTCGTCCGATTCTTCGGCGCATCGTCCTCTCCTGCAGCCTATTGCCCAATCGGCCAGTTGACTCCGCAACTCTGATATCCTTGGCACAATACCCGCTCTTTTTGACCCGATGCCCGAGTCCACGGCCTGAAGCCTTCTGTCGATACGTCGACCGATCCACTGACCCGACGTCCAATCTTCTAACATGTTCCTCCGGCACAACATGGTTTTCCTGCTTTAATTGTCTCATCCTGATCGAAGCATCCTGCGTCACTCAAAACGTATATTAAATCATAAACATATATCAAGTAGTTTCATCATCAAAATACGAGATTCAACATGGATATCATATCAAACATATAGAAGGTGTAGTGGGACCACAGACAGAATATGATTCATCCATTTCTAAATGACCACCAAACAGAAGTCTCCCACGTCTAGGTGAAGTCAGAGGGGGTCGGCAGAGCATCGCAAGCTCTATGCATAACTCCCTTTACCATTTCTGGCAAAGGTTCACATTATCCCACAACACCAGAGTACAAAAAGTAGTATGAACAATAAATAGCATATATCGAAAGCACACGCGGAACAACAAAATGTACATGTGTCTTTACGAGTCAATACGATGCAAGCAACAATCTCTCACAAATGTATTCAGATTTGGAATGAAATAAAAGTAAGAGTATACATGGATTCCAAGCAATCATATATAGCTCAATTCAAATAAGAAGATTAGATGAATTCAATATCCAAAGGAAGGAAACTAGAATAGGCACATATTAAAAGCAAATGCGGAACAATGAGATATACATGTGCCTATATGTGTCAATGCGATATAGCTTAAACGTTACACAAAATATTTCAAGAATGAAAATAATTTACAGACAAGAGTAAACCAGAATTCAAGCACTAACATAAGCCTCAATTGAGCGAAGGGGACTGAATGGAATCTATTTCCAAATGAACAAAAACAGAAGATGCGAAATCGATCAAAGCTCGATTTCTGACAGAATTCGAGAGGCACATTGGATAATTACTTCAGATTGTCAATTATGCTCCAATACCCTCAAGAAGGCTATTGTCGAAAGATATATCAATCTATTTTCTATTGAAACAAGTTTCATACGAATCATGGTTTCCAACAAGGAGTTACCTTTGATTTGGTAACACAAGGTTAAAAACAAAATCACTGTTTTGCAGAATCTATAGGGCGGAATCAATAGATAGCAGAATAGGCATTTGAATTTCAAAATTTTTAATCTATATATCAAAAGAAAGGTTTATAAGTCTAGTTTCAAAGAAATCAGTTTGGTATAAATCAGAATTTCCAACGGGGACTTATAGGCATTTTAGTATCGAAAGGTCAGAATTTTGATCCCTATTTTGCAGCATCCATAGGCTCAATTGAAATAGACGTTTGGGTAAGTATTCGGAGTCCAAAATTTTCAAAATCAGTGTCAAAAGGAAGGTATAAGAGTCTACTTTTAAATAAATAAGGTCCTGCCTAAATCCATGTTTGGTGCTAAAAATTATGACTGAAACAATGTATAGGGGTCAGTTTACTAAAAAATTTCAGATCCATGATTTTTGTATCTAACGAGAGAAATATCAGGTTCTAGGCTGAAATCTTTCGAATAATTCAAAATAAATATGAGATAAAAGACTAATAATTCTGTAGGATGGGATTAGAACACTTGCCTTTGAGAATTATGACCCTAAATGAGAAGATTTGAGCAAGAAACCTCAAAGCCCTAAATTTTTTTCTTCTTCTTCTTCTCCCTTTTTCTTCTCTTCTTCTTTCTTTCTTTCTCCTGTTCTTCCACGCAGCTGCCTTTCTCTGGTTCCTTATGAACGAAGGCAGAGAGGCTTAAACGGTGGGATTTGTAATTTTATATATTTTGCAGTTTAGTCCTTATATTATTATATTTACAATTAGGTCCTCAGGGTTTACATATAGGTCCTCAGATTTTTTTTTTTTTTTGAACAAATCTCCCAAATCTTATGAATAAGTTCTCAGATTCATACTTTGGCTCTTTTATCAAATTTAAAATAGATACTTACATTACAACTAGAAACTTATACGAAAATTCAGAAATGAGGGATGTTCCATCATTCCCCTATATGTTTCTTGATCAAAGCTTTCACCACTTTCATCCATGGCTAATTTAGTGGAAGTACTCATAGGAGTGTTTATAACTTTTGAACTATCCATGTTAAATTATTTTAACAATTCTAATGTATATTTAGATTGATTAAGAAATATATCATTACTAAGTTGTTTAATTTACAATCCTAAAAAGAAGGTTAATTCTCCCATTAGGTTCATTTCAAATTCATGACTCATACACTTGGCAAATGATTCACATAGTGATTCATCCGAAGAACCAAAAATAATATCGTCGATATAAATTTGAATAATAAAATATTATTTTTAAAATGTTTGATAAACAATGTAGTATCAACCTTGCCTTTTATAAAAATTTTTAAAATAAGAAAGGAACTAAGCCTTTCGTACCAAGCTCTAGGAGCTTGTTTTAAGCCATAGAGAGCCTTAGTCAATTTAATATATGATTAGGAAGAAGAGAATTTTTAATCTGGGAAGTTGTTCAACATACACTTCTTCGGAAATAAAACCATTTCAGAAAGTACTTTTGACATCCATTTGAAATAGTTTAAAATCATTACTACTAGTATAGGCAAAGAGCATCCTAATGACTTCTAATCTTGCCATAGGAGCGAAGGTCTCTTCATAGTCGATACCTTCTTCTTGGTTGAAACCTTTGGCCACTAGTCTAGCCTTGTTTCTAACTATGATACCGCATTCATCTTGCTTGTTTCTAAAGATCCATTTAGTACCAATGACTAAATGGTCACTAGGTCTAGGAACAAGCTTCGATACCTCATTCCTCTCAAATTGGTTCAAGTTTTCTTGCATTGCAATAACCCATGAATCATCTTTCAAGGCTTCATCAATGCATTTAGGTTCAATTTAAGAAAGGAAGGCGGCGTTAGCACAAAAATTCTTGAAGGAAGAATGAGTTTGAACCCCTTTTGATGCATCTCCTATAATTAGCTCATTTGGATGAGCATCTATATACTTCCATTCCTTGGGTAAGGAAATTTTTGTTAGGATCGAGAGCACTAAGAGGGGGGGGGTGAATTAGTGCAGCGGAAATTTTACAGCGATTAAAACCGAAAGCTGCGTTCGTTCGATAGAAACTATTATGATGCAAAAGCTGATTCACAGTTTGTATCTAAGCGCAGATTGCGTCTAAGCGCAGTTTGCGTCTAAACACAGTTTGCGTCTAAGCGTAGTTTTGCGTCTAAGCGCAGTTTGCGTCTAAACACAGTTTGCGTCTAAGCGCAGTTTTGCGTCTAAGCGCAGTTTGCGTCTAAACGCAGATTTACGTCTAAGCTCAGATTGCGTTTAAGCGCAGTTTACGTCTGAGCGCAGTTTACGTCTAAGATCAGATTGCGTCTGAGCGCAGTGCAGTTTGCGTCTAAACGCAGTTTTACGTCTAAACACAGTTTTACGTCTAAACGTAGTTTTACGTCTAAACGCAGTTTGCGTCTAAACGCAGTTTTACGTCTAAACGTAGTTTTACGTTCAAAAGTAGTTTACGTCTAAAACACAGTTTTACATCTAAGCAGAATCAAGACGTAAACGTAAACTGCAAAGAAACTTGTTCGCAGAAATCAGTTTGCAGTTATAAACAGAATCAAGACGTAAACGTAAACTGCAAAGAAACTCGTTCGCAGAAATCAGTTTGCAGTTATAAACAGAATCAAGACATAAACGTAAACTGCACAGAACCTTGTTCGTAAAAGCGTAGAAGACAGTTTGCAGTTGTAAATGAAATCAAGACGTAAACGTAAACTGCACAGAATTCGTTCGTAAAAGCGCAGAGAGCAGAGGCTAAGTAGGAGGTTTGCAGTAATGATAAAGTGCTCAAAATAAACGCAAACCAGAGATTTAGAGTGGTTCGGTCAGTCTTGACCTACTCCACTTTTGGCTTCCTCCACCGATGAGGTCACCGACGTCAACTAGAAGCCTTCCTTCAATAGGCGAAGGCCAACTACCCTCTTACAGATTCACTCCTTTTGATGGGCTTAGGAGACAACCCTTACAAATGTTTTCTCTCCTCACTTTACAACTCAAACTTGAAGAACAGAAGGAGGAGGAAAACTAGCAGTTTTGAGCTCTAAGAACCACTGAAAAGATCAAGATTTCGGCTTGAGTTCTTACTCTTTTCAGTGCTGAATGGGTGGGGAATTTATAGGCCCCAACCCAATTCAAATTTGGAGCTCAAAACAATCAAATCCCGGAATTCTGGGATCAGGCAGTTGCACCTCTTGACTGGAGAGGTTGCACCGCCTGGCAGAGCTCGAAGACCGAGCTCAGGCGGTGCCACCTCTCTGCCAGGGAGGTTGCACCGCCCAGTCTTGCTCGAAGACTGAGCTCAAGCGGTGCCACCTCTCTGTCAGGGAGGTTGCACCGCCCAGTCTAGCTCGAAGACTGAGCTCAGGCGGTGCCACCTCCCGGCTGGAGAGGTTGCACCGCCCAGTCTCGCTGGGAGGCTTAGCCTAGGCGGTGCCACCTCCTGGCCTGGACTGTTGCACCTCCTGGTGCAATCAGGGTCCGAATGGTTCATTCCATTCGGCCCAATTTCAGTCTTCCAGGGGCCCAATTGCCCCAAGATTAAGCCAATGGGATCACCTCCCATTTTCCAACTTAATCAACGTGCTAACTATGATTAAATCTAAGACAATTTCTGCAGCTTTGCTTCGGTGCGTCAATCGCTCCTTCCGGCGAGTTTCCGGCGAACTTCCGTCGATCATCCGATGAACCCTCGCTGATGCTCCTGCGGACTTCCGGCAAACTCCTGGACTTTGCGACGATCCACTTGGCAAGTTCTGATGAGCTTTGCTTGGCAAGCTTCTGGACTTCTCAGATCTGTTCTCGCAGAACCTCCGACGACCGTCCGAACTTCCGTCGAACTCTCGAACTCCCAATGTGATCATGAACTTGACTCCGGCGCAACTCCCGCTACTTGTCTATCTTTCATCGTAGTTAATCCTGCACACACAAAAACAAAAACTTCGATCGAGACAATTAATCCTAAGCAATTAACCAAGTTGTCCGGCATGTCATTGGTCCCTCGACGCTTCGTCCGATTCTTCGGCGCATCGTCCTTTCCTACAGCCTATTGCCCAATCGGCCAGTTGACTCCGCAACTCCGATATCCTTGGCACAATACCCGCTCTTCTTGGCCCGATGCCCGAGTCCACGGCCCGAAGCCTTCTGTCGATGCGTCGACCGATCCACCGGCCCGACGTCCAATCTTCTGACATGTTCCTCCGGTACAACATGATGTTCCTGCTTTAATTGTCTCATCCTGATCGAAGCACCCTGCGTCACTCAAAACGCAGATTAAATCATAAACATATATCAAGGAGTTTCATCATCAAAATACGAGATTCAACAATCTCCCCCTTTTTGATGATGACAACTACTTGATGACGGAGTTAAACTTAACTCCCGGAGTTTAAACAAACTCCCCCTATCAATATGCCTTATTGATAGAAACTCTTAGATTCAAAAATCTAAGCAACATGTCATCATAAACGGAGTTAACCTTAACTCCCAGAGTTTAAACATACTCCCCCTATCAATATGCCATATTGATAGAACCTTGAATTCAAACTGAATTCAAGTCATTGCAATATTCATCATGAATACTTGCAACACGTCAACATGAACATATGCATAAACTTATGCATCACATGTCATGTCATCAACATACTTCTCCCCCTTTGTCATCAACAAAAAGGAGAAGTATCACAATCAAGTGTTTGTGATATTGGTTCAACTCATTGCATGAAAAACATAATATCAAGTTTTATCATCATGCAGTTTTGAAGCCAAAAAATTTAGCAAATGTTATATCATGCTTCGAACATTCAAGCTATCAAGATTTAGATATGCAAGTTTTACAGTATACAAGATAGCACTTTTAGAAATATGCAAGCTAGCAATTTAGAGATGTTCAAGAAAGCAACTCTTGCTTCTTGAGATATGCAAATTTGTCAAGTTTTGCTAGATTGCACGTTAGCATTTTTACCTCTTGAGATAGGCAAGATAACACATATGCTTCTTTTGAGATAGCAACTTTTCGCTTCTCTTTAGACTACAAGCTAGCAATTTTTACGATATACAAGTTTCGCAATATACAAGCTAGCAAAAACTTCGAAAGCAAATGCAAGATAACTTTCTTGTGTAGGCTCATGATTATTGCTTCCTATTGTAATGTGCAGGTTGCAAGTCTTGCTTCTTGAGATATTCAAGATAGTGATTTTCAAGAAGACAATTTTTGCTTCTTGAAATAAGCAAGTTAGCAATCAAGTTTTTGTATCTTCTTGACTTGTGCAAGCTAGCTATCTCCCCCTTTGTCATTGTCAAAAAGAAAGGAAGAATATAGTTTTGTAGTTCTTTTTCCTTTTACAATGATTTCAAAATCATGACAAAGGATGAATAATCAAGTTATGAATGTCAAGACAATTTTTCATCATGAGTATTTTATCATTGCATGCATCGTTATCATAGGTTGAAGTATTACATGCATAATTTCATATCACCATTCATAATTAGAAAGCACAAGTATTGCATGCATAATTGCACATCATAAATGTTTCATATCATGATGGTATCAATTTTGTCAAATTATATCCTACCATGCATGATCAAAACTTCTCCCCATTTTATCATTGAAAACAAGAAGAAAGTAGGGGGTAGAGCATAAAAGTGTTAAATATTTCCATCATTTCAAGGCATCTTAGATCAAGTTATGATTCGTGATTCATCATAAAGCAAGTTAGTTTTCAATCATCACATAAGGCATTTAAGGAATTTTTGAAACATAGGAGAATGATTAATTTAAGCATACAATGTTTCAATCCAATTCAAGTCATGAATATCAATGCTTTCATATTGTGAGTATCAATTCATGAATACCACAGGATATTATTTGTGACTTCAATTTTGCAAGATCAAGATTATGATTTAGATAAAACTTATTCAAATCAAATCATTAACTTGAAATTCATAATCAAGTCATTAAAATTAATTTCGAGATTCACAAAATATCATGAAATCATTAATCTCGATTAGATGGGAAAAGCATTTTCTTTTTAAGTGATTCTTTTAACACATCATAAAAAACTCATTCATAATTCAAGTGATTTACAAGATATCATAAATGAATTTATCACTTGTACTTCATCAAAATCGAGAACTCTAGAGATAGAAAATGATTGAAGCATTTAACATGATTGAAGCATGTTTCATATTTAAAGTGTATCTTATGTCGTAAATATGAATCAAGCATTTGACAAATCTGAAATCATCCTCAAAATTACATTCAATAAATTCATGTATGACAAGCATAGATTTATTGAAAGATCAATAAGATAGAGGATTACATTTCAAGTGTTCATCAATTGTAGCATTTCATCATATGGTAAGATATCAATGCGTAAAATTACGATACAAGTTCTTGATATCTTAACGCATGATGCAAACATGGCATAATGTAAATTTGGCAATCATAGCATCAATTCATATATCTCTTCATGATGCAAGCATGGGATAATCATAGCATAGTGTTTATAGCATCAATTCATATATTTCTTCCCTTTTTTAAGTGTTTCATCTTAAGTGATCGATTTCATGTTAGCATGCCTTTTCATTTATGTCAAATGAAAACATGCATCAACGTTTAGGATCGTAAAATGAATTTCATCATAAAACCATCAATCACAAAAATCATCATGTATATCTCATGCATGAAATTGTCAATCGAAATATTTAATTTCATCATTATGCATTTCTTCAAATCAAACATGATCTTTAATCAAAATCGAGAAATAACAATGGAAATCAACGTAATGCACATTATTACTTCTTAACCATGATTTCATATTTTCAATCAAGATCATTTTATTTGTTTATCATAAAATATGCAATATTATCATTTTCGAAATTACTTAGTATGATCATAATAATTTTTTTTAACATGTAATTTTTAAGAAAATTAATTCTAAACTAAAAGAGAAAAAATACATCATGAAAGCATCAAGTAATTTCAAAATAAATTAGGGGGATTTCGATTACCTCATCATTGTGGGCTATTAAGGCGTAGTTTGCCGCCTTGCTTTTGTTGACTTTCTCTTCTTCGGAGGAGCTCGATTCATCCCAATTTTTGTTCTTCTTTTTGCGTTCAAAGCAAGTAGTTCCGTTCTTTTTACTTTTTAATTTTTGTTTCATTTGTAGTTTAAGTTCACCATCACTTGAGCTTATGCTCGAGTGGTCTTCAAATGTTCTATGTCCCAAATCCTTCCTGTTCTTTGGAAGGTGGTTCTCAAGTTCTTCACGTGCATTGCACGTCATTTCATATGTGATCAATGAACCAATTAGTTCTTCAAGTGGAAATTGGTTCAAGTTTTTCGATTCTTGAATAGCAGTTACTTTTGAATCCCAAGTTTTAGAAAGTGAGCGCAAAACTTTGTTAACGAGTTCAAAATCCGAAAAGCTTTTACCAAGTGATTTTAAACCATTGACGACATCCGTAAAACGGGTGTACATGTCAACGACGGTTTCGCTTGGTTTCATATGAAAAAGCTCGAAATCATGCAGTAAAATATTAACTTTCGAGTCTTTGACTCTACTAGTTCCCTCGTGCGTGAATTCAAGTGTTCGCCAAATGTCAAAAGCTGTTTCGCACGTAGAAATCCGATTGAACTCATTTTTGTCCAAAGCACAAAATAAGGCATTCATAGCCTTTGCGTTTAAAGAGAAATACTTCTCCAAATCCGACCATTCGTTCGTCGGTTTAGAGGGAAGTTGAAAACCGTTTTCAACGATATTCCATAAATCCAGATTTAGAGAAATCAAGAAAACTCTCATTCGAGTTTTCCAATAAGTGTAGTCCAATCCGTTAAAGAACGGTGGACGAAAGACCGAAAAGCCCTCTTGAAGAGCCATTTCTCTCGGGTGTAAATCTGAAATGAGAAATACCCCACTCTGATACCAATTGTTAGGATCGAGAGCACTAAGAGGGGGGGGGTGAATTAGTGCAGTGGAAATTTTACAGCGATTAAAACCGAAAGCTGCGTTCGTTCGATAGAAACTATTATGATGCAAAAGCTGATTCACAGTTTGTATCTAAGTGCAGTTTGCGTCTAAGCGCAGATTACGTCTAAGCGCAGTTTGCGTCTAAACACAGTTTGCGTCTAAGCGCAGTTTTGCGTCTAAGCGCAGTTTGCGTCTAAACACAGTTTGCGTCTAAGCGTAATTTTGCGTCTAAGCGCAGTTTGCGTCTAAACGCAGATTTACGTCTAAGCTCAGATTGCGTTTAAGCGCAGTTTGCGTCTGAGCGTAGTTTACGTCTAAGATCAGATTGCGTCTGAGTGCAGTGCAGTTTGCGTCTAAACGCAGTTTTACGTCTAAACACAGTTTTACGTCTAAACGTAGTTTTACGTCTAAACGCAGTTTGCGTCTAAACGCAGTTTTACGTCTAAACGTAGTTTTACGTTCAAAAGTAGTTTACGTCTAAAACACAGTTTTACGTCTAAGCAGAATCAAGACGTAAACGTAAACTGCAAAGAAACTTGTTCGCAGAAATCAGTTTGCAGTTATAAACAGAATCAAGACGTAAACGTAAACTGCAAAGAAACTCGTTCGCAGAAATCAGTTTGCAGTTATAAACAGAATCAAGACGTAAACGTAAACTGCACAGAACCTTGTTCGTAAAAGCGCAGAAGACAGTTTGCAGTTGTAAATGAAATCAAGACGTAAATGTAAACTGCATAGAATTCGTTCGTAAAAGCGCAGAGAGCAGAGGCTAAGTAGGAGGTTTGCAGTAATGATAAAGTGCTCAAAATAAACGCAAACCAGAGATTTAGAGTGGTTCGGTCAGTCTTGACCTACTCCACTTTTGGCTTCCTCCACCGATGAGGTCACCGACGTCAACTAGAAGCCTTCCTTCAATAGGCGAAGGCCAACTACCCTCTTACAGATTCACTCCTTTTGATGGGCTTAGGAGACAACCCTTACAAATGTTTTCTCTCCTCACTTTACAACTCAAACTTGAAGAACAGAAGGAGGAAAACTAGCAGTTTTGAGCTCTAAGAACCACTGAAAAGATCAAGATTTCGGCTTGAGTTCTTACTCTTTTCAGTGCTGAATGGGTGGGGAATTTATAGGCCCCAACCCAATTCAAATTTGGAGCTCAAAACAATCAAATCCCGGAATTCTGGGATCAGGCGGTTGCACCTCTTGACTGGAGAGGTTGCACCGCCTGGCAGAGCTCAAAGACCGAGCTCAGGCGGTGCCACCTCTCTGCCAGGGAGGTTGCACCGCCCAGTCTTGCTCGAAGACTGAGCTCAGGCGGTGCCACCTCTCTGTCAGGGAGGTTGCACCGCCCAGTCTAGCTCGAAGACTGAGCTTAGGCGGTGCCACCTCCCGGCTGGAGAGGTTGCACCGCCCAGTCTCGCTGGGAGGCTTAGCCCAGGTGGTGCCACCTCCTGGCCTGGGCGGTTGCACCTCCTGGTGCAATCAGGGTCCGAATGGTTCATTCCATTCGGCCCAATTTCAGTCTTCCAGGGGCCCAATTGCCCCAAGATTAAGCCAATGGGATCACCTCCCATTTTCCAACTTAATCAACATGCTAACTACGATTAAATCTAAGACAATTTCTGCAGCTTTGCTTCGGTGCGTCAATCGCTCCTTCCGGCGAGTTTCCGGCGAACTTCCGTCGATCATCCGATGAACCCTCGGTGATGCTCCTGCGGACTTCCGGCAAACTCCTGGACTTTGCGACGATCCACTTGGCAAGTTCCGACGAGCTTCGCTTGGCAAGCTTCGCTTGGCAAGCTTCTGGACTTCTCAGATCTGTTCTCGCAGAACCTCCGACGACCGTCCGAACTTCCGTCGAACTCTCGAACTCCCAATGTGATCATGAACTTGACTCCGGCGCAACTCCCGCTGCTTGTCTATCTTTCATCGTAGTTAATGCTGCACACACAAAAACAAAAACTTCGATCGAGACAATTAATCCTAAGCAATTAACCAAGTTGTCCGGCATGTCATTGGTCCCTCGACGCTTCGTCCGATTCTTCGGCGCATCGTCCTTTCCTACAGCCTATTGCCCAATCGGCCAGTTGACTCTGCAACTCCGATATCCTTGGCACAATACCCGCTCTTCTTGGCCCGATGCCCGAGTCCACGGCCCGAAGCCTTCTGTCGATGCGTCGACCGATCCACCGGCCCGACGTCCAATCTTTTGACATGTTCCTCCGGTACAACATGATGTTCCTGCTTTAATTATCTCATCCTGATCGAAGCACCCTGCGTCACTCAAAACGTAGATTAAATCATAAACATATATCAAGGAGTTTCATCATCAAAATACGAGATTCAACAATTTTGGAAAAAGATGCATCCAAGTTGTTATTTTGAGGAGGGGGTTCATTTAAATTCAAATTATCAAAACCAAGATCATCATCAAAATCATTTTTCTTTAACTCAGAAATTTTATTAAAAACTACATGAATAGACTCTTCTATAACTAAGGTTCTTTTGTTAAAAACACGAAAAGCTTTAGAAACGGAAGAGTAACCAAGAAAGATGCCTTCATTGGATTTAGCATCAAATATTCCTAAGGCATCCTTTTCTTTCAAATAAAGCATTTGCAACCGAAAACTTTAAAATAAGAAACATTTAGTTTTTTGTTATTCCATAATTCATAGGGAGTTTTTGATAGAGATGGTCTTATTAGAACCCTATTCATGACATAGCAAGCCATATTAACGGCTTCGGCCCAAAAATACTTAGGTAGACTGTGTTCATTTAACATGGTTCTTGTCATTTCTTGTAAATTTCTATTTTTTCTTTCAACTACCCCATTTTGTTGAGGATTTCTCGGAGTGGAGAAGTTGTGGTTATATCTATTAGATTCATAAAAACTTTGGAAGTCACAGTTTTGAAATTTGCCATCGTGATCACTCCGAATTGATGAAATCATGAAGCCTTTTTCGTTTTGCCTAAGTTTACAAAATTTAGAGAAACATTTGAAACAATCACTTTTGTGAGCCAAGAAATAGGTCCAAGTGTATTGACTATAGTCATCTACAATTACAAAGGCATATTTGCTTCCTCCTAGACTCGTTGTGTCAATTGGTCCAAATAAGTCCAAATGGATCAATTGCAATGGTCTAGTGGTGCTAATTTGATTTTTTAGTTTGAAACTAGTTTTTATTTATTTTCCTAGTTGACAAGCATTACACACTTTGTCCTTAACAAACTTTATATTGGGAATCCCTCGTACTAACTCTCTAGATGAAATCTAAGATATTAGTTTCATACTTGCATAGCCTAATCTCCAATGCCAAAGCCAAGCATCATCATTTAAAGCGGAAAAGCACATTTCATTACTAAGTTCATCAAGGTTGATGGTGTAGACATTATTTTGTTTTAAGGCAATCATTGATATGTTATTATTTGATTTTTTAATAATGCACACATTAGATTCAAATCTAATAATGTAACCTTTATCACATAATTGACTAATGCTTAAAAGATTATGTTTTAATCCATCAACTAGCAACACATCATCAATTAAAAAACTTGATTTGTTACCTATGGTTCCCTTGCCAATGATTTTACCTTTGTTGTTGTCTCCGAAGGTGACATACCCTTCTTCTTTGCTAGTGAGCATAGAGAAATAAGATGGATCTCCGGTCATGTGCCTTAAGCATCCACTATCAAGATACCATCTCTTGCTCCTAGCTTGTGAGTTTGTCTCTCCTCCTAAAGCCATTAGCGCGAAGTTTGCCACCTCTTTGTTGCTAGCTTCTTCATTCTCGGAATCACTTGAGTCGTCCTAAGTCGCTTTCAAAGCTTTCTTTTTCTTCGGTAGCTTCTTTTTGGCTTGGGGGCATTCATTTTTGGAGTGCCCTGACTTCTTGCATTCGTAGCATATTACTTGGTCCTTTTTATATTTAAGTTTGTTTTTGGTGTCATTTTTAAATTTATTCTAATTATAAATTTTAAATTAATTATAATTATAAAATCCTTATGAATTATGTAACACAATCTATCTCACACGTGGTTTTCTATTTTGTTGATATTTGGGCACCAATCTTCGCACGATGATGAACATATCTTTTGGAAATAGGGATTTTGTTTTCTATTCTTCCACTGCGTATGTAATGTCGCCCCCAAGATTTTCCAACGCTACACATATTGGAAAACTCGGATAAGAGTTTTCTTGATTTCTTTATATTTTAATATATGGAATATCATTGAAAATGACTTTCAAAAGTCTTCTAATCTAATGAATGAATGAAATGATTTAGAGAAGAAAACTTTTTCTTTGAATTCTAGAGCTATAAATGCTTTATTTTGTGCTTTAGACAAAAATGAATTTAATCGGGTTTATATGTGTAAAATGGCTTATGATATATGGCACACTCTTGAAATCACACACGAAGGCACAAGTAGAGTTAAAGATTTTAAAGTTAATCTTTAGATGTATGATTTTGAATGGTTTCTGTTAGGACTCTAGCTAGGAGAGTCCTAATTGAGTTTCATTAAAAAGGGTATTCATGTAAAACCTACCTAGCCGACCCCTATTAAAGAGGTGAAGAGGTCGGCTAAGGATAGGATTAGTTTGGAGGTTACTTCTTAGAGAAGTATTAGGAGTTGGTTAGAAGTAGGAGGTTTGAGTAGGAGTCCTATTCGGAGTTGGTTAGAAGTAGGAGTCTTGAGTAGGAGTCCTATTAGGATTTGAGGTTTAGAAGCCCTATAAAGAGTCATGTATTCATCCTCTTTTCTCAATGAATAGATCAATCCTTTTACCAATCTTTGAGTGGCAACCTAGAGGAATGAACCCCTATAGAGTTCATAGTGTTAGGATCGAGAGCACTAAGAGGGGGGGCGGGGTGAATTAGTGCAGCGGAAATCTTTCAGCGATTAAAAACGAAAGCTGCGTTCGTTTGATAAAAACTATTTTGATGCAAAAGCCGATTCTAAGAATACTTATGATTAAGTACAGTTTATGTCTAAACACAGTTTGCGTCTAAGCGCAGTTTACGCAGTTTGTGTCTAAATGCTGTTTGCGTCTAAATGCAGATTGCGTCTAAGCGTAGTTTGGCGCAGTTTGCGTTTAAGCGCAGTTTGCGTCTAAGATCAGATTGCGTCTAAGCGCAGTGCAGTTTGCGTCTAAACGCAGTTTTACGTCTAAACACAGTTTTACGTCTAAACGTAGTTTTACGTCTAAACGCAGTTTGCGTCTCAACGCAGTTTTACGTCTAAACGTAGTTTTACGTCTAAACGCAGTTTGCGTCTAAACGTAGTTTTACGTCTAAACGTAGTTTTATGTTTAAAAGTAGTTTACGTCTAAAACACAGTTTTACGTCTAAACACAGTTTGCGCAGTTTACGTCAAAAACACAGTTTTACGTCTAAACACAGTTTGCGCAGTTTACTTCTAAACGCAGTTTTAAAGGAATCTGAACTTAGAAACTTCGTTCGTAAAAGCGCAGAAGACAGTTTTGCAGAATCAAAATGTAAACGTAAACTGTAATGTATGAAAACACCGATTTACGTCTAAATGCATATTCGGAAAGATCAGCACTTAGAAACTTGTTCGTAAAGGCGCAGAGAGCAGTAGCTATGTAGGAGGTTTGCAGTAATGATAAAGTGCTCAAAATAAACGCAAACCAGAGATTTAAAGTGGTTCGGTCAGTCTTGACCTACTCCACTTTTGGCTTCCTCCACCGACGAGGTCACCGACGTCAACTAGAGGCCTTCCTTCAATAGGCGAAGGCCAACTGCCCTTTTACATATTCACTCCTTTTGATTGGCTCAGGAGACAACCCTTACAGGACCTTTCTCTCCTCTCTTTACAACTCAAGACTTGAAGAACATAAAGAGGAGAACTTTAGGACTTTACACAAATTTGAGCTCTTAGAATCACAGAAAAGATCAAGAATTCGGTGTAGGTCTGTATCTTTTCAGTGCTGAATGCGTGGGGTATTTATAGGCCCCAACCCAATTCAAATTTGGAGCTCAAAACGATCAAATCCCGGAATTCCAGGATCAGGCGGTTGCACCTCCTGACTGGAGAGGTTGCACCGCCTGGCAGAGCTCGAAGACTGAGCCTCTGGGAGGTGCTACCTCTGTCAGGGGCAGTTGCACCTCTCTGCCAGAGCTCGAAGACCGAGCTCAGGCGGTGCCACCTCTCTGTCAGGGAGGTTTTACCGCCCAGTCTAGCTCGAAGACTGAGCTCAGGCGGTGCCACCTCCTGGCTGGGGTGGTTGCACCGCCCAGTCTCGCTGGGAGACTTAGCCCAGGCGGTGCCACCTCCTGGCCTAGGCGGTTGCACCTCCTGGTGCAATCAGGGTCCGAATGGTTAGCTCCATTCGGCCCAATTTCAGTCTTTCAGGGGCCCAATTGCCCCAAGATTAAGCTAATGGGATCACCTCCCATTTTCTAACTTAATCAACGTGCTAACTACGATTAGATCTAAGACAATTTCTGCAGCTTTGCTTCGGTGCATCAATCGCTTCTTCCGGCGAACTTCCGTCGAACTCTCGAACTCCCAACGTGATCATGAACTTGACTCCGGCGCAACTCCTGCTGCTTGTCTAACTTTCATCGTAGTTAATCCTGCACACTTATCTCAACACATAGATTAGACAACAAATGACAATTGACTTCATCATCAAAATCCGAGATTTAACAATCTCCCCCTTTTTGATGATGACAATCAATTGATAATGGAGTTATCCTTAACTCCCCCTGTCTATATGCCATAGTTGAGATAAGTCAACCTTGAATTCAAGACCTAAGAATTCAAGTGACGTATTGATAAGTTAGATCAGTTAAACTTATCAATACTCCCATCATGATACTCATCATGATGTATCTCTTCAAAGATGATGTCAAGGCTTGACATACATCATCAAGTTTGTATGATTGTGTTTGTAACTATTCATCATATAGTTTGAACATTATCATATAAAGCTGTGAAGCACTATTACATGATGCACACATTAGCAAGTTTTGCATTTTCTTCACATGAAAAGATATCAACTTAGGGCATAATGCAAACTTTAGCACATGTTCATATATCTCTTGGTGATAGGATGGCATAATCATAGTAGTGTTTATAGCATCACTCATAGTATTTCTAATCATGGTAGTGTGTATCAATTCATATATCTCCCCCTTTGTCATCAACAAAAAGCATAGTAATTATGATACCAGGAAAATAATAATAGCAAGCTTATAGAGGAATTTTACATAGATTGCTTTAAATACTTCTTCCCCTTTTTGTTATAATCCATTGTCTATGTAAAGATTTTGCAGGATGGAATACATACACATGAATCACTTCATCAAATCTATTTCAGAAACTTATTTTTCATGAAAGTGTACGAGAAAATCTGTTTTATAGCATTCGAATAAATAAGATGCATTCGGACAAGATTTTGTTGCAGATTTTCACATATAATTATAGAAACATGGCAATCAAGTGATTTGATCATTCAATATAGTCCGAAAAATAATTTTAACAAATTTATCTATTCGGACACATCAACATTCCTAATTCTGAATGAAATCAAAGCACAAGGTTTTCAAAACTTTTAGTTTCAAAGCACAACATTCTTAATTTGGACACATCACAAACAGTAATGATACCATAAAAATCTGAGATAACTTTTACCACAAGGCGCAAGATATATGTTTACCACGATAGATGTTTACAGCCAGCACATCAGAAGTGAGTAACATAAGAAGTTTACAACAACAACAGGTGTTCAACAAGTTCATTGATGAGGTGGAAAATTAAAGTGCCTAAACAAGGAGTCAAATTGACTATGAATTTGCTGCAGCTCAGATAGGATTTGATCTTGTCGTTGTTCAATCTGTTCTTGTCTCTGTTCGAATCTATCCATTCGAATCCCAATTTCTTCGATGGATGTATGAGTTTGCTCAACTGGATGTGTTTCCTCAAAGGGAAGGGTCGGAGGAGATTGGGTACCCCTAAATACTGGTGTTTCCAGTTCTGGTTCAGGTTGAGGGTGATCAGTCCTTCTAGGGATTCTAACCCAGTTACCGTTTCTATAGTAACATCTGAGTCGGTGAAGTAGATTTTTGTTTATTATGTCGAATCTATCTACTTTCATTACTTCTTCTTCTGGTGGTATTAGAATGTCGTAAGCTTTCATTATTCTTGTGATTATACCACCATATGGGAGCATCATATCTTTCTTAGATAATTCTAACATGTTTTGTTGGATAAGATAACCAAGACAGATGTCATGTCCCTTCATGATTAAGTACATAGTTCCTAATTATAATTGACTTACTTCATCATGATGGTATTGTTTAGGAAGAATTATACTAGTCATGATATGATGAAGTATCTTAGTGTTCAAAGGCAGTAGATGTTCACAACTTTTAGGAACCAATGCTATGTTAGGATTGGCAAAGATTGTTCCTAAGGCTTCAACATAGGATATTCCAATACTTTCATCATCCCATGATCCTTTAAAGTAAAGTCCTATGCTTTTTATGGGAATGCCTATCATATCACAAATGAACCTATCAGTGATTGAGATGTGTTGTCCTAAAAGATAGGTGGACATCCTTTCTTCATCATCTATTTGTATGTTATTGTAAAATAATCTAACTAGCCTAGGATAGATGGGTTCGTTAATCTGCAAGATTGGAAGTAGATCTAGGTTTGCAAACCATTGGATAGTCTCTAAGTCTCTTAGTTCATTTAGATCTACGTATTTTCCCTTATTGATACTTCTAAGTTCGAAAGAGGGAAATTTTTCAACATGGTTTTTTGAATCGAAAAGGGTGAAATCAAACTCTTCTACTAATCTCCTCTTTCCCTTATCCCTTGAGGATCTTCTAGATCCCATAACTACTGCTGTTTAGAGGGATGATGATGAGCAAGAGTAAATGAAGAACAAAACAGAATTTAAGGGCTTCTTAGAGAGTACCTTTGTGAAATCTTCAAGAGAAGGAAGGATTCTTGATGTTTTGCTCCGAAATGGGAGGTATTTGGAAAGCTTAGAGGAGTGAAATGAGAATGGAGGAGACTTGGAAGAGTAGAGGAGGAAATGGGAGTGAGTTGGGGTCGGTTCCACCGCCGGCCCTAGCGTGGGTTTAAAAAGGCAGAGTTGCGGGCGGTTGCACCTCTGGCTGGAGCGGTGCAACCGCTAGCAACTCGTGGTAGCTGGAGGTGCCACCGCTAGCTGGAGAGGTGCCACCGCCTACAGCCAGTGAGCACCTAATGTGATTTGATCGGGGAGCCTTTGCCTTGAGGAGAGTTTTTCATTTCAGAGCAATTAACGTTTCTTACGTGATTTCGTATGAGTTTTTATTTAAGGAAGAAGCTCTTGTACGATCAAGATAGATCTTTTAACGTGCGTATGTCGTACGTATGTTGATAGTTTGTTTGGTATCCCTTTTAAGATCATGACATATTTAGTTTCTTCATGATACAAGAATTAATTCGTAGATGATAGAGTTGACGGGTTCGAAGATCAAGGGGATATGTGAATTGGGGAATCATATGTTTCTAATAAGGTTGTATCCAAATTGCATTTGTGATTTCATAACTTCCACTTGTTACTTAAGCGTTGCGAGTTCCTTTTTGACTCTTGGTTTATGACTATCGAGAATCAAGGAGCAGAATATTATTTCTTGCTCCAGCCTAAAATTTTAATGTTTTTATAGGAAGGGATGATTTTTAGGTACCCATTTGCTTTTGGGTGCCTCACAAATAGATCTACATTTCTTATTATGTTGCATAGAATTTGTCATGGTTCCTTTAGGAACCCAAATCAATTTGTTTGGACTTATTTTCTTGAATGGACAACAATGTGTCTTGTGTCCAAATTTACAACAGAAGTTACATTTGTCTTGATGTCGAATATGTAAGATGGAGCCTTTTATGAAGGTGGTTGGATTTTGGTGAGGACTTCTCACGAATCCAATTCCACTTCTTTTGGGAACGTGACCCTTGTTTGTAAGGATCATGTTCAATGACTTGCTACCAACCTCGAATTTCTTCAAAGTGTCCTTAAGTAGCAAGTTTTCTTTTTGGAGAGTTTCTAGATCATGGCATTTTATGCATGGGCTTAAACTATCATAATGTTCAGCATTTAACTTATCGAAATTACAAATAAGACTATCATGCTCCTTTTTTAGCAATTTGTATTTACTACTGATAGTCTTACACTCATCAAACAATTCATGGAAAGCATTTAATAATTCATCGAATGATAAATCTGCATCTATTGAATTTGTTACCTCATCTTCGATGGCCATTAAGGCGTAATGAGCAACTTGCTCGGTGTTGGACTCCTCTTCTTCGGATGCGCTCGAGTCATCCCATGTTGCTTGAAGCGCCTTCTTCTTTGATGTTCTCCTTTTGACTTGGGGACAATCACTCTTGTAGTGTCCTGGCTTTTTGCATTCATAGCAGATTACTTGGTCCTTCTTGGGTTCAAGTTTATTTTTTGCATCATTCTTAAACTTGTTTCTTTTAAAGAACTTTTTAAACTTTCTTGTTAGAAGTGCCAAGTCATCATCACAGTCCTCATCACTTGAGTTTTCTCTCAAGTGGCATTCAGAAGTTTTGAGTGCCATATCCTTCCTGTTCTTTGGAAGGATGTCTTATTGCTCTTCATGAGCTTTACAAGTCATTTTGTAGGTCATTAATGACCCGATTAGTTCTTCAAGAGGGAAATTTTGCAGATCTTTTGCCTCTTGAATAGCAGTGACTTTAGGATCCCAACTCTTAGGAAGGGATCTTAGTATCTTATTAACAAGCTCAAAATCCGAAAAGCTCTTTCCGAGTCCTTTTAGACCGTTGACGACATCCGTGAAATGGGTAAACATGTCACCAATGGTTTCACTCGGTTTCATCCGAAAAAGTTCGAAAGAATGTAACAACAAATTGATTTTTGACTCTTTTACTCTACTTGTGCCTTCATGGGTTACTTCGAGTGTGTGCCAAATATCAAATGCAGTTTCACAAGTTGAAACACGATTAAACTCGTTTTTATCAAGTGCACAAAATAAGGCATTCATAGCCTTTGCATTAAGAGCGAAAGCCTTCTTCTCCAAATCATTCCAATCGATCATTGGAAGAGAAGACTTCGAAAATCCGTTTTCGACAAGATTCCACAGTTCAAAATCCATAGAAATAAGAAAGATCCTCATACGGGTCTTCCAGTAGGTGTAGTCCGTCCCACTGAACATGGGTGGACGCGTAATAGAATGCCCCTCTTGGTTTCCGACGTATGCCATTTCTCTTGGGTTTTAATCCGTTAGAGAGTTAACCTTGCTCTGATACCAATTGTTAGGATCGAGAGCACTAAGAGGGGGGGGGGGGGGGGGGGGGGTGAATTAGTGCAGCAGAAATCTTTCAGCGATTAAAAACGAAAGCTGCGTTCGTTTGATAAAAACTATTTTGATGCAAAAGCCGATTCTAAGAATACTTATGATTAAGTACAGTTTATGTCTAAACATAGTTTGCGTCTAAGCGCAGTTTACGCAGTTTGCGTCTAAATGCAGTTTGCGTCTAAATGCAGATTGCGTCTAAGCGTAGTTTGGCGCAGTTTGCGTTTAAACGCAGTTTGCGTCTAAGATCAGATTGCGTCTAAGCGCAGTGCAGTTTGCGTCTAAACGCAGTTTTACGTCTAAAAACAGTTTTACGTCTAAACGTAATTTTACGTCTAAACGCAGTTGGCGTCTAAACGCAGTTTTACGTCGAAACGTAGTTTTACGTCTAAACGCAGTTTGCGTCTAAACGCAGTTTTACGTCTAAACGTAGTTTTACGTTTAAAAGTAGTTTACGTCTAAAACACAGTTTTGCGTCTAAACACAGTTTGCGTAGTTTACGTCAAAAACACAGTTTTACGTCTAAACACAGTTTGCGCAGTTTACGTCTAAACGCAGTTTTAAAGGAATCTGAACTTAGAAACTTCGTTCGTAAAAGCGCAGAAGATAGTTTTGCAGAATCAAAATGTAAACGTAAACTATAATGTATGAAAACACCGATTTACGTCTGAATGCAGATTCGGAAAGATTAGCACTTAGAAACTTGTTCGTAAAGGCGCAGAGAGCAGTAGCTATGTAGGAGGTTTGCAGTAATGATAAAGTGCTCAAAATAAATGCAAACCAGAGATTTAGAGTGGTTCGGTCAGTCTTGACCTACTCCACTTTTGGCTTCCTCCACCGATGAGGTCACCGACGTCAACTAGAGGCCTTCCTTCAATAGGCGAAGGCCAACTGCCCTTTTACAGATTCACTCCTTTTGATGGGCTCAGGAGACAACCCTTACAGGACATTTCTCTCCTCTCTTTATAACTCAAGACTTGAAGAACAGAAAGAGGAGAACTTTAGGACTTTACACAAATTTGAGCTCTTAGAATCACAGAAAAGATCAAGAATTCGGTGTAGGTCTGTATCTTTTCAATGCTGAATGGGTGGGGTATTTATAGGCCCCAACCCAATTCAAATTTGGAGCTCAAAACGATCAAATCCCGGAATATCGGGATCAGGCGGTTGCACCTCCTGACTGAAGAGGTTGCACCGCCTGGTAGAGCTCAAAGACTGAGCCTCTGGGTGGTGCTACCTCTGTCAGGGGCGGTTGCACCTCTCTGCCAGAGCTCGAAGACCGAGCTCAGGCGGTGCCACCTCTCTGTCAGGGAGGTTGCACCGCCCAGTCTAGCTCGAAGACTGAGCTCAGGCGGTGCCACCTCTTGGCTGGGGCGGTTGCACCGCCCAGTCTCGCTGGGAGACTTAGCCCAGGCGGTGCCACCTCCTGGCCTAGGCGGTTGGACCTCCTGGTGCAATCAGGGTCCGAATGGTTAGCTCCATTCGGCCCAATTTCAGTCTTTCAGGGGCCCAATTGCCCCAAGATTAAGCTAATGGGATCACCTCCCATTTTCCAACTTAATCAACGTGCTAACTACGATTAGATCTAAGACAATTTCTGCAGCTTTGCTTCGGTGCGTCAATCGCTTCTTCCGGCGAGTTTCCGGCGAACTTCTGTCGATCATCCGATGAACCCTCGGTGATGCTCCTGCGGACTTCCGGCAAACTCCTGGACTTTGCGACGATCCACTTGGCGAGTTCCGATGAGCTTCGCTTGGCAAGCTTCTGGACTTCTCAGATCTGGTCTCGCAGAACCTCCGACGACCGTCCGAACTTCTGTCGAACTCTCGAACTCTCAACGTGATCATGAACTTGACTCCGGCGCAACTCCTGCTGCTTGTCTAACTTTCATCGTAGTTAATCCTGCACACTTATCTCAACACATAGATTAGACAACAAATGACAATTGACTTCATCATCAAAATCTGAGATTCAACACCAAGGAGGTCGATCCCTTAAAAAGATCAAGAATCTGCAAGGGTTCTAATAGTTTCATATGAAACCAAGCGAAACCAATGGAGATATGTACACCCGTTTTACGGATGTTGTCAATGGTTTAAAAGCTCTTGGCAAATGATTTTTGAATTTTGAACTTGTTAATAAAGTTTTACAATCACTTTTTAAAATATGCATGTTATTTATTTCTGCTGCATCTTTATTTTCAGAAAATATCGCTTTCAAATCCCTTATTTGGCATACTTGATGTCAACCGCCTCGCTGGTCCGAATTATTCAGATTGGCTCCACAACTTGAGAATTGTTCTTACAGTGGAAAAAATCACGTATGTCCTTGATACAGTGATGCCTACGCCCGAGGAAGAGGCAAGCGGGGATGAGATCACTCACTACATGAAGTACATAGATGGCTCCACTCTTGCTCAGTGTTATATGTTGGGCTCTATCACACCTGAGTTACAAAAACAACATGAAAAGATGGATGCCAGAACCATTCTCCTACATGTCTGCAAATTGTTTGAGGGATAGGGAAGGACTTAGTGTTGAATCTCATATTTTGATGATGAAACTAATTGATATATGTTTATGTTTTAATTTACGTTTTGAGTGACGTAGGATGCTTCGATCAGGATGAGACAACTAAAGCAGGAAAAATCATGTTGGGCTAGAGGAACATGTAAGAAGATTGGACATCGGGCCGGTGGATCGATCGACCTATCGACAGAAGGCTTCGGGCCATGGATTCAGGCATCGGACCAAGAAGAGCGGATATTGCGCCAAGGATATCGAAGTTGCGGAGTCAACTGGTCGATTGGGTAATAGGCCGCAAGAGAGGATGATGCATCGAAGAATCGGGTGAAGCATCGAGGGACCAATGACATGCTAGACAACTTGATTAATGCTTAGTATTAATTGTCTAGATTGAAGTATGTTTTTACATGTATAGGATTAACTACGATAGCAAGACATGAAACAAAATGAAGTCCTGAAGTCAAGGACGCGATTACGTTGGGAGTTCGAGAGTTCGTTGGAAGTCCGGACGTTCATCGGAAGTTCTGGAGGAACCAGCCAAGAAGTCTTGGAGCTTGCCAGAGAAGCTCATCGGAACTCGCCAAGAAGATCGTCGTGAAGTCCAGGAGTTCGCCGGAAGTCGGTCGGAAGCTCACCGGAAGAATAGACATAAGGACTTATTTTGCTTAGCAAATGTCTTAGGATTTCGTAGTTAGCACATAATTGGGCTTGGATTTGGGCCAACCCAATTAAGGGCCAGCTAGGCCCATGTAAGAATTGTGTTGGGCCCTATAAGAAGCCCAAATAGTGCCCCAAGAAGTCTCACCGTCGTGACATAGTCTTTGAGACTGTGTCAGGCGGTGGTACCGCTAGTCTGGGTGGTTGTACCACCCCTGGCAAGGTGCCCAACAGTGGTACCGCAAGTCTGGGCAGTGGTACCGCCCAGCACTGCCCCTCAGGCGATGATACCGCCAGACCTGGGCGGTGGTACCGCCCAGGGCAGTGTCAATGTCAGATTGGCACTGGGCGATGGTACCGCCCGTGCTCTGGGAACCTGGGATGGGAAAGTTTTAAGCTCCAAGTTTGAATCAACTTGGAGCCTATAAATACCCCTCTCATCCCTGGTTAAAGCACACAAGCACAGAGATTTCAAAAGTAGAAAAACGCTATAGAAATCCTTTGTGAGAATCCTCCTCTAGTCTAAGTGTTAGAATTCTGTAAGAGGAGAGTGAGTGCTTGTAAGGGTTGTCTCCTAAACCCATGAAAAGGAGAAGAGGGGTGTAAAAGGATAGTTGATCTTCGCCCATTGAAAGAAGATCAATAGTGAAAGCCGGTGGCCTCGACGGAAGAGGAATCGGCGAAGTGGATGTAGGTCATGACGACTGAACCACTCTAAAATCTGGTTTACATTTATATTTGTGCAATTTATCTTTACTGTAAACCTCTTTAATTGCTTACTTCTTTCAATACATTTACAAATGGGTTTCAAGTAAAGATCTTTACGAAATGGTTTTCGTCGGAAACGGTTTTTATCGAACGAAGTTTTAATCGAGACATAATATTTCTGCTGCACTAATTCACCCCCCCCCCCCCCCCCCCCCCACTTAGTGCGGACTCTTGATCCTAACAATTGGTATTAGAGCCTTGTTTTTCATATTTGGTTTAACATCTAAATTGAAATGGCTCTTTTTAGCTTTCAAGAGGGTCACTCTCTCATTCGTCCTCCCTTTTTCAATGGGACGGATTACACTTATTGGAAAACTCGAATAAGAGTTTTTTTACTTTCATTGAATGTCGATTTATGGCACATAGTCAAAAACGGATTTGAAATGTCTTATCTTCCAATGAACAATTAGAATGATTTGGAGAAGAAGACGTTTTCTCTAAATGCAAAGGTTATGAATGCCTTATTTTGCACCTTAGACAAAAACGAGCTTAATCGAGTTTCTACTTGCGAAACGACTTTCGAGATTTGGCACACATTAGAAGTCACACACGAAGGCACAAGTAGAGTAAAAGATTCGAAGATCAATCTTTTAATACATGATTTGGAACTTTTTTATATGAAACCAAGTGAGACTATTAGAGACATGTACACCCATTTTACAGATGTCGTCAATAGTCTAAAAGCACTTGGTAAAAGCTTTTCGAATTTTGAACTCATTAACAAGATTTTGCGCTCACTTTCTAAAACTTGGGATTCAAAAGTAATAACTATTCAAGAATCAAAAAATTTAAATATTTTTTTTATCGAAGAACTAATAGGATCTTTGATGACCTATAAAATGACGTGCAATGTACGTGAAGAACTCCAGAACCACCTTCAAAAAAATAGGAAGGATTTCGAACTTAGACCATTTGAAGACTACTCAAGCATAAGCTCAAGTGATGGTGAACTTGAACTCACTAAAAATTTTAAAAAGTTCATAAAAAAAAAATTAAAGAATAAAAAGAATGTAACTATTTGCTTTGAACGGAAGAAGAAGAACAAAAATTAGGATGAATCAAGTTCCTACGAAGACGAGGGGAAAATCAAGAAAGGCGAGGTGGCAAACTACGCCTCAACAACTTTCGATGATAAGATAATCGTGTTGGGAAATCATTGGGGGCAACATCATATGCGCAGCGGAAGAACAAGAAAACAAAAATCCCTGATTCCCAAAAAGATGTTCGTCGTCGTGCGAAGAGTGGTGCGCAAAAATCCGCAAAACACAAAACTGCGTATAGAGATTGTGTTACCTAGGGAGATCGTATATCCCTGTTTCCTTGCAGATCCTTAGGAGAGGGTGAAGGAGGTCAAGCGTCCTCCTCTCTAGCGGTGATCCACATAGCAGGGTTGCAACGACGCTCCTCAAAACTCCAGGCCTACTCTGAGGTGGAGAGGGAGAGGAGAATAGGAAAGGCAAGCAAAGACTCTAGCCTATGAGGCTGTGAATCCCTCCTATTTATAGAGATCCCGTGTCAAACCCTAATGGGTCCTTCCCTAGTGGGTATTGGATCTGCATCCAATAAGACAAGGGCTCCGTCGGATATCTCATATCTGAACCTCTACTCATCGCAATGCCTACCATATGTGTGTGACCCTCTAGGCCCAATATCGAGCTGGCCGTGAGTCATACCTGTCAGAACTCCTTCTGACTGAGTGATTTATTATCTCTGTAATAATTCACTTGACTCATCGACTACGGACGTACTAGGCCACTACGCCATAGTCCCCAGACGATACAGGGGAATCCAATCCATTGGACCTGTCTGTATTCAGTTACCATGTACCTATAGTCCCTCATCCATCTAATATCCCAGAGACCGTATATCGAGCATGGTGCTGTCAGACCCATACGGTATCTACTAGAGTCTCGCTCTAATCGGATTCTCCCGGAGAACTCTTTCTCTCTCAACCCGAATGACCCTGGCTAGGGATTTGTCTGAGCAAGAACACATAGGATATTCCTCTCATGACGCCGAGAGTGGATGATCCTCTATTGACACTCAATAGCCCTCGTAAGGTCGACTACCACTCCCAATGACCAACTGTACTAGATCTGGGGATAGCCAAACCTATAAGTCTGGTATCAAAGAGTGGAGCACTCATACAGGACATCCTTGGTGTCTCAAGTCTAAGGACCAGATACACCACTAGGACTACGGAATTACTGTTTGACAATAAGGCATCATCAACCATCCAGCATTCCGTAAGCGGATCAATCAGTGAACTCATTCTCCAATGAGCACCTGTACTGTATCCCTAGTGTCCCTACACGAGCAGCTATGAGACCAGCTGCATCCATCATATGGACGGGTATACAGCACACCAGTCTATCCGGTTATCACGATGTCCCTCTCGAGTAACCTATGACCGGGATTATTTAGGATATGTGTTAAAGGTGAACCGATCTCATTATCGTGATCTCATCACGATCCGATTCCCATTGCACAAATCCAAGGACATCACAATATATGTATGCATATATGCAATAGTTATAAAGTGATATACGCCAAAATATAACAAGCAAAAAGATTATGTATCAAGTCACACGTGCCATCACTCACGTGATTGGCTTGCTGGGCACCTATGACTAGCAAATCGAAACCCCATTAATTTACTTCGAAATTACATTATGCTTTTCATGATGCATTTTTTTTAATTTAGTTTAGAATTAATTTTTCTTGAAAATTACATGTTTAAAAATGAAAATGCAAAAATTATGACTATGCCAATAATTTTGAAAATGATAATGAAAATTGCATGTTTTATTTTAATGGAATAAAATGTTAGATTTAAATCTAATGATGATCCTATGAATGTTTTTTTAAGAAGTAATAATATGTATCATGTTGATTTCCATTGTTATTTCTCAATTTTGATTAAATGAAATCATGTTTGATTTGAAGTAATGCATAATGATGTAATGAAAATATTAAATATTTTGATACCATGATTTATGATTTTATGCATGAGATTTTAAAGTTATACATGATGATTTTTGTGATTTATTGGTCTTGATGGTTTTTATGACGAAATTCACTTTTCGATCCTAAAAGTTGATACATGTTTTTATTTGCAATAAAAAGATAAACGTATACTTGTATGAAACTAATAACTTAAGATGAAACATCTCTATCTTATTGATTTTTCGATAAAAGATTAATGAATCCATGTATATTATGCTTTTGTGAATCTCTTGGACTATGAAAATGATTTGATGAATTTGAATGAATTTTATCGAAATCATAATCTCTCATGAAATCTTTTATATGAATGAAGATTTTTCATGATCTCCTAAGAATTCTTTACGTTATTTATTTATGAGGAGATTTGTTAAAATGAATCATGGTTTTTCTTGATATTTTGAAATTATAATTTTTATGATTCATAATGAATTAAGAGATATTATACATGAATCAAGATCATTTATGTGTTCTCTCATGACATCTTTTAAGTTTATGACTTGAATTTTATTATATAAAATTCTTTGAATTTATGAAGTATATCTCATCACCAAGTTCTTTTTGATATTCTTCATGTGATGATATGAATGCATGAAGCACTCATAATATTATTTTGATGCATGTAATTATGAAATATTCATGATGAAAAATTGTTTTGATATTCACGACTTGATTTTTCATCTTTGTTACCTTACCTTTGTCATAATTTGAAAATTGATGTAAAGGGTCTTCCCTGCTTTTTGACAATGACAAACGGGGAGCAAAACTTGTTAGAAAGCAAATTTGCTAGCTTGCACAATTCGAAAAGAGGCAAACTTGCTAGCTTGCTAATCTCAGAAAGGAAGCAAGAAGTGGGCTTGGATTTGGGCCAACCCAATTAGAGGCCAGCTAAGCCCATGTAAGAACTATTTTGGGCCCAATAAGAAGCCCAAACAGTGCCCCAAGAAGTCTCACCGTCGTGGTACAGTCTTTGAGATTGTGTCAAGCGGTGGTACCGCCAGTCTGGGTGGTTGTACTGTCCCTGACAGGGTGCCAGGCGGTGGTACCACCCAGCATTGCCCCCTAGGAGGTGGTACTGCCCAAGGCAGTGTTAGTGTCAGACTAACACTGGGTGTTGGTACCACCCAACGCAAGCGGTGGTATCGCCCATGCCCGGGGAACCCAGGATGGAAAAGTTTTAGGCTCCAAGTTTGAATCAACTTAAAGCCTATAAATACCCCTCTCATCCCTGGTTAAAGCACACAAGCACAGAGAGTTCAAAAGTAGAAAAACGCTGTAGAAATCCTTTGTGAGAATCCTCCTCTAGTCTAAGTGTTAGAATTATGTAAGAGAAGAGTGAGTGCTTGTAAGGGTTGTTGTCTCCTAAACCCGTGAAAAGGAGAAGAGGGGTGTAAAAGGATAATTGATCTTCACCCATTGTAAGAAGATCAATAGTGGAAGCCGATGGCCTTGACGGAAGAGGAATCGGTGAAGTGGATGTAGGTCACGACGACCGAACCACTCTAAAATCTGGTTTGCATTAATACTTGTGTAATTTATCTTTACTGCAAACCTCTTTAATCGCTTACTGCTTTCAATATATTTACAAATGGGTTTCAAGTTAAGATCTTTACAAAAAGGTTTTCGTCGGAAACGGTTTTTATCGAACGAAGTTTTAATCGAGATGTAATCTTTCCGCTACACTAATCCCCCTCTTAGTGCCAACTCTTGATCCTAACACTTAATGATATAAGATATCAAAGAGCCTCTTCTATGCTAGGATAACTGAGAGAACACCAGTTCAAAACCATGTCCTAAAGATGAATGAGTGGATAAAGAAACTTACAAGTCTAGGAATGGTCCTAGAGAATAACCTTTGTGTGGATCTTGTGCTTCAGTCCCTACTAGATTTCTTTTCATAGTTCATAATGAATTTTAATATGAACAAGCTTGAGGTGATTCTCCCTAAACTCCTCAATATGTTGAGGGAGGTAGAGAGCACTATCAAGAAAGAAAAGCTAATTGACTAGAAAAAAAAGAAAGAAAAAAAAAGTCCCTTAAGAAGGGCAAGGGCAAGGGCAGATCGGGTAAAGCAAAGATTGCTAAAAAGGACCCAGCAAAGAACAAAGGCCAGTGCTTCTACTACGGCAAAGATGGGGGCACCGGAAGAGAAACGACAAAGAATACTTTACAGAGAGTGCGAAATAGAAGCTTAGAGAAGCTTCAGGTACATTCATGATTAGTCTTCAATTGTCATAATTTTTGTGATAGTGCATGGGTATTGGATACCGATAGTACACATTACATCTATAATTTGTTATAGATTTTGGCAAAGCCTAGGAGATTGGCGAGAGGAATATTGCATAATGATTTGTTTATGTTAAACACTACTCCACATATCGTGAATGTAAGTGTGTTGAAGAGAAACCGAGATGAGGTGAACAATGCATACTTAAGGCATTGTAGGCTATGTCACATCCATGAGGGAAGGATCTAAAAGTTGCTAAAGGATGAATATCTAGATCCATTCGACTATGAGTCATATGCAACTTGTGAGCCTTGCCTTCGTAGAGAACTAACCAACTCTTTTTTAGTGGAACTGGAGAGAGAGCCATTGAGCTATCGGAACTTAAACATAGTGATGTATATAGACCCATGTCAACTCATGTCATAGGTGATTACTCCTACTTTATTACTTTTACTGATGATTTCTTAAGGTATGGATATGTGTACTTGATGAAGTACAAGTCCGAGACATTTGAGAAATTTAGAAAGTATAAGAATGAAGCGGAGAACTAGACTGAAAAGAGTATCAAGACTCTTCGATCAAATCGAGGTAGTGAGTACTTGAGTACAGAGTTCACCAAGTTCCTCGAGGACTATGGGATTCTATCTCAATGGACACCTCCTTATACACCTCAGCTCAATGGTATATCTAAAGGGAGAAATCGTACACTATTAGATTTGGTGCGGTCTATGATGAGTTTCGCTGATCTACCCATCTCATTCTGGGGATACGCCCTGGAGACTACAACTTATCTTATAAACAAAGTTCCAACTAAATCGATAGTGTCTAAGGAAAGACGAAACGTAGTACACGTTTGTGGCTCAGTTAGCCTTTGGTTCGGATGGTCGATAGGAGTTCATGTGTCCTACGCGTGTCATTTCGATTTAGCCAATGTTGGTTTTGCTTTTATATATATATATATATATATATATATATATACATATATATATATATATATACATATATATATATATATATACATATATATATATATATATACATATATATATATATATATACATATATATATATATATATACATATATATATATATATACATACATATATATATATATATATATACATATATATATATATATATACATATATATATATATATACATATATATATATATATATACATATATATATATATATACATATATATATATATATATACATACATATATATATATATACATACATATATATATATATACATACATACATATATATATACATACATACATATATATATACATATATACATATATATATATATATATACATATATATATATATATACATATATATATATATATATACATATATATATATATATATATATATACATATATATATATATATAGTTTGCCTTTTTTATAGTCGTAGATGTTGGTTTTGAACCTTATAAGATACGACCCGATAAAGCACTTATATGGTCTCGTGAAGCGATTTCAACGTCGTAGTTTCTGACACCAATCCTTTGGCGTTCAAATTACTTAAAATGATAATTATGAGAAGTCTATTTTATTAGTGAGTCTTATGGTCGCAGCATACCTTTAAGAATTCTTAGATAGATCTATTTATAAAATGGTTAGTGCAATCATTCTTGAAACGAACCACTTTCATATGGTTTGAAGGTCATAGCACCATGGTGATGAACATCGATATGTCACCGGGGATGCTAACATGAATGCTGAGATGGATACCGACGTGTCAACCCATGTGTATTAATATAGATTTAAGTTATTCTAGAATCCGATTTTACTATTTGTTGAAACTCTAATTAAAATTCATTATATTATTAAAATTAATTGATATGATCATAATTACATAATAATTAACTTGAGTTTTGTAAACGGATGTTAATAAAAAGGATATACGTGACGGAATGAACATACTGTATTAAAAGTTTTAGAGCTACTTTGCTAATTTGGAACTTTACACGGAATGAACAAAAGGATCCAAGTATTATACATTTCAAGGTATATAGATTGAGACTATCCATACTTTAATTGGACAATTGACACATTATTTTAGGAGGGAAAGAGAATTTGCATAAACCAGAGAATGAGAAATATTGATAACTTAACCAGCTACATTGTCAAGCTTGAAGTTATATTCTTATGATCTTTACAGTTGCTCCATCTGTTACAAACGACCATCACCAGCACAACTTGTGAAGTTATACATTATGTTCAAGCTGCAAAATCTAGTTCTAAGAGGTAATGCATACATCTTTTTTAAGCTACTCGACTGGTTGCCCCAGTTGATAAGAGTGCATCAAGAAATCAACAAGAAAACGCACAAGTCAGCTGTGAACCCTCGGATTCTTGGAATCAGAACCATAATCAAATCGACTATTGATTTGATAATGACCACCTGAAAATGCACTTTGTAGTTTATGAAAGTAAATTATGACAAATCAATATTTACAAACATAAAGTGCATACTGTTGATTCTGCGAAATATAGAAAGCATTAAAAAAAAATCTGGAAGAACTATAGCTAACTTGCTTAATCCAAAACAGAGCATTCTTCATAAAGAAGCTTCCCAGATATCCACAATCCTGTCAAGCTGAAAAATACAGTAAATTTAACACGTAAATTTAAAGATACATACAGCAAAAATTTAAAAACAATAGAAAGACAATTTTTAAAAACTTACCTTTATCATTTTCAAGGTCCACCAAGGATGGCATTTTCAATATCCTCCCTGCTCAACGCATAACTAAATCTTCTCTCAATGTCCTTCTCAAGGTTTCCTGGCCCACTCTTCAGGTACCTGGAGCATCATATTGAACATGGACAAAAATTAATGTAGCTTGAGGATTGAAATAGGACAGGCTAGAATTGCATCATAGTTTTAATTGTTCAGAGGAACTTAGAACTTGGAAGAATAGAAGCTAGCTAGCTTGACTTAGACCCACTGTTAAGACCTTAAAAAAAGATGAATTAAAGAATTTTTCTCCAGAAAAATAGGGCAATATCTGACCAAGCACCATCCATGAGTTCCTTATTCATTAAACTTTCAAATCAAGTGAGAAGATAGAGAAAGTAGGAAAGAAAAAGGAAATAAGAGTTCATGGTCAGAAAATTTTATTATAAAAACATACATGCATGCAAAATCTCTTATTCAGCCGTGACCAAAACAGAGTTCTTCTGATTTGCTTACAATTATGAGATACTTGAGAAAAAGCAGCAGCCAAAAGATTCCATCACCCTGTTTATTTGCATGTTCATTTCTTTGGCTGTTTTAAGTCTTTGGACTCTGTGCAGATCTTAGGTGCAACCAAATAATGGCTCAACATTTGGAGCTTCCGAAAAAACAATCCCTAACTGCCTCAAATAACAAACATTTGACTCCCCATGAACTGGACTAGTATTCCAACTATAAAAAGAACTCCAGATATGATGTATTCAACACTCTGTCACGGACAAAATTCTAAACAGGATGTTTGATGTAATGCTTTTGTATGTCCATGTCTTTTAGTTTGTTCATGTTTTGCATAGCATGTAGAGGGACGGTCGAAGGCTTAACAGTCTCATTTTAATTGGGTTTGGTGGCCTTCTTAGGCTTGTAAATAAATGTTGTGTCATGTGGACACTTGTGAAAGATATTCGGTCTGTAGTGGACCATTTTGATCCTTTGTTGTGCAACCGTTCAGAGCTTGTAAAGTATGTTTGTAATTTGTATTGTCTATGAAATGTTTCATGAAATGTTTGCTTGTGAATCCCGAGTGAGGCGCTTTCTCTAACCCGTTTTCTCTTTTGTAGGTCCTAAGGAACCATGGGAGGTTTCGAGGAGGCTGACCTTTGCAGACGGACACGCAAGGGTACCGCACGACTTAGGCAAAACCAGTTAAGTCTGTGACAGATGGTATCAGAACGGGACAAGCACTCATAGAAACACTTGACATGCAAATGTGGGAGACCTAGCAAGGCTGCGTTGAGGGCAGTCAGCACACACGCGACCGTTTAGGAGAAAACGGGCATGAAGATGTAGGGAAAATGAGTCGCTCGGAGGAGCGGGCATCTGAAATTGGCATTCAAAGGAATGGCCAACCCTTCGCGCAAAAGGCACCACGAGAACAAGCAAGCTTTGAAGAATTCGTAGCACACAAAAGTTGGGATGGCTGAGTTCGAGCTACGGCTCGACGTTGACAACTATACTTGATGGTGCTCAAGGCAAGCGAGGCGCTTGGTAAAGGATGAGACCATACAAGGTGGAATGAATTGCTTAGCGACCGAAAGAGTTGTGCAAAACTCACGGAGGTGAGAGGAATTACTAACTCAAAGAATTCGGTACTCATGCAATGGCTTGTATGCGAACGATGGAGTGTTCGTGACCATCCCAAGGTGACTGAAACTCGGTGCCATAGAGCATTGAAACTTTCTCTTCAGCATGAGAAGGATACATCCGTAGGAGGCTGAAGTGTGCAGTGAGTTCAGCATGTTGCTAGGCCTTGAGGGGTGCAGCGAGGGCTATATTGACGTGGAGTCACAATCTAGCAAGTACGTTTGTAGGAGGCAGAACAATGCACAGTTTGTTCAACAAGGCGGAGTAGTCCAAGGGGATGATGGTCTTCGAAACTTTCAAAGAGAAGGAAGCGAAGAGAGAAGTTGCTCCAACGGGACAAATATCCATGAGGAATAAGTCCCGGCTCTCCAAAGGGAGAACCATGTGCAACGGACTGCACATGTTGAGGAGTACCTCAAAAATAAATTCACAAAACTCAATAGACCAAGCGAGCGACAAGGAGTCGTTGCATGACCTCGCTTGAGAGAATGCATTGGTGGATGCATTGCGAGATCAAGTGAGGGAGCGACCCAATGCAACACAAATAAAGGCACACTTGGAGTCGATATGGAGATCAGACTCAAGGAAGGACTGACCAATGGAATGGTGGGCGCGAGGGCCACCATCAACTCAATGCAAAAAACGAGGAGCGGAGCAACTTGGGTGTAACTTGGCGAAGTACCCAAGCTGCATGAAGGGAGTCGACATAGAAGATGAAACATGGAGCGGAGGCACAAAGCTTTCCGTGAGCAGAGATCAAGGACATGAACTCTTGTAGAGGCAAGAGTAGGATCATGTCGTTCCGTGGGTCCTTCATGCTGATGGAGCGGACTCATATTGCATGGTGCCAAAGATGAAGGGAGCTTCTAGGCACATGCACCTTATCTCGAAGAAGTATTTGATGGAGGAACTAAGGCGAAGTTGGGTTCAGAAGGCCTTGGTACGAGGCAAGAGGACACAGAGGCGGGTACTCTTGAAGAATATATCACAGTGTTGTCATTCAAGTTGCCATGAAGGAAGTAGTGCGTAGTGGAGATTGTGCTGGTAGGGGCAGAGGCCCAAGATCCAGACAATGGTGCACCATTTTCAACGAAGTCGGTGGACTTCGGGAGCTACTAGGCGACGGACTACCCTAGAGTTGTGTTTCGTCTGAGTGTGACCCAAGAGTAGGTGGACGAATGTCGATTGCCAAAAGAGCGAACAAAATCGAAGGTGAAAGAGACCCAGCGATGTATCGGCCGAGGCCACACATAGATGGATCACAATTCGAGTTCATCCCACAATGATCAGAATGTAATGGAGATGTTACCAGGAGGCGACATAATGCAGCGGATCGTGGTGGAATAGTTCGTGACAATGCGATACACACGAATCTAGCCCCGTGAGAGACTATATCATATGGAGGTATGATCGGGAGCTACTAGAAGCTCCACTTTGGTGAGCAACACAATGGCAAGAAGGGCTATGGATTTAAGGAGTAAAGGACATGGTACCGCAGAGGCGGGTCTTCCGTGCGTGCATCGAATTTTGCATCGGATAAAAGCTTTGGTCATCAGCATATGGGGGCTGTGTACCACCGAGGGAAAAGTTCGAATGCAAGTACTAGTGAGTCCGAGGGACTTGATCATATAGAGGTATGATCGAAGCAGCTGGAGAGTTGGACTACTTCAGAGCCCATATTCGCTTAAGGGAGCCCGGCAAGTCAAAGGTCGAGTAAGCTAAAGAGAACAGAATCGGTGCAAACCCTACAGCATGATGGCAGAGGCCATGCATGGGAGTTGCAGTCTGTCTTTCTATCGACCAAAGGGAGCTGCTTAGAGAACATAGAGGTGTTGAAGCAGGGGAAAGGGGTGAGGAAGCGACGAGGAGTCCAAAGAAACTTAGTTACCCAAAATCAAGCATCATTTAGAATAGAGGTGACTCGGAGGAGTGCCACAGAGACATATCTACTGATCGTGAAGAAAAGGGATGCAGATACAAGGCAACGGATAGTAGGGCCATGAGCATGGCAGCACCATGGTACCGCAGAGGCGGGACTTCCGTGAAAGTCATTAATCCCTTGCTCTCATGGAAGGAGAGCGCTTGGTCGTGAAAGGGGCCGAGGAGGCGAAGCATGCAGAGGCAAACTCCAAGTACCAAGACAAGGCTGAAGGGCAGAGGCCAAGGAACTTCGTAAGACCGGTATCAACGAGCTTCTCATCAAGATAGCCGAAAGTGAAGGACTTCGAGTCATGCAAGAGTGCACGACCAAGGAACGAAGCAAGCAGTACGCGGTGTTGTACCTTTGCTACTCAGTGGAGTAGGCGGCAGGGTTGATGGAGAAGCTGGTACAATCCCAAAGGCGACCAAAACTATTAGAGACTAACTCCAAGTTGGGGTGAAAACTTCCTGCATTCCAGAAGTTCGATGGTATTGAGAAGGTAAATCACAGTAGCTAACTCAATGCAATGAGTGTAAACACTTCGAGTGCTTCAGAAGTGTAAGCAAAGGGTAGGCGAAGATCAGTAACCAACTCGATGCATGGAGTACAACCCTTAAGGAGGCGAGCGAAGTCAAGTAATCATTGTCTTCTCAACTCTTAAGAGAATGGATGAAACCTAGTACCCCAATTCTCTTATCTATCCAACAGAAATGCTCTGCACAAGTTCAAAGACCCTTTGAAGATAATAGAAGACAATAGTTATCAAATCCTCACCAATGATGATCAGTACTACTGAGAGTAGATTATCCGCTTCATTTTCCAACAGAATGCCAATCGAAAGCGGAAGTGATGCGAATCTACTTGGAAGTGACAACTAAATGAAAGAAGAGTCAATGGGTAAATTTTGTGGAGGAAGGACCTAAAATTTCAGAAGTTTGCGAGGCGATGCTCGTTAAAGCTCCAACAAGCATCCACCCAGTTCAAGCAGCATTAGGCATTTGAGAGACTTACGCATAGTAAGGTTGGTTTTTTCCTTCATCTGATAGATCCGCAGGAACCAACAGAGATCATCACAACTCAGCCAACCCCACACTAGAGTCAGAGTCATTGGCAAGTCGAAGCAGCATGGTGGATCAAAAATTCGACTACTCAACAACAGTAGCAGAGAGCAATTGGAAGCCAAAAGGCGCATTGCAGTTGAAGCAAAAGATTGAAGACTTAGTGAAGGCGAGTTGTAGTGTCGGCAAAGGCTTCGACAATGACGTCGAAGGAATAAGTGGGAGAGAATGTCATGGACAAAATTCTAAACAAGATGTTTGATGTAATGCTTTTGTATGTCCGTATCTTTTAGTTTGTTCATGCTTTGCACAACATGTAGAGGGACAATCGAAGGCTTAACAACCCCATTTTAGTTGGGTTTGGTGGCCTTTTTAGGCTTGTAAATAAAGGTTGTGTCATGTAGACACGTGTGAGAGATATTCGGTCTGTAGTGGATCATTTTGACCCTTTGTTGTACAACTGTTTAGAGCTTGTAAAGTCTGTTTGTAATTTGCATTGTCTATGAAGTGTTTCCTAAAATATTTGCTTGTGGATCCCGAGTGAGGCACTTTCTCTAACCCGTTTTCTCTTTTGTAGGTCCTAAGGAACCATGAGAGGTTTCGGGGAGGCTGACCTTTACGGACGGACACGCAAGGGTGCCGCATGACTTAAGTAAAACCAGCTAAGTCCGTGACAACTCGGCAAATATATATAAATGCGAAAAATCTATGAAAATGCAAAAAAAAAACGAAAAGGCTAGACATACATCAACTTACAATGTAGATTATTTCAGAACCTGAATCAAATTACAAAATATATGACTCAGCAATGTCACTTATCAAAATTGTGTAAAATGTCACCTTTAGCTAGGAGCCATCGAAATACTCATTAGATAACACCACAGGATGCCATCCAATGCCAGTACCCAGTTTATTGATTTCTGTCACCAATCATAGCTGACTTCCGTAACTTTCAGGTAAACAAGATATAAATTGCTTCCTTTTTCTTTTCTTGTGAAAAAGGAAAAATGCATGATTTTCATTTGTAAGTCACAAATGTTTCTTGCCTCCGCTAACAAATCGATCTAAATAAAACTACTTAAGGGAGATTGTTCTCCATCACCCTTCAGCTTGATATGCAAGGATTTCAGAGCAGAAAGTAAATATCACAAGAGTGAGCAAAGATTGTCATCCCACTCCCTTAAACTAAAGTCACACTTAGATGTTTGAGAGTAACATTAGGCCAGAAGATCACACCTAGAAATGTAGATACATGCAATATGAAGACCCCTCATGCAAGTTCTAAAATCCTTTTTAGCTTTGGCAGGTCTTCAATCATACGTGTGGTTTCAAATTTTACTAATGTTTACAAACAAATTCAAGTTACATTATATGATCATCCATGAAACTCTTTTTAGCATAAGACATTGGCCATCTACAATTCTATTAACCTCTTTATTTCCTCTTCAAAACCTTAATCATTTTGTGCATATAGCACCTTCCCATTAACGTACATGAACATACTAATGTGACACTTTCCCACTCCAACAGTATTAATATTAAAAGACAAAAATCTAGTAGGTATCTAAATTTCATGGTGGATGACCTTTGCATCATGACCAACTTTATCATCCAAAAAAAAAAAAAAAAAATCACTATGGTCATTCTATCAAATACCATGTGGACAGATGATGAGGCAGTTATGGAAATGAATTGAGTGGCCAAAATCGCTATGGCTGCCTTGAATATAATGTTGTTCGCCGCATAGATGTATTTAAAGAAAATATCTTTATGGAATTACAGGGAAAAATATTCCAACATTTTGCGGTACAGCAAAACCACAAATCTCTTAGCAATTCAATCAATTCTTGCGACCTTAGGTGTCCAAGAACACCGAACGCGCAAGAACAACGACGGCAACATAAGTGGAAAGGTTCGCGAAAGCACTGACCTTATGTAAAGGTCGGTGACATCGAGGGAGAGCTGGGCGTGCCAGTTGGGTTTCTCGACGACCCACACCGCTCGATCATCCCGGCTCTGTCGGAACCCAAGCTTTCTGAACCACGCCTCGATGCACGGGAGGCTGTGGGAGTAGAGAGGCTTCTTCTTGTCAGGGAGCTTCTTGAGCCACTCCTCATCCTCAGCCGCCGCCGAGAACGCCGACGCGGCCGCCGAGGGCGGAACCAGCGCTCCCCACCCGCGCCGCCGCCTCCTGAACCCCCGCAAGGCCGCTGGGGTTTGGAGGCGAGAGGGCAGGAGCGGGGGAAGAGGGCGGACGCCGGGGAAGAGGGAGGATTTGCGGGCGGCAAAGGCTGTAGGGTTTACGATGGATAGCGAGACGAGAGTGGGCGACATTGTGATTGGTCGGATAGCATTAGCCGGCGACGAGGAGGAGAGAGCGTGGAATTTGGGAGGATCCACGATCTGTTATCAAGAAACGTTACCGGATAAAAACTGATCCAACGGTTACAACGTTGACAAAAAATAACAAATAAATAATGGACAATAAATTGATTTCATTGGTATAAATATGTAATAATAAATTATAATATTTTAATAAAATTCATATTTCAAGATATGATATATTTTTATTCTAATAGTCAGTTATTTAACATGATTTTTATTTTTTAAAACACATCATAATCATCGTACTTTAAAATTTATTAAATGAGGTTTTCATTTTTTTATTTTTCAGAGGTCGATTTGATAGCACCCGTAAAAGAAAATTCAAATCCACTACTTGTGCTATATATATACATATATATATATATATATATACATATATATATATATACATATGTATATATATATATATATATATATACATATGTATATATATATATATATATATACATATGTATATATATATATATATATACATATGTATATATATATATATATATATACATATGTATATATATATATATACATATGTATATATATATATATATATATATAAGGGTCACGTTCCTAAATGCCTTCCATGAGTTATTTGATGAATGTAAGACAATTAATAGAAAATACAAATTGCTAAAAAAGGAGCTTAATAGTCTCACTTGTAATGTCGATAAATTAAAGACTGAATATCATGATAGTTTAGCTCCATGTATAAAATGCCATGATCTAGAAACTCTCCAAAAGGAGAACTTGCTACTTAAGGACACCTTGAAGAAATTCGAGGTTGGTAGTAAGTCTTTGAACATGATCCTTACAAATAAGGGTCACGTTCCTAAAAGAAGTGAAATCGGATTTGTGAGAAGTCCTCACCAAAATCCAACCACATTCATTAAAGGCCCTATCTTACATGTTCGGCACCAAAGCAATTGCAACTTTTGTTGCAAATATGGACATAAAACTTATAAATGTCCATTCAAGAAAATTAGTCCGAACAAACTAATTTGGGTTCCTACTGGAACCATGATCAATTCTATGCAATATGATGAACAAGTTAAATCAGTTTTTAAGGCACCCAAAAGAAAATGGGTACCTAAAAATAATCCCTTCTTGTAGAAACATACACCATCACAAGCTAGGAGCAAGAGATGGTATCTAGATAGTGGATGCTCAAGACATATGATTAGAGATCCATCTCATTTCTCTATGCTCAGTAGCAAAGACGAAGGGTACGTCACCTTCGGAGACAACAACCAAGGCAAAATCATTGGCAAGGGAACCATAGGTAACAAATTAAAATTTTCTATTGATGATGTCTTACTAGTTGATGGATTGAAACATAATCTCTTGAGTGTTAGTCAATTATGCGATAAAGGTTATATCATTAGATTTGAATCAAATGTGTGTATTATTGAAAAATCAAACCATAAGATAACTATGATTGCATTGAAACAAAATAATGTCTACACCATCAACCTTGATGAACTAAGTAATGAAATGTGCTTCTCCGCTTTAAATGATGATGCTTGGCTTTGGCATAGGAGACTAGGTCATGCAAGCATGAAACTAATATCTAAGATCTCATATAGAGAATTAGTGCGAGGAATTCCAAATATAAAGTTTATTAAGGACAAAGTATGCGACGCATGTCAACTAGGTAAACAAATAAAAACTAGTTTCAAACCAAAAACTCAAATTAGCACCACTAGACCATTACAATTGATTCATTTGGACTTATTTGGACCAATTGACATGACAAGTCTAGGAGGAAGAAAATATGCGTTTGTAATTGTGGATGACTATACTAGATACACTTGGACCTATTTCTTAGCTCACAAAAGTGATTGTTTCAAGTGTTTCTCTAAATTTTGTAAACTCACTCAAAACGAAAAGGGTTTCATGATTTCATCAATTCGGAGTGATCACGGTGGCGAATTTCAAAACCGTGACTTTCAAAATTTTTGTGAAGTTAATGGATACAATCACAACTTCTCCACTCCGAGGAATCCCCAACAAAATGGAGTAGTTGAAAGAAAAAATAGAAACCTACAAGAAATGACAAGAACGATGTTAAATGAACATAGTCTACCCATGTATGATATTTCAAATATGAAAGATGATAAAGATATCAATTCGTCATTCTATGGCAAGATATCAATTGTAAAATAGCAAGTTAAGCTCTAGATATCTTATCATAATGAAAGAAATTTATCAAGCAATAATTTCAAGTATATATGATGAAATACATTGCATATATTTGTCATCAATTTACCACATTTTACTATTATTTCTCCTCCTTTGTCATTAACAAAAAGGAGAACAATTCAACAATGCAAGTACGGTAAAAAAAAATTTAAGTAAGTTTCACACTCAAAAGTTCTCATCATTAAATGCTATCAAAATTAAAGCAATAGATTCTATCAACTTCTCCCCCTTTGTCATCAAAACTTTACATGAAAAGAGGAAGGAAGGTAAGGAGGGAATCTATTAAGAACTAAATTTATGAAATAATTTGAATCAAGTCAAAAATAATAAATAGATTTTCGTTAAACATGCTTTTATTTTGACAAAGAGAAGGGATTCATGAAAAAGGATCAAGATATCCATACGAAATCAAATGCCCAATCTTGTAAATAATTATCACACACGAAAATTCATCTTTTAAGGATTAAGATATCCATTGGAATTCATAAAATTCATCTTTTATAAGAAGAATAAGGAAGAATTTATGGGAGAGGAGCATCACATGAATGAGACTTCATAAATCATGAATTCGTTTTTCAAAAAAATCATTAAGTGATAGAGCAAGGATATGTAGTAAACTTGATATTAAGGAAGATAGAAACAAAATAAATTCATGAAAGCTCCATTCATAAAATACATTAACAGAAAGATAGTCTGGAAAAGATATACATTAAATTCATGCATTCGGACAAATTAACATTCCTAATTCTCTTCTAATAAAATTAAATTGTTCTTCACTTAAAGGCTTTATAAAAATATCAGCTAATTGATGATTCGTATCAATAAACTCGAAGATTACATCATGATTGTTAACATGATCTCGTATAAAGTGATGCCTAATATTAATATGTTTAGTTCTAGAGTGTTGAATGAGATTTTTTGTTAAACATATTGCACTTGTGTTATCACATTTTATTGGAATGTTTTTAAGATGAATCTTATAATCCTCTAAAGTATTTTTCATACACACAACTTGTGCACCACATGCACTAGCTGCAATGTACTCAGTTATGGTTATAGATAGTGCAACCGAGTTTTATTTCTTGGAAGACCAAGAAACAAGTACGTGTCCTAAAAATTGACATGTTCCGGATGTGCTTTTTCTATCTAATCTATATCCAACAAAATCCGCATCAGCATAAGCAATTAGTTCAAAGTTCTCAGATTTTGTATACCATAATCCTATATTAGCGGTACCTTTAAGATATCTAAGAATTCTCTTAACTTCTTTAAGATGAGATATCTTAGGATTAGATTGAAACCTAGAATAAAGTCCTACACTAAATATGATATTCGATCTAGTTGCGGTGAGGTATAGTAAACTTCCTATCATACCCCTTTAAGCTTTTTGATCAAAGCTTTCTCCACTTTCGTCAATGTCTAACTTAGTGAAGGTACTCATAGGAGTATTGATAGCCTTTGAGCTATCCATATTAAACCTTTTTAGCAAATCTAAAGCATATTTTATTTTATTAAGAAAAATACCATTACTTAATTGTTTGATTTGTAAGCCTAAAAAGAAAGTTAATTCCCTCATCAAACTCATTTAAAATTCAAGATTTATACTTTTAGCAAATGATTCACATAGAGATTCATTCGTGGAACCGAAAATAATATCATGTTAGGACTCTAGCTTGGAGAGTCCTAATTGAGAGGGACATTCATGTAAAAATGTTAGGACTCTAGCTAGGAGAGTCCTAATTGAGAGGGACATTCTGTTAGGACTCTAGCTAGGAGAGTCCTAATTGTGAGGGGCATTCATGTAGGAGGTTTTTTCTTAGAGAAGAATTAGGAGTTGTAAGGGAATAGGAGTCTTGAGTAGGAGTCCTATTAGGAGTTGGTTAGAAGTAAGAGTCTTAAGTAGGAGTCATATTAGGAGTTAGGGTTTACAAGCCATATAAATAGCCATGTATTCCTTCTCTTTTCATAAGCAATAGATGAATCTTTTCTGCAGCCTTTGAGCAGCAACTTGGAGGGAGGAACCCCTATAGAGTTCCAAGGAGGCCGATCCCCTAAAGAGATCAACCCCAAGTTTAGAATCTGCAAGGGTTCTAACATATCATCAACATAAATTTGAATAATAAAAAATTATTTTTAAAATTTTTGATAAACAATGTAGTATCGACCTTACCTTTAGAGAAATTATTTTCGAAAAGAAATGAGCTAAGTATCTCATACTAAGCCCTTGGGACTTGTTTCAATCTATAGAGAGCTTTAGTTAATTTAAACACATGATTAGGGAGATTATCATTCTCAAATCTAGTAGGTTGTTCAACATAAACTTCTTTGGAAATAAAGCCATTAAAAAAAGTACTTTTAACATCTATTTGAAATAACTTAAAATTGTTACAACTAGCATAGGAAAGGGCATCCTTATGGCTTCTAATCGTGCTACGGGAGTGAAGGTTTCTTCATAATCAATACTTTCTTCTTGGTTGAAACCCTTGGCCACTAATCTAGCCTTATTTTGAACCATGATACCAAATTCATCTTGCTTGTTTCTAAAGACACATTTAGTACCAATAACTAAATGGTCATTTGGTCTAGGAACAAGCTTTTACACCTCATTTCTCACAAATTGATTCAAATCTTCTTGAATTGCGATGACCCATGAATCATCTTTCAAGTCCTCATCAATGCATTTAGGTTTAATTTGGGGGAGAAAAGCGATGTTGGCACAAAAATTCTTAAGAGAAGAACGAGTTTGAACCCCTTTTGATGTGTCTCCTATGATTAGCTCCTTAGGATGAGCATCTATATACTTTCATTCCTTAGGCAAGGATGTTTCGGAAAAAAATACATCAAAGTTGTTAGATGGAGAAGGGGTTTCATTTAAATTCAAAGCATCAAAATTAACATCATCATCAAAATCATTTTTCTTGACTTTGGTAACTTCATTGAAAACAATATGAATAGACTCTTCTATAATCAAAGTTCTTTTGTTAAAGATACAAAATGCTTTAAAAATATAAGAATAGCCAAGAAAAATCCCTTTATCAGATTTTACATCAAATTTTCCTAAGGCATCTTTTTCATTGAAGATAAAACACTTACACCTAAAAACTTTAAAATATGAAACATTGGGTTTTTTGTTGTTCCACAACTCATAAGGAGTTTTGGAGAGTAATGGTCTTACTAGAACTCTATTCATGACATAGCATGTCGTATTTATGGCTTCGGCCCAAAAATATTTGGGTAGGTTGTGTTCGTTTAAAATGGTTCTAGCCATTTCTTGTATGTTTTTATTTTTTCTTTCTACTACTCCATTTTGTTGAGGATTTCTTGGAGTAGAGAAATTATGGTTGTATCCATTAGATTCACAAAATTCTTGGAAATCACGATTTTAAAATTTACCAAGATCACTTCAAATTGATGAAATCATAAAACCCTTTTCAATTTCAACAAGTTTACAAAACTTAGAGAAATACCTATGTTAGGATCAAGAGCACTAAGAGGAGGGGGGCGGGGGGGGGGGGGGGGGGTGGTGAATTAGTGCAGCGGAAAACTTTCGACGATTAAAACTGCGTTCGTACGTAGAAATCCGATTCCGACCTAAAAGTAGTTTCGTGTAGATAATAACTTTGAAAGCTTACGGAAACACATTTGAAGTAAAGTAAGGAAGGTAGTTTGCAGTTAAGATAGAAATCAGAATGTAAGCGCAAACTGAAATATGATGTTCGTACGATAAAACCGATTTCCGTCTTAACACCGATTCGGAAAATACTTAACTATGAAACACGTTCGTAAATGAGCAGAAGGCAGTAAGCTATTGAGGAGGTTTACAGTAAAGATAAGATGCTCAAAGTAAATGCAAACCTCGATTTAGAGTGGTTTGATCAATCTTGACCTACATCCACTTTTGGCTTCCTCCACCAACGAGGTCACCGACGTCCACTAGAGGCCTTCCTTCAATAGGCGAAGGCCAACCACCCTTTTACAATTTCACTCCTTTTGAGGGGCTTAGGAGACAACCCTTACAAACTTTTCTCTCCTCTCTTGAAAGATCAAAACTTGGAAAAAGAGGGAGGAGAACTTCTAGCCTTTACAACACTTTTGAGCTCTAAAAATCACAGAGTAAGATTGGATTTTCGGTGCCCTTTCATGCAGGAAAGGGTGGAGTATATATAGGCCCCAAACTGGTCTGAATTTGGAGCTAAAAAATGTCATCTCTCGAATTTTTGGGGTCCTGGCGGTACTACCCCCGGGCTAGGGTGGTACAACCGCCTGGCAGCTCGTAGACTGAGCCTCTGAGGCCTTCCTTCAATAGGCGAAGGCCAACCACCCTTTTACAGTTTCACTCCTTTTGAGGGGCTTAGGAGACAACCCTTACAAACTTTTCTCTCCTCTCTTGAAAGATCAAAACTTGGAAAAAGAGGGAGGAGAACTTCTAGCCTTTACAACACTTTTGAGCTCTAAAAATCACAGAGTAAGATTGGATTTTCAGTGCCCTTTCATGCAGGAAAGGGTGGGGTATATATAGGCCCCAAACTGGTCTGAATTTGGAGCTAAAAAATGTCATCTCTCGAATTTTTGGGGTCCTGGCGGTACTACCCCCGGGCTAGGGCGGTACAACCACCTGGCAGCTCGTAGACTGAGCCTCTGAGGCCTTCCTTCAATAGGCGAAGGCCAACCACCCTTTTACAGTTTCACTCCTTTTGAGGGGCTTAGGAGACAACCTGTCACATCCTGAATTTTTTTTTTTTTTCATATATTTTCACACAGGCCAAATAAATAAACATCACTTTATTCATCATCTATAACCATTTATTACAATTCATTTATTCATCAAATTACAAATAGAAAAGTTAACTTCAAGAGTCATCCAAGTGGCTCTACCTAGCGGTAGAGGAATGTTCGCTCTCCACTGGAATCCGATTTAGTACTAGAGGGAGGCTGCTCTGAAAATCAAAAACAAAGAAAATTCAACAACGCTGAGTAGGAACCCCAAAAGTCAAATCAAGATAAATACATGACCAAAATTCAATCAATCATCCCATTGGCGTATATCAAGTACCCGAAGGAGCACTCCCCCAACAGCGGATGGAGAGGCTTTATCCTACGGGATGAGTTTGTGTTCTCCCAACAGCGGATGGAGGCAAACTCATATCACACTCCCAACAGCGGATGGAGTGGTGTCCCACACCCGCCAAAGTGGGGACACGTTCCTCACAACAGCGGATGGAGGAACCGTCCAGCCGCCACGTCTGACGGCCCGCTAATCCCCGAAGGGAATCGCCCTACCTGCTCTTGGCAGGAATATAATCTCACACTGGTCATATCCATTTCGGGATGAAATAACATATTTAAAACGTCTCTTTCAAAAATCATCAATATCAAATAATATAAATTAACCCTCAATTGACTTGAACTCTAGTTTAATCGATTCAATTGAACTCGATTTACTAGAGCCTAACTGAACTGATCTCTAATCCTTATTTAACTGGTCTGGAACCACCCTAGACTAGTATAATTTAGACTAGATTAAGTTCAATTTAGGTTAAACTAACTTGAATAAGTCAATCAATTCGGAATCACCCTGAATTGATCTAGACTAATCAAGTATAGTTTAATTCAATCAATATTTGGGCTCAAGTTCAACAATAATATTGGGCTAGATTGAGCCAGTCCATCTATTGGTCATGTGCATTATACATGATTGAGCATGCATTACATAAAACTGATCCAGCCTTAGCCCATGGACTAGTCATAGCATATACCCATTAACAACATATATGAAAACATAATAATGCATTAAAAGATAGATGGAGAGAAAAGTTTTAATACAAAGAAATAACATTCTCAATTTGACTAGAAATCATAAGACATTAAAAGAGGGACTAGGAGATAAGTTTTTAACACAAGGAAATAGCTTTCTAAATTCAAATAAAAATCATGTTTTCAACACATAAAATTTCAACATATTCTAGTCATATTTTAAATCATTCAGAATAATATATTTTAAAATTCAGATCAAAGAATATCAAAAAGGGATTTTAGATAACATATTCTAGTCTAACAAGATTTTAATCCAGATAAGATTAAAGATAAACTGTAATACATAAAATATATCATATAAAACATATACCTTTTTAACATATTTAATTCTACAATAAAAACATTAATCATGGGTCAGAGAATATTTTGAAAACTTTAACTGATTACTTTAATACAAAAAAATTTGACATTTAAAGAATTGATACACATTTTTTCAAACTATAAAACTTTCAACATTTAAAGAATCAAAATAAAAGCTAAAACTTTTAAGAAAGGTAGGGAAAACCTACCTCTTGTCAACAGGGTGTAACTCCTCGTTCTCTTGTCAACAGGGTGTAACTCCTTGTTCCTCCCGCTGCCAGGCTCGACTAGGTGAGGAACGAAGGAGAGAGAGATCCCTCCCCTTTAAATAGGAGGTGAGCCTCTATTAAGGGAAATAAATTTTAATTTTCGTATTTATTTAATATAAATTATTTCCATTTAATATACTACCAAATATGATATCATCATATTTGGAATACTTACTAGTTATTTCCTTAATTCATATCAACAAACAAGGAAGTAGATTAGGATTTCCTTAAATTATAATAACAAGTAAGGAAAGAAAATCAATTCCTAACTTAAATATTTGATGTGATTACATTTCTCCCCTCCTATAGGAAATTTGGTCCCCAAATTTAGCTTACCTTAGTAGAATAGATGAGGATACTGCTCTTGCATATCTTCTTCTCTTTCCCATGTTGCCTCTTGGTCTGAATGGTGTTGCCAACAAATCTTTACCAAAGGTATAATTTTGTTCCTTAGAACATGTTCTTTTCTTTCCAAGATCTGGGTTGGTTGTTCTCTAAAAGTGGCATCATCTCGTAATTGTAGAGGTTGGTAAGATATGACATGTGATGGATCCCTGATATATCTTCGAAGCATAGACACATGAAATACATCATGGATACTAGCCAAAGCCGAGGGCAATGCCAATCTGTATGCTACAGGCCTAACCTTTTGTAAGATCTCAAATGGGCCAATAAATCTTGGGGCTAACTTTCCCCTTTGACCATACCTCATAACTCCCTTGGTTGGCGACACCTTTAAGAAGATGTGCTCACCAATTTCGAACTCTAGATCTCTTCGTCTTCGATCTACATAACTTTTCTGACGACTTTGAGCTGTTAATAATCTTTGGTATATAATTCGAATATTATCAGCATCTTTTTGAATTAATTGAGGCCCCAAAAGCTTCTGTTCTCCCACCTCATCCCAATATACAGGTGATCTGTACTTTCTTCCATAAAGAGCTTCAAATGGAGCCATCTGTATGCTAGAGTGGTAACTATTATTATAAGAAAACTCAATTAGATGCAAGTACATATCCCAACTCCCACCAAAGTCCAAAGCACATACTCTTAAGAGGTCTTCAAGAGTTTGTATTGTCCTTTCAGATTGGCCATCAGTTTGGGGGTGAAAAGCTGTACTAAACTTTAACTGCGTGCCCAAAGATTTTTGTAGACTTCCCCAAAATTTAGAGGTGAATCTTGGATCTCTATCTGAGATAATGCTAACTGGCACCCCATGATATCGAATGATTTCCTTAATATATAAGCTTGCTAGTTTATCTAATGAATACTTCTTGTTAATAGGAAGGAAGTGAGCAAATTTAGTAAGTCTGTCTACTATTACCCAAATTCCGTTATATCCTTTCACAGTCTTGGGTAATCCTGTCACAAAATCCATAGTGACTTGCTCCCACTTCCATTCAGGAATCGAAATCCTTTGCAACTTTCCCGCAGCTACTCGATGTTCTATCTTCACCTATTGACATATCAGACATTTAGAAACAAACTCTGCTATATCTCTCTTCATACCACGCCACCAATAGTTTTGGCGTAAATCTCGATACATCTTAGTAGTCCCGGGATGGATATTAAATTTTGATCTATGTGCCTCCTCTAATAATTGCATCTTTACTGGATGGCTTTCGGGAACACAAAGTCGATTGTGGAATGTAATAGAACCATCTTCGGCTTGGAGGAATCCAGGTCTAGAACCTTGAGTTATTTACTTAACTATCATTTGAAGATATATATCTTCCTTCTGACTTTCTTTAACCTTTTCCACCAAATATGATTGTGCCATCAGACACGCAAGAAAACCTTTATTTATCTCCGATAAAAGTTTAAGTTTTAAGTCTGCCAACTCCGTCATCATAGAATTCCTTTGAATATTCATATAGGCTACAAGACTATAGGTATTTCTGCTTAAGGCATCAGCAACTACATTAGCTTTCCCAGGATGGTAGTTGATATTAAAATCATAATCCTTTAGAAAGTCCAACCACCTTCTTTGTCTCATATTTAAATCTTTCTGTGTGAAAATATATTTGAGACTCTTATGATCCGTGAAGATTTCAAAAGTCTGTCCATAGAGATAATGCCTCCAAATTTTCAGTGCAGAAATGATAGTTGCTAACTCTAAGTCATGAGTAGGATAGTTCTTCTCATGAGGCTTTAATTACCTCGATGCATAAGCAACTACCCTCTCGTTTTGTATTAGAACGTAACCAAGCCCTTGTAGTGAGGCGTCGCTATACACTACAAAACCTTCTCCCCCCGAAGGAATCACCAATATAGGAGCACTGGTTAATTCCTTCTTCAATTCTTGAAAACTTTGTTGACATTTATCATCCCACATGAACTTTATATTCTTTTGTGTCAATCTGGTCAATGGTGCTACTATTTTTGAAAAGTCTTCTACGAATCTTCTATAGTATCCAACCAAACCTAAAAAGCTTCTAATCTCTGAAACATTAGAAGGTTGCTTCCATTTTATCACGGCTTCAATCTTATGAGGGTCAACAGATATACCAGCACTTGAAATTACATGACCGAGAAACATAATTTCATTGAGCCAGAAGTTGCTCTTGCTTAGTTTGGCATATAGTCTCTCTTGCCTTAGGACTTCCAAAACTATCTTAAGATGGTGTTCATGCTCTACTATGCTTTTATAGTAGATCAAGATATCATCAATGAACACAATTACAAATTTATCAAGATAAGGGTGGAACACCCTATTCATAAGATCCATGAAGGCAGTCGGTGCATTTGTGAGTCCAAAAGGCATTACTAAGAATTCGTAATGACCATATCTTGTTCTAAAAGCAGTTTTTTTTTTTTTTTTGGTACGTCTCCTTCCCTTATCTTCAGTTGATGATACCCAAATCTTAAATCAATTTTCGAGTATACCTGAGTACCTTGAAGTTGATCAAATAGGTCATCTATTCGGGGAAGGGGATATTTATTCTTTATGGTCACTTGAGTTGTCTATAATCGATGTATAGTCGCATAGATCCATCTTTCTTCTTCACAAATAGGATAGGGGCACCCCAAGGTGATACACTGGATCGAATAAAACCCTTATCCAAATGCTCTTGGATCTGTTTCTTTAACTCCTCCAACTCAATTGGTGTCATTATATACGGAGGTTTAGAAATAGGTGCAGTGCCAGGTAAGATCAATTGTAAATTCAATCTATCTATTTTGTAGTAGTGCAAGTAGATTTTCGGGAAAAACATTTGGAAAATCCCGTACAATGGGGATGTCTTTTAATACTGGCTTCTTAGATTCTTCTCCAAAAATAAAGGTCAAGTATCCCTGACATCCTTTGAGTAATAATTGGGTAGCACTCAAAGCTGAAATAATATAAGGGAACTTTTCCTGAATCCCAATGAACTTGAAAGATGGTTGATCTAAGGGTGAAAAAGTAATAGTCTTCCGGAAACAATCGACACTTGCATGGTATGTTGAAAGTCAGTCCATACCCAAGATAACATCGAAATCTTGAAATTCTAGTATAATAAGATCTACTAGCAAATCATGACCTTTAATGGTAATAACACAGTTTCTATATATCTGATCAACTGTCAAAGAGTTTCCAACTTATTATTTGTATGAACACCTCTCCGAGTGCGTACACTAGTAGCATTACGACCATGAGCACCCCGAGTGATAAAACCACTAATCTTTGGAATTGGCTCTATTACTCTTATAATAGGTTAAAGACAATCATTGGTTAAAGTCAATCAAGGGACCTAATACACCTACAGGCCCTAGAGCATGACCATGCTCTGATACCATAAAAATTGTCACATCCTGAATTTTTTTTTTTTTCATATATTTTCACACAGGCCAAATAAATAAACATCACTTTATTCATCATCTATAACCATTTATTACAATTCATTTATTCATCAAATTACAAATAGAAAAGTTAACTTCAAGAGTCATCCAAGTGGCTCTACCTAGCGGTAGAGGAATGTTCGCTCTCCACTGGAATCCGATTTAGTACTAGAGGGAGGCTGCTCTGAAAATCAAAAACAAAGAAAATTCAACAACGCTGAGTAGGAACCCCAAAAGTCAAATCAAGATAAATACATGACCAAAATTCAATCAATCATCCCATTGGCGTATATCAAGTACCCGAAGGAGCACTCCCCCAACAGCGGATGGAGAGGCTTTATCCTACGGGATGAGTTTGTGTTCTCCCAACAGCGGATGGAGGCAAACTCATATCACACTCCCAACAGCGGATGGAGTGGTGTCCCACACCCGCCAAAGTGGGGACACGTTCCTCACAACAGCGGATGGAGGAACCGTCCAGCCGCCACGTCTGACGGCCCGCTAATCCCCGAAGGGAATCGCCCTACCTGCTCTTGGCAGGAATATAATCTCACACTGGTCATATCCATTTCGGGATGAAATAACATATTTAAAACGTCTCTTTCAAAAATCATCAATATCAAATAATATAAATTAACCCTCAATTGACTTGAACTCTAGTTTAATCGATTCAATTGAACTCGATTTACTAGAGCCTAACTGAACTGATCTCTAATCCTTATTTAACTGGTTTGGAACCACCCTAGACTAGTATAATTTAGACTAGATTAAGTTTAATTTAGGTTAAACTAACTTGAATAAGTCAATCAATTCGAAATCACCCTGAATTGATCTAGACTAATCAAGTATAGTTTAATTCAATCAATATTTGGGCTCAAGTTCAACAATAATATTGGGCTAGATTGAGCCAGTCCATCTATTGGTCATGTGCATTATACATGATTGAGCATGCATTACATAAAACTGATCCAGCCTTAGCCCATGGACTAGTCATAGCATATACCCATTAACAACATATATGAAAACATAATAATGCATTAAAAGATAGATGGAGAGAAAAGTTTTAATACAAAGAAATAACATTCTCAATTTGACTAGAAATCATAAGACATTAAAAGAGGGACTAGGAGATAAGTTTTTAACACAAGGAAATAGCTTTCTAAATTCAAATAAAAATCATGTTTTCAACATATAAAATTTCAACATATTCTAGTCATATTTTAAATCATTCAGAATAATATATTTTAAAATTCAGATCAAAGAATATCAAAAAGGGATTTTAGATAACATATTCTAGTCTAACAAGATTTTAATCCAGATAAGATTAAAGATAAACTATAATACAGAAAATATATCATATAAAACATATACCTTTTTAACATATTTAATTCTACAATAAAAACATTAATCATGGGTCAGAGAATATTTTGAAAACTTTAACTGATTACTTTAATACAAAAAAATTTGACATTTAAAGAATTGATACACATTTTTCAAACTATAAAATTTTCAACATTTAAAGAATCAAAATAAAAGCTAAAACTTTTAAGAAAGGTAGGGAAAACCTACCTCTTGTCAACAGGGTGTAACTCCTCGTTCTCTTGTCAACAGGGTGTAACTCCTTGTTCCTCCCGCTACCAGGCTCGACTAGGTGAGGAACGAAGGAGAGAGAGATCCCTCCCCTTTAAATAGGAGGTGAGCCTCTATTAAGGGAAATAAATTTTAATTTTCGTATTTATTTAATATAAATTATTTCCATTTAATATACTACCAAATATGATATCATCATATTTGGAATACTTACTAGTTATTTCCTTAATTCATATCAACAAACAAGGAAGTAGATTAGGATTTCCTTAAATTATAATAACAAGTAAGGAAAGAAAATCAATTCCTAACTTAAATATTTGATGTGATTACACAACCCTTACAAACTTTTCTCTCCTCTCTTGAAAGATCAAAACTTGGAAAATGAGGGAGGAGAACTTCTAGCCTTTACAACACTTTTGAGCTCTAAAAATCACAGAGTAAGATTGGATTTTCGGTGCCCTTTCATGCAGGAAAGGGTGGGGTATATATAGGCCCCAAACTGGTCTGAATTTGGAGCTAAAAAATGTCATCTCTCGAATTTTTGGGGTCCTGGCGGTACTACCCCCAGGCTTGGGCGGTACAACCGCCTGGCAGCTCGTAGACTGAGCCTCTGGGCGGTGCCACCGCCTGACAGGGGTAGTTGCATCACCCAGTCTCACTCGGAGACTGAGCCCTGGCGGTGCCACTGTCTGAATGGGGCGGTTGCACCGCCTGGCAGAGCTCGGAGACCGAGCTCAGGCGGTTCCATCGCCTATTAGGGGTGGTTGCACCACCCAGTCTCGCTCGGAGACTGAGCCCAAGCGATGCCACCGCCTGCCTGGGGCGGTTGCACCGCCCAGCTTTCCTGGGAGACCCTCTCCTGGGCGGTGCCACCGCTGACCCTAGCGGTGCCACCGCCTAGCAGAAATTCTGGTCCGAATGGGTTGATCAATTCGACCCAATTTGAGTCTGTCAAAGGCCCAATTGTCCCTAGATTAAGTTAATGGGATCACCTCCCATTTCTAACTTAATCTACATGCTAACTACAACAATTCTTAGGACATTTACTACAGCTTGCTTCGGTGCGTCAATCGCTTCTTTCGGCGAGCTTCCGGCGAACATCCGACGAACCTCCGGCGATGCTCCGACGAACTTCCGGCAAACTCCTGGACTTGCGACGATCCACTTGGCGAGTTCCGACGAGCTTCTTTTGGCAAGCTCCTGGACTTCTCGGATTTGTTCCCGCAGAACCTCCGACGACCGTCCAAACTTCCATCGAACTCTTGGACTCCCAACGTGATCATAGTCTTGACTCCGGCACAACTTCTGCTGCATGTCTTACTTTCATCATAGTTAATCCTGCACACTTATCTCAACATATGGATTAGATAACAAATGACAATTGACTTCATCATCAAAATCCGAGATTCAACAATCTCCCCCTTTTTGATGATGACAATCAATTGATAACGGAGTTAACCTTAACACCCCCTATCTATATGTCATACTTGAGATAAGTCATTCTTGAATTCAAGGCCTTTGAATTCAATAGACTTATTGATAATTTAAGAACTCTTAACCTTATCAATTACTCCCATCATGATTCCTATCATGATGTATCTTACTGAAAAATGATGTCAAGACTTGACATCCATTCTCAAGTTTTACATTTCAAATATGAATGATGGTAGCAGTTCAACATAAGATATCAACATATAAATTTACAATTGAAGCTTTTGATATCTTAACATAAAGCAAACATTTCAAGTGTTTAGTAATCATAGCATTTCATCACATGGTAAGATATCAACAAGTAAAATTATGATGCAAACATGGCATAATGCAAATATGGCAATCATAGTTATCATCAATTCATATATTTTTGATGATGTAAGCATGGCATAATCATAGCATCAATACTCATAGCATCAATTCATATATCTCTCCCCCTTTGTCATCAACAAAAAGGAGAACGATATAAGCAAATTTTAAACATAAGTGCGGTATTTATTCATGCCATAACTAGGTTCATGTCATTTTCCAACAATGAGTGATAGGATACCAATTATGCAAACATCTCAAGGAATACATGACATGGAGATAGTTTTTAATACTTCTTCCTTTTCATTTGTTATTATCTTTTTGCATGAAGGAAGAAGGCTATTTGTGATACCAGCTATTTGTGAGTTTACTTTGAATGAAGTTAAAATCGATGAGAGATTTGTTAGGATCAAGAGCACTAAGAGGGGGGGGGGGGGTGAATTAGTGCAGCGGAAATCTTTCGACGATAAAAGAACGTTCGAACGATAAAAACGATTTCGGTGTGAAAGCCGATTCTAATATTACTTTAACTTAAGATCAAGCGAGATGACGTTAAAGTCAATCTATGAAGGCAGTTCGCAGTTATGATGAAAACTAGAATATAAGTGCAAACTGAAATATGACGTTCGTACGAAGAAACTGATTTACGTCTAAATACTGATTCGTAAATCACTTGATTAGGCGAGATGCAGCTTAAGCAAGGATATCAAGGTAGTTTACAGTTAAGATAGAAATCAAAACGTAAACGCAAACTGAAATATGATGATCGTACGAAAAAACAGATTTACGTCTAAACGCTGATTCGGAAAGTGCAAAGCTTGAAACCCGATCGTATATGCGCAGAAAGTAGTAAGCTTTAGAGGAGGTTTGCAGTAAAGATAATATGCTCAAAGTAAATGCAAACCGAGATTTAGAGTGGTTCGGTCAATCTTGACCTACTCCACTTTTGGCTTCCTCCACCGACGTCAACTAGAGGCCATCCTTCAATAGGCGAAGGCCAACCACCCTTTTACAGTTTCACTCCTTTTGACGGGCTTAGGAGACAACCCTTACAGAATTTTCTCTCCTCTCTTTACAGCTCAGAACTTGGAAGAAAAGAGAAAAAAGAACTTTTGGCCTTTACAACAATTTTAAGCTCTAAAAATCACAGAACATGATCAAGATTTCGGTGTGTATTCTCTGCCCTTTCAATGCTGAATGGGTGGGGTATTTATAGGCCCCAACCCAGTTCAAATTTGGAGCTCAAAACTGTAAATTCCCGGAATTTCGGGATCAGGCGGTTGCACCTCTTGACTGGAGCGGTTGCACCGCTTGGTAGAGCTCGAAGACTGAGCCTCTGGGCGGTGCTACCTCCTATCAGGGGCGGTTGCACCTCCTGCCAGAGCTCGAAGACTGAGCTCAGGCAGTGCTACCTCCTGACTGAGGCGGTTGCACCGCTCAGCTAGTGCTCGGAGACCGAGCCCAAGCGGTGCCACCTCCTATCAGGGGAGGTTGCAATGCCCAGTCTCGCTCGGAGACTGAGCCCAAGCGGTGCCACCGCCTGGCTGGAGCGGTTGCACCTCCCAGTCTTGCTCGGAGACTGAGCCCAGGCGGTGCAACCTCTTGCCTTGGGCAGTTCAACCGCTTGGCAGAAATCAGGGTCCGAATGGGTTGATCCATTCGGCCCAATTTGGGTTTTTCAGGGGCCCAATTGCCTTAAGATTAAGTTAATGGGATCATCTCCCATTTCTAACTTAATCATTGTGCTTACTATGATATTCCCTAAGACATTTACTGTAACTTGCTCCGGTGCGTCAATCGCTTCTTCCGGTGAACTTCCGACGAGCTTCCGGCGAACTTCCGTCGATCATTCGATGAACCCTCGGTGATGCTCCTGCGGACTTCCAGCAAACTCCTGGACTTGCGTCGATCCACTTGGCGAGTTCTGACGAGCTTCTTTGGCAAGCTCATGGACTTCTCGGATTTATTCCCGTAGAACCTCCGACGACTGTCCGAACTTCCGTTGAACTCTCAAACTCCCAACGTGATCATTGTCTTGACTCCGGCGTAACTCCTACTACATGTCTTCTCCTCGACGCTTCGTCCGATTCTTCGGCGCATCGTCCTCTCCTGCAGCCTATTGTCCAATCGGCCAATTGACTCTGCAACTCCGATATCCTTAGCACAATACCCGGTCTTTTTGGCCCGATGCCCGAGTCCATGGCCCGAAGCCTTCTGTCGATCGTCGACCGATCCACCGGCCCGACGTCCAATCTTCTAACATGTTCCTTCGGCACAACATGATTTTCCTGCTTTAATTGTCTCATCCTGATCGAAGCATCCTGCATCACTCAAAACACAGATTAAATCATAAACATATATCAAGTGGTTTCATCATCAAAATACAAGAATCAACAATCTACCCATTTTTGATGATGACAACTAATTGATGACGGAGTTAACCTTAACTCCCGGAGTTTAAACAAACTCCCCCTATCAATATGCCATTGATAGAATCTTGAATTCAAACTGAATTCAAGTCATTGCAATATTCATCATGAATACTTGCAACACGTCATTATGAACTTATGCATAAACTTATGCATAACATGTCATGTCATCAACATACTTCTCCCCCTTTGTCATCAACAAAAAGGAGAATGATATAAGCAAATTTTAAGCATAAGTGCTTGTAATTATTCATGTCATAACTAGGTTCATATCATTTTCCAACAATGAGTGATAGGATATCAATTATACAAACATCTCAAGGAAAACATGACATGGAGATAGCTTTGAAAACTTTTTCCTTTTTATCTGTTATTATCTTTTTGCATGAAGGAGGAAGACTATTTGTAATACATGCTATTTGTGAGTTTACTTCGAGTGAAGTTAAAATCGATGAGAGATTAAATCATGCTTTATTTTTACAAGGATCAAGATATGTATGTGAAACAAATCCTTGCAAGTAAAAACACTTTCATCCATATTCATCAAATCCATTTCTCAAAAAAAAATATTTTTCACATGATATGTGTATGAGAGATGTATTTGCTAGTTGATTACATATGTCAAAAATCAATGATATGAACTAAACTTGATATGACATATGCTTGTTAAGTTCGGAAGAGAGTAATGTATCGAGAAAATCTGATTGTTAGGATCAAGAAAATCCGAAAATGAAATTTGACTCTTTCTTGCATTCGGACAAGGTTTTGCTATAGATATTCAATTACAATCATGAAGGTAAAGCATGCTTGTTATCATGGAAGTTTTGTATTCAAGCACAAAATTTCCAACAGGTAATTGTGTAAAATCATTATGGCAATCAAGTGATTTGATCATTCAATCAAGAAAGTTCAAAAAATAATTTTAACACGTTCAATCATTCGGATGTATTTTTGTCATAGTTTTTCAAATACAATCATGAAGATAAGGCATGCTCATCATCATGGTAGTACGATGGCAAGTTTACAATTTTAAGACACGCAAGCTAGTAATTTTGAGATGTTCAAGAAAGCAACTCTTGCTTCTTGAAATATAAGTTTTGCTAGATGTGCAAGTTAACTTTTTGCTTCTGCAAGATATCATTCCTTGGTGATGTTCAAGATAGCAATTCCTTTTCTTTTGAGAAGTGTAATTATTATCTTTCTCCTTTTTTTTGAATTATATGAGCTAGCAAATTAGCTTTCAAGTATGTTTTGCTCCCCCTTTGTCATTGTCCAAAAGAAGGGAAGACCTTTTACGTTAATTTCTAAATTATAACAAAGGTAAATAGCATTGATGAAAATTCAAGTCTTGAATGTCAAAACAATTATTTTATCATGAATATTTCATCATTTCATGCATCATTATCATCATATATATTTTTAAAACATATAAACTCATTATTATATGATTCCAAATCATCATTCCTATTATTTCAATCATTGTTTCAATCATCTTTATAGCTTATCATACACAATATGTCAAACCATCTAACATGATACAAACATTTATTTTCAAAGTATTTATCACTTCATTTTGATCATGATACCAAACATTCATCATTTAGAGCATTCCTGACATTAAATCAACATTTATAATACTTTATTTTAGCAACAACTCATAGCATTTTAAATCATGATTCACATCATATGCAATACATCACATCATAATTAAAAAGCTCAAGTATTGCGTGCATCATTGTAAATCATAAATGTTTTATATCATGATGGTATCAATTTTGTTAAATTATATCCTACCATGCATGATCATAACCTTGCATTTGTAGACATCAAAATAAATTAATGAATATTTCATGTATTCATATCATCACATAAGAAATATCAAGAAGAAAATAATTGGGTGATGAGATAAACTTTTCATGAATACAAAGAATTGCATAAAAATCATATCATGAATACAAGGAATACAGGTCACAATCATTCAAGAGAAAAATCATCATTCATTTTCAATTCATTCAATTTGACAAATCATGATCATGATTTTGATAAAACCCATTTCAAATTTAAATCATCAAAATCATTTTTATGGCTCACAAAATTTATAACATAAATAGATTCATGATTTCATTGATAATATATTTTTTCCCCTTTTTTAAGTGTTTCATCTTAAGTGATCGATTTCATGTTAGCATGCCTTTTCATTTATATCAAATCAAAACATGCATCAATTTTTAAAGCCACTATTATTATCATGAAAATCGATAATCCATAATTATCAAGAATCATCATACATAATTTCAAAAATATATACTCATTAATCATAACTTCAAATTAAACATGATTTAATATACTCAAAATCGAGAAATAACAATGGACATCAACATGATACACATTATTATTTCTTAACCATGATTTCATATTTTCAATCAAAATCATTTTGTTTGTTTATCATAAAATATGAAATATTATCATTTTCGAAATTACTAGCATGATCATAATTTTTTTTCTTAAACATTAATTCTAAACTAAAAAAGAAAATACATCATGAAAGCATCAAGTAATTTCAAAATAAATTAGGGGGATTTCGATTACCTCATCATTGAAAGTGGTTAAGGCATAGTTTGCCACCTTGCCTTTCTTGATTTTCTCCTCGTCTTCGGAGGAGCTCGATTCATCCCATTTTGTGTTCTTCTTCTTTGGTCTCTTTCTTCGTTCAAGTTTATTGTTTATTTTAGATTTTTGTTTAATAAACTTATTAAGATTTAGTGTTCGAAGTTCAAGTTCATCATTGTCCTCATCACTTGAGTCATCGCTCAAGTGGTATTCATTTGTCCGGATTTCCAAATCCTTCCTGTTCTTTGGAAGGTGATTTTGTTCATCATGTTCATCATGTGCATTGTGCACCATTTCATATGTTATCAATGAACCAATTAGTTCTTCAAGTGGTAAGTTGTTTAGGTTTTTAGCTTCTTGTATTGCAGTTACTTTTGAATCCCACTTCTTAGAAAGAGAACGCAAAATCTTGTTTACGAGTTCAAAATCCGAAAAACATTTTCCAAGAGCTCTTAAACTATTGACGACATTCATGAAATGGGTGTACATGTCGCCTATAGTCTCGCTTGGTTGCATTCGAAAAAGCTCAAAATCATGTAATAAAATGTTAACTTTCGAGTCTTTAACTCTACTAGTTCCCTCATGCGTGATTTCAAGTGTTCGCCAAATGTCAAAAGCCGTTTCGCACGTAGAAATCCGATTGAACTCATTTTTGTCCAAAGCGCAAAATAAGGCATTCATAGCCTTTGCGTTTAAAGAAAAATACTTCTTCTCCAAATCCGACCATTCGTTCATCGGTTTAGAGGGAAGTTAAAAACCATTTTCAACGATATTCCATAAATCCAAATTCATAGAAATCAAGAAAACTCTCATTCGAGTTTTCCAATAAGTGTAGTCCAATCCGTTAAACAACGGTGGACGAAAGACCGATAAACCCTTTTGAAAGCCATGAAGAGCCATTTCTCTCAGGTGTAAATCCGAAATGAGAAATACCGGGCTCTGATACCAATTGTTAGGATCAAGAGCACTAAGAGGGGGGAGGGGGGTGAATTAGTGTAGCGGAAATCTTTCGACGATAAAAAAACGTTCGAACGATAAAAACGATTTCGGTGTGAAAGCCGATTCTAAGATTACTTTAACTTAAGATCAAGCGAGATGACGTTAAAGTCAATCTATAAAGGCAGTTTGCAGTTATGATGAAAACCAGAATATAAGCGCAAACTGAAATATTACGTTCATACGAAGAAACTGATTTATGCCTAAATGCTGATTCGTAAATCACTTGATTAGGCGAGATGCAGCTTAAGCAAGGATATAAAGGCAGTTTGCAATTAAGATAGAAATCAAAACGTAAACGCAAACTGAAATATGATGATCGTACGAAAAAATAAATTTACGTCTAAACGCTGATTCGGAAAGTGCAAAGCTTGAAACCCGATTGTATATGCGCAGAAAGCAGTAAGCTTTAGAGGTGGTTTGTAGTAAAGATAATATGCTCAAAGTAACTGCAGATCGAGATTTAGAGTGGTTCGGTCAATCTTGACCTACTCCACTTTTGGCTTCCTCCACCGACGAGGTCACCGATTTCAACTAGAGGCCTTCCTTCAATAGGCGAAGGCCAACCACCCTTTTACAGTTTCACTCCTTTTGACGAGCTTAGGAGACAACCCTTACAGAATTTTCTCTCCTCTCTTTATAGCTTAGAACTTAGAAGAAAAGAGGGAGAACTTTTGGCCTTTACAATAATTTTGAGCTCTAAAAATCACAGAACAAGATCAAGATTTCGATGTGTATTCTCTGCCCTTTCAGTACTGAATGGGTGGGGTATTTATAGGCCCCAACCCAATTCAAATTTGGAGCTCAAAACTATCAATTCCCGGAATTTCGGGATCAGGCGGTTGCACCTCTTGACTGGAGCGGTTGCACCGCCTGGTAGAGCTCGAAGACTGAGCCTCTGGGCGGTGCTACCTCCTGTCAGGGGCGGTTGCACCTCCTGCCAGAGCTCAAAGACTGAGCTCAGGCGGTGCCACCTCCTGACTGAGGCAGTTGCACCGCTCAGCTAGTGCTCGGAGACCGAGCCCAAGCGGTGCCACCTCCTATCAGGGGAGGTTGCAATGCCCAGTCTCACTCGGAGACTGAGCCCAAGCGGTGCCACCGCTTGGCTGGAGCAGTCGCACCTCCCAGTCTCGTTCGGAGACTGAGCCCAAGTGGTGCAACCTCCTGCCTTGGGCGGTTCAATCGCTTGGCAGAAATCAGGGTCCGAATGGGTTGATCCATTCCATCGAATTTGGGTTTTTCAGGGGCCCAATTGCCCCAAGATTAAGTTAATGGGATCACCTCCCATTTCCAACTTAATCATTGTGCTAACTACGATATTCCCTAAGACATTTACTACAACTTGCTCCGGTGCGTCAATCGCTTCTTCCGGCGAGCTTCCGGCGAACTTCCGTCGATCATCCGATGAACCCTCGGTGATGCTCCTGCGGACTTCCGGCAAACTCCTGGACTTGCGACAATCCACTTGGCGAGTTCCGACGAGCTTCTTTGGCAAACTTATGGACTTCTCGGATTTGTTCCCGTAGAACCTCCGACGACTGTCCGAACTTCCGTTGAACTCTCGAACTCCCAAAGTGATCATTGTCTTGACTCCGGTGCAACTCCTGCTGCATGTCTTTCTTCCATCGTAGTTAATCCTGCACACTTAAAATAAAACTTCGATCGAGACAATTAATCCTAAGCAATTAACCAAGTTGTCCGGCATGTCATTGGTCCCTCGACGCTTCGTCTGATTCTTCGACGCATCGTCCTCTCCTGCAGCCTATTGCCCGATCGGCTAGTTGACTCCGCAACTCCGATATCCTTGGCATAATACCCGCTCTTTTTGGCCTGATGCCGGAGTCCACGGCCTGAAGCCTTCTGTCGATACGTCGACCGATCCACCGACCCGACGTCCAATCTTCTGACATGTTCCTGTTGGGAAATCATTGGGGGCGACATCATATGCACAGCGGAAGAACAAGAAAACAAAAATCCCCGATTCCCAAAAAGATGTTCGTCGTTGTGCGAAGATTGGTGCAGAAAAATCCACAAAACACAAAACTGCGTATAGAGATTGTGTTACCTAGGGAGATCGTATATCCCTGTTTCCTTGCAGATCCTTAGGAGAGGGTGAAGGAGGTCAAGCGTCCTCCTCTCTAGTGGTGATCCACACAGCAGGGTTGCGACGACGCTCCTCAAAACTCCAGACCTACTCTGAGGTGGAGAGGGAGAGGAGAATAGGAAAGGCAAGCAAAGACTCTAGCCTATGAGGCTGTGAATCCCTCCTATTTATAGAGATCCCGTGTCAAGCCCTAATGGGTCCTTCCCTAATGGGTATTAGATCTGCATCCAATAAGACAAGGGCTCCGTCGGATATCTCATATCCGAACCTCTACTCATCGCAATGCCTACCATATGTGTGTGACCCTCTAGGCCCAATATCGAGCTGGCCGTGAGTCATACCTGTCAGAACTCCTTCTAACTCAGTGAATTATTATCTCTGTAATAATTCACTCGACTCATCGACTACGGACGTACTAGGCCACTACGTCGTAGTCCCCAGATGATACAAGGGAATACAATCCATTGGACCTGTCTGTCCTCAGTTACCATGTACCTATAGTCGCTCATCCATCTAATATCCCAGAGACCATATATTGAGCATGGTGTTGTCAGACCCATACGGTTTCTACTCGAGTCTCGCTCTAATCGGATTCTCCCGGAGAACTCTTTCTCTCTCAACCCGAATGACCCTAGTCAGGGATTTGTCTGAGCAAGAACACATAGGATATTCCTCTCATGATGCCGAGAGTGGATGATCCTCTATTGACACTCAATAGCCCTCGTAAGGTCGACTACCACTCCCAATGACCAGCTGTACTAGATCTGGGGACAGCCAAACCTATAAGTCTGGTATCAAAGAGTGGAGCACTCATACAGGACATCCTTGGTGTCTCAAGTCTAAGGACCAGATACACCACTAGGACTACGGAATCGCTGTCTGACAATAAGGCATCATCAACCATCCAGCATTCCGTAAGCGGATCAATCAGTGAACTCATTCTCCAATGAGCACCTGTATTGTATCCCTAGTGTCCCTACACGAGCAACTATGAGACCAGCTGCATCCATCATATGGACGGGTATACAGCACACCAGTCTATCCGGTTATCACGATGTCCCTCTCGAGTAACCTATGACCGGGATTATTTAGGATATGTGTTTAAAGGTGAATCGATCTCATTATCGTGATCTCATCACGATCCGATTCCCATTGTGCAAATCCAAGGACATCACAATATATATATGCATTTATGCAATAGTTATAAAGTGATATACGCCAAAATATAATAAGCAAAAAGATTCTATATCAAGTCACACGTGCCATCACTCACGTGATTGGCTTGCTGGGCACCTATGACTAGCAATCTCCCACTTGACCTAAAGCCAATCACCTATGTGTCTGATCCCCATCAAACCCCTGCGACGCTCAAAGACAATCTGAGACAATGGCTTTGTCAATGGATTTGCAATGTTATCTTCAGATGGAACTCTTTCCACTACTACATCTCCTCGGGTTACGATCTCTCTTATAAGCTGGAACCTCCTCAGAACACTTCTGATGAGACCCGGGTTCCCTTATTTGAGTAATCACCCTATAGTTGTCGCAATATAAGGAAGTCGACTTGTCGCTATCTGTATCGACTCCCAAATCTGTGATGAACTTCTTCACCCAGACTCCCTCCTTTGCTGCATCCGATGCAGCAATGTACTCCGCCTCTGTGGTCGAGTCAGCAGTGGTATCTTGCTTGGAACTCTTCCAGCACACTGCTCCTCCATTCAAGGTGTACACATACCCTGAATTCGACTTGCTATCATCGACATCAGACTGAAAAATTGAGTCAGTGAAGCCTTCAACCTTAAGGCTATTACCTCCATATACTAGTAAAAGATCCTTAGTCCTTCTCAAGTACTTAAGGATACGCTTTACTGCTTTCAAGTGCTCCAAGCCTGGATCCGCCTGATACCTGCTCGTGACACTCAGAGCATGCGCTATATCAGGCCTAGTACATAGCATGGCATACATGATAGACCCTATTACTGAGGCATAAGGTATCATATTCATGTTTGCCCTTTGAAATTTTCCATGCCAAACCTTTTGACAATGGTTTCTATGTACCTGGACTGGGACAAGCCAAGCATCCTCTTGGATCTATCTCTATAGATTCTAATCCCCAAGATATAGGATGCTTCCCCTAAGTCCTTTATGGAGAAGTGTCTAGATAACCAAGTCTTTACTGTGGATAGCATTCCTACGTCATTCCCAATGATGAGGATGTCATCCACATATAACACCAAAAAGGTGATAGCGCTCCCACTTACCTTCCTGTACACACAAGCCTCATCTTTGTTCTTAACGAAGTCATAAGATCTGATTGACTCATCAAATCTTATGTTCCAACTTCGGGAAGCTTGCTTTAGTCCATAAATGGATTTAAGCAACCTACACACTTTATCTGGGCAGTTCTTGGACACGAATCCCTCAGGTTGCATCATATACACCTCCTCCTCGAGGTTCCCATTGAGGAATGCAGTTTTCACATCCATCTGACAGATCTCATAATCATAGTGTGCTGCAATAGCCAATAGAATTCTGATGGATTTTAGCATTGCTACGGGTGAGAAGGTTTCGTCGTAGTCAACACCTTGCCTTTGACGATACCCTTTAGCCACTAGCCTTGCTTTATAGGTCTCTACCTTTCCATCTACTCCGATCTTTTCTTAAAGATCCATTTGCAACCGATGGGTACAATACCTTCGGGCGCATCAACTAGGTTCCAAACCTTATTGGAGTACATAGAATCCATCTCAGAATTCATGGCTTCTTGCCACTTCCCGGAGTCTATACTCATAATAGCCTCCTCGTAGGTCTGAGGATCAATATCCTCTACATCCTCTGCTCTAATATGTCCCACATATCTCTCAGGAGGATGAGATACTCTATCAGACCTACGTAAAGTTGAAACTTGTGTATTAGGTACTTGAACAGACTCGGGCTGTAGAGTGGTGCTTGAGCTTGGTTCTCTAACTTCGCTCAACTCTATCATTCTCCCACTGTCTCCGCCAAGAATGTGTTCCTTCTCAAGGAACACTACTCTCTTAGCTACAAAGACCTTTTGGTCCTCGAGATGATGGAAATAATACCCACAAGTTTTCTTAGGGTGTCCCACAAATTTGCATCGCTCTATCCTTGATTCTAACTTATCGGGGTTGTGTCTTTTAATGTGGGCAGGGCAGCCCCAAATCTTAACAACCTTAAGATCAGGCTTCTTCCCTTTCCATATCTCATATGGTGTAGACACTACCGACTTAGTTGGAACTCTGTTCAGAAGGTAAGCTGTGGTTTCTAGGGCATATCCCCAGAATGAGATGGGTAGGTCAGCGAAACTCATCATGGACCGTACCATATCTAATAAAGTACGATTTCTCCTTTCAGAGACACCATTGAGCTGAGGTGTGTAACGAGGTGTCCATTGGGATAATATCCCATGGTCCTTGAGGAACTGAGTAAACTCTGTACTTAAGTACTCACCTCCTCAATCTGATCGAAGAGTTTTGATACTCTTTCCAGTCTGGTTCTCCACCTCATTCTTATACTCTCTGAATTTCTCAAAGGCCTCGGACTTGTACTTCATTAAGTACACATATCCATACCTTGAGAAATCATCAGTAAATGTAATGAGGTAGGAGTAACCTCCAATGGCATGAGTTGACATGGGTCCACATACATCACTATGTATGAGTTCCAACAACTCAGTGGCTCTCTCTCCAGTTCCACTAAATGGAGAGTTGGTCAATTTTCCACGAATGCAAGGCTCACAAGTTGCATAAGACATATAGTTGAATGGATCTAGATATCCATCATTTAGCAACTTTTGAATCCTTCTTTCATGGATGTGACCTAGCCTACAATGCCTCAGGTATGCACTGTACAACTCATCTCGTTTCCTTTTGGACACATTTACATTCATGATATGTGGAGTGGTGTCTAACATAAATAAACCATTATGTAATGTTCCTTTCGTGATGATCTTATCATCTAATAATATCGAACAACCATTGTTCTCAAAAACAAATTTATATCCACTAACTGTTAAACATGAAATGGAGATAATGTTTTTGATAATAGAAGGAACAAAATAACATGCATCTAATGCAATAAAAGCTCCACTAGGCAGATGTAGGGCGACCTCGCCAACAGCTAATACAGCAACTTTTGCTCCATTACCCATCTTGAGGTCCATCTCGCCTCTCTCTAGTCTCCTTAGCCTTGCCAGAACCTGCAACGAATTGCATATATGATAAGCACTACCGGTATCCAATACCCATGTGTTATCATAAGAGTCTGACAAATGGAGACTGATCATGAATGTACCTGAAGCTTCATCAAGCTTTTGTTTCACCCTTTCTGCAAGATACTCTTTGCAGTTTCTCTTCTAGTGCCCATCTTTACCACAGTGGAAGCACTGGCCTTTGTCCTTTGTTGGGTCTTTCTTAGCAACCTTTGCTTTACCTTGTTTGCCCTTGCCCTTTCCCTTCTTAAGGGACCTTTCTGCTTTCCTTTTCTTTCTGGTCTCACCAGTGTAGAGAACTGGCTTCTCTTTCTTAATAGTACTCTCTGCCTCCCTCTACATATTGAGGAGCTCTGGGAGAGTCACCTCAAGCTTGTTCATATTAAAATTCATTATGAACTGTGAAAAGGAATCTGGTAGGGACTGAAGCACAATGTCCACACACAAGTTATCCTCTAGCACCATTCCTAGACCTGTAAGTTTCTCTATCCACTCAATCATCTTTAGGACATGGTTCTGAACTGGTGTCCCCTCAGTCATCCTAGCGCGGAAAAGGCTCTTGGATATCTCATATCGTTGAGTCCTTCCCTGTTCCTCAAACAATTTGCGGACATGTAGGAGAATGGATCTGGCATCCATCTTTTCATGTTGTCTCTGTAACTCTGGAGTCATAGAGCCCAACATATAGCACTGAGCAAGAGTGGAGTCATCAATGTACTTCACGTAGCGAGCGATCTCATCCTCGCTTGCCCCTTCTTCGGGCGTAGGCATCACTATATCAAGGACGTACACGATTTTCTCCGCTGTGAGAACAATTCTCAAGTTACGGAGCCAATCCGTATAATTTGGACCAGTGAGGCGGTTGACATCAAGTATGCCACGTAAGGGATTTAAAAACGACAATTTTCTGAAAATAAAGATGTAGCATAAATGAATAACATGCAGATTTTGCAAGAAATAAACTATCAAGATATGGACTTCTATCTTAATATGCTCCCACTATTTTACTATCGAGTCACGTGACACCCTCGAGGGACTTCTAGTGGGGATCAGGATCCAATCAGCGTCTTAGTGTAACCTCGAGGGACTCGACCAATCACACTAAGCCTAAAAGGTAGGCAACTCTTGCCGATCATAACTCCTTGTGATTCCCGTCCTGTTCGGCCTCCGAATCACCATGGCCTCGAGGGACTCGACCAACCATGATGCTCGGTTAAGTCAACACCTTCGTTACAAGATGAGTCTGATTTGATGATATGCCCTCGAGGGACTCGACCAAGCATACCATGCCCTCAGGTCACCGGTGACATCTCTATGTCGTAAGCAAGATAGCGAATCGCGATATAGGTGAGTCTCGAGGGACTCGACCAACTCAACCTACACCGGGATTCGGTTCCTACTCATAACGATAGAAGGCCACGTGGGTCAATCTAATTGCCTCACGTTTACCGATTTAATATTATCGAGAGATATTTCTATGATTTGGTCTCCTAATATGACATGTCACACATATACATATTTAATATATATCTACATCACATGCAAATATATATACATATCTAGTATGTGTATAAGCAATCACACCAGATGATCATGGACCACAACCTAATATGATTAGACCCGAGCCAGTAGGCCTAATCACTCACATCAAGATCTATGTGTGCAACGGTGCATCTCCATGCCCTGTGATCGTCCATCTCGTCCTCGTCGGTTTCGTCGACATCTTGATGCATCTCCATGCATCACGATCGTCCGTCTCGTGGGTCCCGCTATCGCATCCACGCTCTCGCTGCACCTCCTCATATGATTACAACTTAATCATAGGCACGCAGGCCCAACAATAAACGAGAATTATAATGGAGGTTCGCAGACCTCAATAATAATAATCACAAGTACACACATCACACGGTCCATGATCATCCGTCCACACATCATACATCACATGTATAAATAATCATCATCATGTAGGACTACTATATAATAATAAAAATAATAATCAACTAAACCTTTTAATTAATTAATATTTTTTTGAAATCAGGGATATGTAGGGAATTTCTCAATTCCTAAGGGTATTTTCGTAATTTGGACAAAAGACAGAAACTGGAATTTCTCAAATTCCGAGGGGCAAAACTATCTTTTGCCCAGAAAACCCTAATACCCTTTCCCCTTTTCGCTGCTGCCGCCGCCGCCACCCTGCCGGCGGCGGCCTGTGCGGCGGGGCGAGGGCACTGCCCTCGCTTGCAGGCGGCACGCTCGATGGCGGCGCTGCCGCTGTAGGTGGGCTCCCCTTTCGGGCGTCGCTGCCTCCGCAGGCGGTGCTGTCCCGCCGGGCGGCCGCCCCTGTGGGGGGGTTTTCGCCCGCGGGAGCAGCGGCGGTAGGCGCCGCTGCCCTGCGGCGCCTCTGCCCGTGGGCCGCCAGCCCCGCCAACAGCAAGCCTGTTGCAAGCAGACCGCCGACCGGCTGCTGCAGATGCAGCCCCTGCGCTGCACGCACGTAGATCGAGGGCAGCAACTGTTGCTGCCCCTTCTCGCTTTTGCGTCAATGATTTTGACGTCAATATTCTTCCTAAACACAACACACGCAGTTCAAAACCAATCATTCGCACGAACAACCTGGCTCTGATACCACTGTTGGGAAATCATTGGGGGCGACATCATATGCGCAGCGGAAGAACAAGAAAACAAAAATCCCCGATTCCCAAAAAGATGTTCGTCGTCGTGCGAAGATTGGTGCGCAAAAATCCACAAAACACAAAACTGCGTATAGAGATTGTGTTACCTAGGGAGATCGTATATCCCTGTTTCCTTACAGATCCTTAGGAGAGGGTGAAGGAGGTCAAGCGTCCTCCTCTCTAGCGGTGATCCACATAGCAGGGTTGTGACGACGCTCTTCAAAACTCCAGACCTACTCTGAGGTGGAGAGGGAGAGGAGAATAGGAAAGGCAAGCAAAGACTCTAGCCTATGAGGCTGTGAATCCCTCCTATTTATAGAGATCCCGTGTCAAACCCTAATGGGTCCTTCCCTAATGGGTATTGGATCTGCATCCAATAAGACAAGGGCTCCGTCGGATATCTCATATCCGAACCTCTACTCATCGCAATGCTTACCATATGTGTGTGACCCTCTAGGCCCAATATCGAGCTGGCCGTGAGTCATACCTATCAGAACTCCTTCTAACTCAGTAAATTATTATCTCTGTAATAATTCACTCGACTCATCGACTACGGACGTACTAGGCCACTACGCCGTAGTCGCCAGACGATACAGGGGAATCCAATCCATTGGACTTGTCTGTCCTCAGTTACCATGTACCTATAGTCCCTCATCCATCTAATATCCCAGAGACCGTATATCGAGCATGGTGTTGTCAGACCCATACGGTTTCTACTCGAGTCTCGCTCTAATCGGATTCTCTCGGAGAACTCTTTCTCTCTCAACCCGAATGACCCTGGCTAGGGATTTGTCTGAGCAAGAATACATAGGATATTCCTCTCATGACGCCGAGAGTGGATGATCCTCTATTGACACTCAATAGCCCTCGTAAGGTCGACTACCACTCCCAATGACCAGCTGTACTAGATCTGGGGACAGCCAAACCTATAAGTCTGGTATCAAAGAGTGGAGCACTCATACAGGACATCCTTGGTGTCTCAAGTCTAAGGACCAGATACACCACTAGGACTACGGAATCGCTGTCTGACAATAAGGCATCATCAACCATCCAGCATTCCGTAAGCGGATCAATTAGTGAACTCATTCTCCAATGAGCACCTGTACTGTATCCCTAGTGTCTCTACACGAGCAACTATGAGACCAGCTGCATCCATCATATGGACGGGTATACAGCACACCAGTCTATCCGGTTATCACGATGTCCTTCTCGAGTAACCTATGACCGGGATTATTTAGGATATGTGTTTAAAGGTGAATCGATCTCATTATCGTGATCTCATCACGATCCGATTCCCATTGCACAAATCCAAGGACATCACAATATATATATGCATTTATGCAATAGTTATAAAGTGATATACGCCAAAATATAATAAGCAAAAAGATTCTGTATCAAGTCACACGTGCCATCACTCACGTGATTGGCTTGCTGGGCACCTATGACTAGCAGTTCCTTCGGCACAACATGATTTTCCTACTTTAATTGTCTCATCATGATCGAAGCATCCTGCGTCACTCAAAACGCTGATTAAATCATAAACATAGATCAAGTGGTTTCATCATCAAAATACGAGAATCAACAAGATTAAATCATTCTCCATTTTTACAAGGATCAAGATATGTATGTGAAACAAATCCTTGCAAGTAAAAATACTAATCTCCATGTTTCAAGAAGGAATTTACAAGCAGGAATCATTTTATCAAATCCATTTCTCAAAAAAAATATTTTCACATGATAAGTGTATCAGAGATGTTTTGCTAGTTGATTCCATATGTCAAAAATCAATGATGAGAATCAAACTCGATATAACATATGTGTATTAAGTTCGAAAAAGGGTAATGTATCGAGAAAATCCGATTGTTAGGATACCACTAGTTAAGAGAATCCGAAAATGAAATTAACACTTTCATGCATTCGGACAAGACTATACTATAGATTTTCAAATACAATCATGAAGACAAAACATGCTCATTGTTATGGAAATTTTTGTATCCAAAAAGCATAATTTCCAACATGTAATTTTAGGCATGTAATGGCAATCAAGTGATTTGATCATTCAATCGATAAAGTCTGAAAAATGATTTTAACAAGTTTATGCATTCGGACACATTAACATTCCTAATTCTCTTCTAATGAAATCAAATTGTTCTTCGCTTAGAGGTTTTGTAAAAATATCAACTAGTTGATACTTAGTATCAATGAACTCTATGATTACATCATGATTAGTGACATAATCTCTTATGAAGTGATATCTAATATCAATATGTTTTTTTCTTGAGTGTTGAATGAGAATCTTTGTTAAACATATTGCACTTGTGTTATCACATTTAATGGGAATATTTTTAAGATAGACTTTATAATCTTCTAAGGTGTTTTTAATCCACATAACTTGTGCACAGCATGCACTAGTTGCATTATACTCAGCTTCGGTTGTTGATAGTGCAACCGAGTTTTGTTTCTTAGATGACCAGGAAACAAGAGAATGTCCCAAAAATTGACATGATCTTGATGTGCTTTTTCTATCTAATCTACACCCAGCAAAATCCGTATCAGCATACGCAATTAACTCAAAATTCTTGGATTTTGGATACCATAATCCTAGATTTGTGGTACCTTTAAGATATCTAAGTATTCTTTTAACTGCTTTAAAATGAGATATCTTAGGGTTCGATTGAAACCTAGCACAAAGTCCTACACTGAACATGATATCTGGTCTAGTTGTAGTGAGGTAAAGTAAACTTCCTATCATACCCCTATAAGCTTTTTTATTGAAGCTTTCTCCACTTTCATCAACTTCTAACTTAGTGGAGGTGCTCATAGGAGTGTTAATAGCTTTTGAGCTATTCATATTAAATCTTTTTAGCAGATCTAAGGCATATTTAGTTTGACTAATAAAGATCTCATTGCTTAGTTGCTTAATTTGTAAACCTAAGAAAAATGTTAATTCTTCCATCAAACTCATTTCAAATTCGAGACTTATGGTTTCAGCAAAAGATTCACAAAGAGATTCATTCGTAGAACCGAAGATAATATCATCAACATAAATCTGAACAATGAGAAAATTATTTTCAAAATTTTTGATAAATAATGTAGTATCGACCTTGCCTTTTGTGAATGCTTGTTTTAAACCATAGAGAACTTTAGTTAATTTAAATACATGATTAGGGAGGCTATTATTTTCAAATCCGGGAGGTTGTTCAACATAAACTTCTTCAAAAATAAAGTCATTAAGAAAGGCGCTTTTAACATCCATTTGAAACGACTTAAAATTATTATTACTAGCATAGGCAAGGAGCATCCTTATGGCTTTTAATCTAGCCACAAGAGCGAAGGTTTCTTCATAATCGATACCTTCTTCTTGGTTGAAACCTTTGGCCACTAATCTATCCTTGTTTCTAACCACGATACCAGATTCATCTTGCTTGTTTCTAAAGATCCATTTAGTACCAATAACTAAATGGTCATTTGGCCTAGGAACAAGCTTCCACACCTCAATTCTCTCAAATTGATTTAACTCATCTTGCATTGTGAAAATCCATGAATCATCTTTCATGACTTTGTCAATACACTTAGGTTCAATTTGGGAGAGAAAAGTGGCGTTGGCACAAAAATTTTTAAGAGAAGAACGTTTTTGAACCCCCTTAGATGTGTCTCCTAGGATTAGCTCCTTAGGATGAGCATCTACATACTTCCAATCCTTGGGTAAGGGTATTTCAGAAGTGGATGCATCCAAGTTGCTAGTTGGAGAAGGGGTTTCATTTAAATTCAAAGAATCGAAATTTACATCATCATCAAAATCATTTTTCTTGATTTCGAAAATCTCATTGAAAACAACATGAATGGATTCTTCTATAATTAAAGTTCTTTTATTGAAGATACGAAAAGCTTTAGAAACCGAAGAATAACCAAGAAAAATTCCTTCATCGGATTTAGCATCAAAATTTTCTAAGGCATCTTTTTCATTCAAGATAAAACACTTACACCCAAAAACTTTAAAATATGAAACATTGGGTTTTTTATTATTCCATAACTCATAGGGAGTTTTGGTGAGTAAGGGTCTTACTAGAACTCTAGTTAAAATATAGCATGCAGTGTTTACGGCTTCGGCCCAAAAGTATTTGGGTAGGCTATGTTCATTCAACATGGTTCTTGTCATTTCTTATAAATTTCTATTCTTTCTTTCTACTACTCCATTTTGTTGAGGATTTCTTAGAGTAGAGAAGTTGCGGTTGTATCCATTAGATTCACAAAATTCTTGGAAATCACGGTTTTGAAATTCACCACCATGAGCACTTTGAATTGATGAAATCATAAAACCCTTTTCATTTTGAACAAGTTTAAAAAACTTGGTGAAATATCTAATGCATTCATTTTTATGTTTCAAGAAATAAGTCCATGTGTATCTACTATAGTCATATACAATGACGAAGGCGTATTTGCTACCTCCTAGGCTTGATGTAGAGATTGGTCCAAACAAGTTCATATGGATCAATTGTAAGGTCCTAGAGGTGCTTATTTGATTCTTAGATTTGAAACTACCCTTAATTTGTTTTCCTAATTGACAAATATCACACACATTATCTTTGATGAACTTGATATGAGGAATTCCTCGTACAAGTTCTTTGGATGATATTTGAGTGATTAGTTTCATGCTAGCATGACCTAATCTCCTATGCCAAAGCCAAGCATCCTCATTCAAAACCGAGAAACACATTTCATTGCAAAGATCATTGATGTCAATGGTGTATACATTATTTTGTTTTAATGTAATCATAGATGTGTTTTTGTGTTATTTTTCAATAATGCAAGCATTTGATTCGAATTTGATGATATATCCTTTATCACATAATTGACTAATGCTCAAGAGGTTATGTTTTAAACCATCAACTAACAAAACATCTTCAATAAAGAAGTTGGATTTGTTACCTATGGTTCCTTTGCCAATGATTTTACCCTTGTTATTGTCTCCGAAGGTGACATAGCCTTTATCTATGCTAGTGAGCTTAGAGAATTGAGATGGATCCCCGGTCATATGCCTTGAGCATCCACTATCAATGTACCATCTCTTGCTCCTAGCTTGTGATGGTGTATGTCTCTAAAAGAAAGGATAATTTTTAAGTACCCATTTGCTTTTGGGTGCCTCAAAAAATGATCTACATTGTTTATCATGTTGCATAGAGTTTATCATGGTTCCTTTAGGAACCCAAATTAATTTGTTCGGACTAATTTTCTTGAATGGACACTGATGCGTTTTGTGTCCATATTTACAACAAAAGTTGCATTTGCTTTGGTGTCGAATATGTAAGATGGGGCCTTTTATAAAGGTGGTTGGATTTTGGTGAGGACTTCTCACAAATCCGATTCCACTTCTTTTGGGAAAGTGACCATTGTTTGTAAGGATCACATTCAAAGACTTGCTACCAACCTCGAATTTCTTCAAGGTGTCCTTTAGTAGCAAGTTTTCCGTTTGGAGAGTTTCTAGATCATGGCATTTTTCACATTGAGCTAAACTATCATGATATTTAGTTTTTAATTTATCAAAATTGCTAACAAGACTATCATGCTTATTTTTTAATAATTTATATTTTCTAGTAATTATTTTACATTCATCAAATAAGTCATGGAAGGCATTTAATAATTCATCAAATGATAAATCTGCATCAATTAAATTTGTTACCTCTTCTCTGATAGCCATTAAGGTGTAATGAGCAATTTGCTCGGTGTTAGACTCCTCTTCTTCGGACGCGCTTGAGTCATCCCACATTGCTTTGAGCGCCTTCTTCTTTGATGTTCTTTTCTTGGCTTGGGGACAATCACTTTTGTAGTGTCCCGGCTTTTTGCATTCGTAGCAAATAACTTGTTCCTTTTTGGGTTCAGGTTTATTTTTTGTGTCACTTTTAAACTTGTTTCTCTTAATGAATTTTTTGAATTTCCTTGTTAGAAGTTCAAAGTCATTGTCACAGTCCTCATCACTTGAGTTTGCTCTCAAGTGGTAATCTAAAGTTCTAAGTGCCATATCCTTCCTGTTCTTTGGAAGGATGTCTTCTTGCTCTTCATGAGCCTTGCAAGTCATTAAATAGGTCATTAATGACCCGATTAGTTCTTCAAGAGGGAAGTTGTTTAAATCTTTAGCCTCTTGAATAGCTGTGACTTTAGGATCCCAACTCTTAGGAAGGGATCTTAGAATCTTATTTACGAGCTCAAAATCCGAAAAACTTTTGCCGAGTTCTTTTAGACCATTGACGACATCCGTGAAACGGGTGTACATATCGCTAATAGTTTCGCTCAGTTTCATTCGGAAAAGTTTAAAAGAATGAATCAAAAGATTGATTTTTGACTCTTTCACTCTACTTATGCTTTCGTGAGTCACTTCGAGTGTATGCCAAATATCAAATGCGGTTTCACAAACCGAAACACGATTGAACTCATTTTTATCAAGCACACAGAATAAGGCATTCATAGCCTTTGCATTAAGAGCGAAAGTCTTCTCCAATTCATTCCAATTGATCATTGGAAGAGAAGACTTCGAAAATCCATTTTCGACAAGATTCCAAAGTTTAAAATCCATTGAAATAAGGAAGATCCTCACTCCGGTCTTCCAATAGGTGTAGTCCATCCCATTGAACATGGGTGGACGTGTAATAGAGTGGCCCTCTTGGTTTCCGGCGTATGCCATCTCTCTTGGGTTTTAATCCATTTGAGAGTTAACCCCGCTCTGATACCAATTGTTAGGATAAAGAGCACTAAGAGGGGGGGGGGATTGAATTAGTGCAGTGAAAAACTTTCGACGATTAAAACTGCGTTCGTATGTTGAAATCCGATTCCAACATAAAAGTTTTTTCATGCAGATAATAACTTCGAAAGCTTACGGAAACGTATTTGAAGTAAAGTAAGGAAGGTAGTTTGCAGTTAAGATAGAAATTAGAATATAAACGCAAACTGAAATATGATGTTCATACGATAAAATCGATTTCCGTCTTAACGTCGATTCAGAAAACACTTAACTATGAAACACGTTCGTAAATGAGCCGAAGGCAGTAAGCTATTGAGGAGGTTTGTACTAAAGATAAGATGCTCAAAGTAAATGCAAATTGAGAATTAGAGTACTTCGGTCAATCTTGACCTATATCCACTTTTGGCTTCCTCCACCAACGAGGTCACCGACGTCCACTAGAGGCCTTCCTTCAATAGGCAAAGGCCAACCACCCTTTTATAGTTTCACTCCTTTTGACGGGCTTAGGAGACAACCCTTACAAACTTTTCTCTCCTCTCTTGAAAGATCAAAACTTGGAAAACGAGGGAGGAGAACTTCTAGCCTTTATAACACTTTTGAGCTCTAAAAATCATAAAGTAAGATTGGATTTTTGGTGCCCTTTCATGCAGGAAAGGGTGGCGTATTTATAGGCCCCAAACTGGTTTGAATTTGGAGCTCAAAAATGTCATCTCCCGGATTTCCGGGGTCCTAGCGGTACTACCGCCTGACTGGGGCGGTACAATTGCCTAGTAGCTCGGAGACTGAGCCTCTAGGCGGTGCCACCGCTTGACAGGGGTGGTTGCACCGCCCAGTCTCGCTTGGAGACTGAGCCCTAGTAGTGCCACCACCTGACTAGGGCGGTTGCACCGCTTGGCAGAGCTTGGAGACCGAGCTCAGGCGGTTCCACCGCTTGTCAGGGGTGGTTGCACCGCTTAGTCTCGCTCGGAGACTAAGCCCAAGCGGTGCCACCGCCTGCCTGGGGCGGTAGCACTGCCTAGCTTTCCTGGGAGACCCTCTCCTGGGCGGTGCCACCGCCTAGTAGGAATTCTGGTCCGAATGGGTTGATCTATTCGGCCCAATTCAAGTCTGTCAAGGGCCAAATTGCCCCTAGATTAAGTTAATGGGATCACCTCCCATTCCTAACTTAATCTACATGCTAACTATGACAATTCTTAAGACATGCACCCGAGAGCCAAGCGGTGGCACCGCCCAGCACAAGAGAGCTGGGCAGTGGCACCGCCAGTCCACTATCAGTGTTAGACACCGATAGGCGGTGGCACCGCCAGCATCGGGAACCAAAGAGAATTCAAATTTTGGAGCCCAAATTTGAATCCTCTTGAAACCTATAAATACCCCTCTAATCTCAGTTGAGATTATAACTTTTTGAGAAGCAATTGATTGAGAGAAAGGTCTTAGAAAAGTCTTAGCAAGTCTTGTTTTCAATTTTCTAGTGTTCACCTCCTTCTTTCTTGCTGAAAATCTGTAAGAGAGTGAACCGCTTGTAAAAAGTTGTAAGAGGGGTATTTACCCTTCCCCTTCAAGAGATTTGCTAGTGGAAGGTGGGAGCCTCATCGAAGAGGGGCCTCGCAAGTGGATGTAGGTCATTTGACCGAACCACTTTAAAATCGGCGTGATATCTGGTTTGCATTTCATTATTGCTATTTACATTACTACAAACCTTCTTACGTGCTTTATTTCCTCATTACCTTTGCTGCACACCTTTACGAACACGCGTTCAAGTTAAGATTTTCAAGTTCGATTTTTATCGTACGAAAGATTTGTCAAAACTGACGTTTTAATCCGCTGCACTAATTCACCCCCCTGCCCCCCCCCCCCCCCTCTTAGTGCCGCTCTAATCCTAACAATTGGTATCAGAGCTAGGCTCACTCTCATATTTGGTTTGATACCCAAGAGAGATGGCTTACTCCGACATACATGAGGGTCATTCTATCACACGTCCACTCTTGTTTAATGGGTCAGATTATACTTATTGGAAGACTCGTATGAGGATCTTCCTCATTTCCATGGATTTCGAGCTTTGGACTATTGTCAAAAACGGATTTCAAAAATCTTCTCTTCCGATGAGCGAATGGAATGAATCGGAGAAGAAGGTTTTTGCTTTAAACGCAAAGGCTATGAATGCCATGTTTTGTGCACTAGAAAAAAATGAATTTTATCGTGTTTCAATTTGTGATTCGGCTTTTGATATTTGGAGAACTCTTAAGGTCACTCATGAAGGCATTAGTCGAGTGAAAGAGTCCAAAATCAACATCCTTGTGCACTCTTATGAACTCTTCCGAATGAAACCAAGTGAGTCCATCGGATACATGTACACCCGGTTCACGGATGTCATCAATGGACTCAAAGCTCTTGGTAAAGATTTTACTAACTTTGAACTAGTAACTAAAATCTTAAGATCCCTCCCTAAAAGTTGGGATCCAAAAGTTACGGCCATTCAAGAGGCCAAAGACCTTAAAACATTCCCTCTTGAAGAACTTATTGGTGTTGAATCTCGGATTTTGATGATGAAGTCAATTGTCATTTGTTATCTAATATATATGTTGAGATAAGTGTGCAGGATTAACTACGATGAAAGTAAGACATGTAGCGGGAGTTGCACCGGAGTCAGGAAAATGATCACGTTGGGAGTTCGAGAGTTCAACGAAAGTTCGGACAGTCATCGGGGGTTCTGCGGGAACAAATCCGAGAAGTCCATAAGCTTGCCAAAGAAGCTCATTGGAACTCGCCAAGAGGATCGTCGCAAGTCCATGAGTTTGCCGGAAGTCCGCAGGAGCATCACCGAGGGTTCATCGGATGATCGACGGAAGTTCGCCGGAAGCTCGCCGGAAGAAGCGATTGACGCACCAACGCAAGTTGCAGTAAATGTCTTAGGGAATATCATAGTTAGCACAATGATTAAGTTAGAAATGGGAGGTGATCCCATAAACTTAACCTTGGGGCAATTGGGCCCCTGAAAAACCCAAATTGGGCCGAATGGATCAACCCATTTGGACCCTGATTTCTGCTAGGCGGTTGAACCGCCCAAGCCAGGAGGTGGCACCGCCTGGGCTGAGTCTCCGAGGAAGACTGGGTGGTGCAACTGCCCCAGCCAAGAGGTGGCACCGCTTGGGCTCAATCTCCGAGCGAGACTGGGCGGTGCAACCTCCCTTGACAAGAGGTGGCACCGCCTGAGCTCGGTCTTCGAGCTCTAGCAGGAGGTGCAACCGCCTCAGTCAGGAGGTGGCACCGCCTGAGCTCGGTCTTTGAGCTCTGGCAAGAGATGCAACCACCCCTGACAAGAGGTGGCACCGCCTAAAGGCTCAGTCTTCGAGCTCTGCCAGGCGGTACAACCGCTCAAGTCAGGAGGTGCAACCGCCAGATCCCGGAATTCCGGGAATTGACAATTTTGAGCTCCAAATTTGAACTGGGTTGGGGCCTATAAATACCCCACCCATTCAACACTGAAAGAGCACTGAACATACACTAAATCTTGATCTTGTTTTGTGATTTTTAGAGCTCAAAATTGTTGAAAGGCCAAAAGTTCTTCTCCCTCTTTTCTTCCAAGTTCTGAGCTTTAAAGAGAGTAAAGAAAAGTCTGTAAGGGTTGTCTCCTAAGCCCGTCAAAAGGAGTGAAACTGTAAAAGGGTGGTTGGCCTTCGCCTATTGAAGGAAGGCCTCTAGTTTACGTTGGTGACCTCGTCGGTGGAGGAAGCCAAAAGTGGAGGAGGTCAAGATTGACCGAACCACTCTAAATCTCGGTTTGCATTTACTTTGAGCAACTTATCTTTACTGCAAACCTCCTCAATAGCTTACTGCCTTCTATGTTTTTCTGAACTTGTTTCAAAGTTCAGTGCTTTCTGAATCGGCGTTTAGACGCAAATCAGTTTTATCGTACGAACATCATATTTCAGTTTGCGCTTACGTTCTGATTTCCATCATAACTGCAAACTGCCTTTATATCCTTTCTTTAACTACATCTCGCTTCATCTCAAGTTAAAGTGGTTTTACGAATCGGCTTTCACACCGAAATCGATTTTATCGTACGAACATCGTATTTCAGTTTGCGCTTATATTCTGGTTTTCATCATAACTGCAAACAGCCTTCATAGATTGACTTTAAAGTCATCTCGCTTGATCTTAAGTTAAAGTAATCTTAGAATCGGCTTTCACACCGAAATCATTTTTATCGTTCGAACGTTTTTTTATCGTTGAAAGATTTCCGCTGCACTAATTCACCCCCCCTCTTAGTGCTCTTGATCCTAACACTTGGTATCAGAGCGGGGTTAACTCTCAAACAGATTAAAACCCAAGAGAGATGGCATACGCCGAAAACCAAGAGGGCCATCCTATTACACGTCCACCCATGTTCAATGGGCCGGACTACACCTATTGGAAGACCCGAATGAGGATCTTTCTTATTTCTATGGATTTTGAACTTTGGAATCTTGTCGAAAATGGATTTTCGAAGTCTTCTCTTCCAATGATCGATTGGAATAAATTGGAGAAGAAGGCTTTCGCTCTTAATGCAAAGGCTATGAATGCCTTATTTTGTGCGCTTGATAAAAACGAGTTCAACCGTGTTTCGGTTTGTGAAACCGCATTTGATATTTGACACATACTCGAAGTGACTCACGAAGGCATAAGTAGAGTGAAAGAGTAAAAAATCAATCTCTTGTTACATTCTTTCGAACTTTTCCGGATGAAACCAAGTGAGACTATTGGCGACATGTTTACCCGTTTCACGGATGTCATCAACGGTCTAAAAGGACTCGGAAAAAGTTTTTTGGATTTTGAGCTCATAAATAAGATTCTTAGATCCCTTCCTAAGAGTTGGGATCCTAAAGTCACTACTATTCAAGAGGCGAAAGATCTAAACAACTTCCCTCTCGAAGAACTAATCGGGTCATTAATGACCTACGAGATGACTTGCTAAGCTCATGAAGAGCAAGAAGACATCCTTCCAAAGAACAGGAAGGATATGGCACTTAGAACTTCAGAAGACCACTTGAGAGAAAGCTCAAGTGATGAGGACTGTAACGATGACTTGGCACTTCTAACAAAAAAATTTAAAAATTCATTAAAAGAAACAAGTTTAAAAATGACACAAAAAATAAACTTGAACCCAAGAAGGACCAAGTTATTTGCTATGAGTGCAAAAAGCTGGGACACTACAAGAGTGATTATCCCCAAGTCAAAAAGAGAACATTAAAAAAGAAGGCGCTCAAAGCAACATGGGATGACTCGAGCACGTCTGAAGAAGAGGAGTCCAACACTGAGCAAGTTGATCATTACGCCTTAATGGCTATCGGAGAGGAGGTAATGAATTTAATAGATGCAGATTTATCATTTGATGAATTATTAAATGCCTTCCATGACTTATTTGATGAATGCAAGATTATCAGTAGAAAATATAAATTGCTAAAAAAGGAGCATGATAGTATTACTTGTAATTTTGATAAGTTAAAAACTGAATATCATGATAGTTTAAGTTCATGCATAAAATGCCATGATCTAGAAACTCTCCAAAATGAAAACTTGCTACTTAAGGACACCTTGAAGAAATTCGAGGTTAGTAGCAAGTCATTGAACATGATCCTTGCAACAAGGGTCACGTTCCCAAAAGAAGTGGAATCGGATTTGTGAGAAGTCCTCACCAAAATCCAACCACCTTCATAAAAGGCCCCATCTTACATGTTCGACACCAAAGCAAATGCAACTTTTGTTGCAAACTTGGACACAAAACACACTATTGTCCATTCAAGAAAATTAGTTCGAACAAATTAATTTGGGTTCCTAAAGGAACCATGATAAATTCTATGCAACATGATAAACAATGTAGATCTATTTTTGAGGCACCCAAAAGCAAATGGGTACCTAAAAATCATCCTTTCCTGTAAAGATATAAAAAATTATAAGCTAGAGCAAGAAATAATATCCTGCTCCTTGGATTCTCGATATTCATGACCCAAGATCCAAAAAGAACTCGGGATGCTCTCTAGCCTAAATAACAGATGAAGATTAGAAATTTAAAATCACAAATGCAATTTAGATGCAATCCTATTTGATTTCTCAGAATTGGAAACCTATGATTCTCAATTCACATATCCTCTGGATTTTCGAACCCATCGATTTCATCTGTTCGTAACTTTCGAATCCAACTCTATATCATGAACTGACTAAGTTTATCATGAGCTTGCAAGGCTTACCAACTTGAACAAACTGTCACAAACATGTGTACGACATTGAGAGTATGCACGTCAAAAGATCTATCTTGATCGTGCAAAAGTTCTTATCTTAAAATGAAAACTCTTACGTAATTACGTAAGTAAAGTTGATTGCTCCACAAACAAAAATTCATCTCAAAGTCAAAAATCAGACCACACAGCAGTCAAAACCATGCTCACTTCTCGCAGCGGTAGCACTGCCCCAACTGGAGGTAGCACCTCCGGTTGTCACATGTTGCAAGCAGTTACACCGCCCCAGCTAGAGGTGCAACCGCCCGCAACTCTGCCCCTTTTTAACCCGAGCTAGGGCCGGTGGTGGAACCGACCCCAACTCACTCCCTTCCCCTCTTTACTCTTCCAAAGCTTCTCCACCTTCATTTCTCCCCTCATAGCATCCCAAATACTCCTCATTTCGAAGCAAAAGATCAACAATCTTTCCCCTCTTGAAGATCTCACAAAGGTATTCTCTAAGAAGCCCTTAAATTCTGTTTTTGATTCATTTACTCTTGCTCATTACTATCCTCCTAAATAACAGTAGTTATGGGGTCTAGAAGATCCTCAAGGGACAAAGGGAAGAGGAGATTAGTGAAAGATTTTGATCTTACCCTTTTCGATTCAAAATATCATGCTGAAAAGTTTTCCTCTTTCGAACTTAGGACAACACATCCAATGGTTTGCAAACTTAGATCTACTCCCTATTTTATAAATTAATGAACCCATCGATCCAAGACTTGTTAGATTGTTTTACAACAACATACAAGTAGATGAAGAAGAAAGAATGTCTACCTATCTCTTAGGACAACACATCTCCATTACGGATAAATTCATTTGCGACATGATAGGCATTCCCAAAAAAAGTAAAGGACTTTACTTTAGAGGATCATGGGATGATGAAACTGTTGGGACAACATATGTTGAAGCCTTAGGAACAATTTTTGCCAATCCCAACTTAACATTTGTTCCTAAAAGTTGTGAACATCTACTGCCACTAAACACTAAGGTACTTCATCATATCCTAACTAGCATCATTCTCCGTAAACAATACCATCATGATGAAGTAAGCCAATTAGAATTAGGAACTATGTATTTGATCATGAAAGGACATGACATCTGTCTTGGTTATCTTATCCAACAAAACATGTTAGAACTATCTAAGAAAGACATGATGCTTTCATATGGTGGTATAATCACTAGAATACTGAAAGCCTACGATATTCTAATACCACCGGAAGAAGAAGTAATAAAAGTAGATAGGTTTAGCATAATAAATAAAAATCTACTTCACCGATTAAGATGTGTTTATAGAAACGGTAACTGGGTTAGAATGGACCGATTTGAACAAAGATAAGAACGACTTGAACATCGACAAGATCAAATCCTATCTGAGCTGCAGCAAATTCATCAACAATTTGACTCTTTATTTAGGCATTTTAATTTTCCACCTCCTGAATGAGCTTATATGTGTATTGTAAACTCTTTATGTTACTCACTATGATCACAATGCCTTGTGCCTTGATCCTTGATCTAGTTACCTGATGTATTTATTTGTGAGCAGAGTTACAAACATCACTCATTGTTTAATCTCGTTACTCACTGTCGGATTTTACATCGAAACTAAATGTTTTTAAAAACCTTGTGTCTTGGTTTCCATGATAAATATGATTTGTGAAAATGATATACCAATGCAGTTGATGCGTCATGTTATTATATTGCCATAATATTAAACATCAACTAGTTGATATTTTTACAAACCTCTAAGTAAAGAACAATTTGATTTCATAAGAAGAGAATTAGGAATGTTGATGTGTCCGAATACATAAACTAGTTAAAATTATCTTTCGGACTTTATTGAATGATCAAATCACTTGACTACCATTACATGCCTAAATAACATGTTGGAAATTATGTGTTGAATACAAAAATTTCCATAACAATAAGCATGTTTTGTCTTCATGATTGTATTTGAAAATCTGTAGCATAGTCTTATCCGAATGCATGAAAGTGTTAATTTTATTTTTGGATTCGCCTAACAATTGGTATCCTAACAATCGGATTTTCTCATACACTTATGAAAAATATTTTTCTGAAATGGATTTGATGAAATGATTCCTGCTTATGAATTCCATCTTGAAATATGGATGATAGTTTTTTTTTTCTTGCAAAGATTTGTTTCACATACATATCTTGATACCTGTAAAAATGAAGCATGATTCAATCTCTCATCGATTTTAACTTTATGATTTAATCTCTCATCGGTTTTAACTTAACTCAAAGTAAACTCACAAATAGCTGGTATCACAAATGACCTTCCTCCTTCATGCAAAAAGATTATAACAAATACAAAGGAAGAAGTATTCAAAGTGATCTACATATCATGCTTGTACAATTGATTTCCTATCACTTACTATTGGAAAATAACTTGAACCTAGTAAAGGCATGAACGACTATCACACTTATGCTCAAAATTTGCTTATATTGTTCTCCTGGTATCACAATTATCATGCTTTTTGTCGATGACAAAGGGGAAGAAATATATGAGTATTAATGTCATGCTTGCATCACCATGAGATGCTATGATTGCTATAATTTGCATTATGCCTTGTTTGTATCATGTCAAGATATCAAACAAAAAACTTGCATCATAATTTTACGTATTGATATCTTACCATGTGATGAAATGCAATAATTGCTAAAACATTTGAAATGTATGCATCATGTAATGATATCAAAATCTTACTTCGCAGTTTTACATGTTGATATCTTACAATATGATGAATTGCTACTATTACCATCATTCAAACATGTAATGTAAAATTTGAAAATGAATATCAAGCCTTGACATTATCTTCAGGGAGGTACATCATGATGGGAATCATGATGGGAGTATTGATAAGTTTAAATGAATTTAACTTATCAATATGTCTCTTGAATTCAAAGGTTTTGAATTCTAAAATGACTTATCTCAAGTATGGCATATAGACAAGGGGAGTTACAGTTAACTCCATTATCAATTGATTGTCATCATCAAAAAGGGGGAGATTGTTGAATCTCAGATTTTGATGATGAAGTCAATTGTCATTTGTTATCTAATCTATATGTTGAGATAAGTGTGTAGGATTAACTATGATGAAAGTAAGACATGCAGTAGGAGTTGCACCGGAGTCAAGACAATGATCACGTTGGGAGTTCGAGAGTTCAACGGAAGTTCGGACAATCGTCGGAGGTTCTGCGGGAACATATCCGAGAAGTCCATAAGCTTGCCGAAGAAGCTCATCGGAACTCGCCAAGAGGATCGTCGCAAGTCCAGGAGTTTGCCGGAAGTCCGCAGGAGCATCACCGAGGGTTCATCAGATGATCGACGGAAGTTCACCGGAAGTCCGCAGGAGCAAGTTGCAGTAAATGTCTTAGGGAATATTGTAGTTAGCACAATGATTAAGTTGAAAATGGGAGGTGATCCCATTAACTTAATCTTGGGGCAATTGGGCCCTTGAAAAACCCAAATTGGGCCGAATGGATCAACCCATTCGGACCAAGATTTCTACCAGGCGGTTGAACCGCCCAAGCCAAGAGGTGGCACTGCCTAGGCTGAGTCTCCGAGGGAGACTGGGTGGTGCAACCGCCCCAGCCAAGAGGTGGCACCGCCTGGGCTCAGTCTCCGAGCGAGACTGGGCGGTGCAACCTCTCCTGACAAGAGGTGGCACCGCCTGAGCTCGGTCTTCGAGCTCTGGCAGGAGGTGCAACTGCCTCAGTCAGGAGGTGGCACCGCTTGAGCTCGGTCTTTGACCTCTGGCAAGAGGTGCAACCGCCCCTAACAAGAGGTGGCACCGCCCAGAGGCTCAGCCTTCGAGCTCTGCCAGGCGGTGCAACCGCTCAAGTCAGGAGGTGCAACCGCCAGATCCCGGAATTTCGAGAATTGACAGTTTTGAGCTCCAAATTTGAACTGGGTTGGGGCCTATAAATACCCCACCCATTTAGCACTGAAAGAGCACTGAACATACACCGAAATCTTGATCTTGTTCTGTGATTTTTAGAGCTCAAAATTATTGTAAAGGCCAAAAGTTCTTCTCCCACTTTTCTTCCAAGTTCTGAGCTTTAAAGAGAGGAGAGAAAAGTCTGTAAGGGTTGTCTCCTAAGCTTGTCAAAAGGAGTGAAACTGTAAAAGGGTGGTTGGCCTTCGCCTATTGAAAGAAGGCCTCTAGTTGATGTCGGTGACCTCGTCGGTGGAGGAAGCCAAAAGTGGAGTAGGTCAAGATTGACCGAACCACTCTAAATCTCGGTTTGCATTTACTTTGAGCATCTTATCTTTACTACAAACCTCCTCAATAGCTTACTGCCTTTTGTGTTTTTATGAACGTGTTTCAAAGTTCAGTGCTTTCCGAATCAGCGTTTAGACGCAAATCAGTTTTATCATACGAACATCATATTTCAGTTGGCGCTTACGTTCTGATTTCCATCATAACTGCAAACTGCCTTTATATCCTTGCTTTAACTACATCTCGCTTCATCTCAAGTTAAAGTGGTTTTACGAATAAGCTTTCACACGAAAATCGCTTTTATCGTACGAACGTCGTATTTCAGTTTGCGCTTATATTCTGGTTTTCATCATAACTGCAAACTGCCTTCATAGATTGACTTTAACGTCATCTCGCTTGATCTTAAGTTAAAGTAATCTTAGAATCAGCTTTCACACCGAAATTGTTTTTATCGTTCGAATGTTTTTTTATTGTTGAAAGATTTCCGCTGCACTAATTAACCCCCCCCTCTTAGTGCTCTTGATCCTAACAATTGGGTCTCTAATGACCTACGAAATGATATGTCAAGCTCATGACGAGCTCGAGAACCCCCTTCCAAAGAACAGGAAGGATATGGCACTCACATCACAAGAAGACCACTTGAAAGGAACATCAAGTGATGAGGACAATGACAATGACATTGCACTTTTGACTCAAAAATTTAAAAAATATTTAAGAAAGAACAAAATTAAAAATAATACAAAAAATAAATTCGAACACAAGAAGGACCAAGTGATTTGTTATGAGTGCAAAAAATCGGGATGCTACAAGAACGATTGTCCTCAAGCCAAAAAGAGAACATCAAAGAAGAAGGCGCTCAAGGCAACATGGGATGATTCAAGTGCGTCCGAAGAAGAGGAGTCCAACACCGAGCAAGTTGCTCATTACACCCTAATGGCCATCGGAGAAGAGGTAACGGATTTAATTGATGCAGATTTACCTTATCATGAATTATTAAATGCTTTCCATGAGTTATTTGATGAATGTAAGACAATTAGTAGAAAATACAAATTGCTAAAAAAGGAGCATGATAGTCTCACTTGTGATATCGATAAATTAAAAACAGAATATCATGATAGTTTAGCTCCATGTATAAAATGCCATGATCTAGAATCTCTCCAAAAGGAGAACTTGCTACTTAAGGACACCTTGAAGAAATTCGAGGTTGGTAGCAAATCTTTGAACATGATCCTTACAAATAAGGGTCACGTTCCTAAAAGAAGTAGAATCGGATTTGTGAGAAGTCCTCACCAAAATCCAACCATCTTCATTAAAGGTCCCGTCTTACATGTTCGGCACCAAAGCAATTGCAACTTTTGTTGCAAATATGGACATAAAACTTATAAATGTGCATTCAAGAAAATTAGTCCGAACAAACTAATTTGGGTTCCTAAAGGAACCATGATCAATTCTATGCAATATGATGAACAAGTTAAATCAGTTTTTAAGGCACCCAAAAGAAAATGGGTACCTAAAAATAATCCCTTCTTGTAGAAACATACACCATCACAAGCTAGGAGCAAGAGATGGTATCTAGATAGTGGATGCTCAAGACATATGACTGGAGATCCATCTCATTTCTCTATGCTCACTAGCAAAGAAGAAGGGTACGTCACCTTCGGAGACAACAACCAAGGCAAAATCATTGGCAAGGGAACCATAGGTAACAAATTAAAATTTTCTATTGATGATGTCTTACTAGTTGATGGATTGAAACATAATCTCTTGAGTGTTAGTCAATTATGCGATAAAGGTTATATCGTTAGATTTGAATCAAATGTGTGTATTATTGAAAAACCAAACCATAACATAACTATGATTGCATTAAAACAAAATAATGTCTACACCATCAACCTTGATGAACTAAGTAATGGAATGTGCTTTTCCACTTTAAATGATGATGCTTAGCTTTGGCATAGGAGACTAGGCCATGGAAGCATGAAACTAATATCTAAGATCTCATCTAGAGAATTAGTGTGAGGAATTCCAAATATAAAGTTTATTAAGGACAAAGTATGCGACGCATGTCAACTAGGTAAACAAATAAAAATTAGTTTCAAACCAAAAACTCAAATTAGCACCACTAGACTATTACAATTGATTCATTTGGACTTATTTGGACCAATTGACACCACAAGTCTAGGGGGAAGCAAACATGCATTTGTAATTGTGGATGACTATTACAAGTGTTTCTCTAAATTTTGTAAACTCACTCAAAACGAAAAAGGTTTCATGATTTCATCAATTCAAAGTGATAAAGTTGGCGAATTTCAAAACCGTGACTTTCAAAATTTTTGTGAAGTTAATGGATACAATCACAACTTCTCCACTCCGAGGAATCCCCAACAAAATGGAGTAGTTGAAAGAAAAAATAGAAACCTACAAGAAATGGCAAGAACGATGTTAAATGAACACAGTTTACCTAAGTATTTTTGGGCCGAAGCCATAAATACGGCTTGCTACATCATGAATAGAGTCCTAATAAGACCATCCCTACCAAAAACTCCCTTTGAATTATGGAATAACAAAAAACCAAATATTTTCTATTTTAAAGTTTTCGGTTGTAAATGCTTTATTTTGAATGAAAGGGATGCCTTAGGAAAATTTGATGCTAAATCCGATGAAGGCATCTTTCTTGGTTACTCTTCCGTTTCTAAGGCTTTTCGGATTTTTAACAAAAGAACCTTAGTAATAGAAGAGTCTATTCATGTAGTTTTTAATGAAATTTCTAATTTAAAGAAAAATAATTTTGATGATGATCTTGGTTTTGATAATTTGAATTTAAATAAACCCCCTCCTCAAAACAGCAACTTGGATGCACCTTCTTCCGAAATTTCCTTACCTAAGGAATGGAAGTATATAGATGCTCATCCAAAGGAGCTAATTATAGGAGATACATCAAAAGGGGTTCAAACTCGTTCCTCTTTCAAGAATTTTTGTGCTAACGCCGCCTTCCCTTCTCAAATCGAACCTAAATGCATTGACGAGGCCATAAAAGAAGATTTTTGGGTTATTGCAATGCTAGATTAGTGGCTAAAGGTTTCAACCAAGAAGAAGGTATCGATTACGAAGAAACCTTCGCTCCCGTGGCTCGATTAGAAGTCATAAGGATGCTCCTTGCCTATGCTAGTAGTAATAATTTTAAATTGTTTCAAATGAATGTCAAAAGTGCTCTGTTGAATGGTTTTATTTCCGAAGAAGTATATGTCGAACAACCTCCCGGATTTAAAAATTCCCTTCTTCCTAATCATGTATTCAAATTGACTAAGGCTCTTTATGGCTTGAAACAAACTCCTAGAGCTTGGTATGAAAGACTTAGTTCCTTTCTTATTTTAAATAATTTTACTACATTGTTTATCAAATATTTTAAAAATAATTTTCTTATTGTGCAAATTTATGTTGACGATATTATTTTTGGCTCTTCGGATGAATCACTATGTGAATCATTTGCCAAAAGTATGAGTCATGAATTTGAAATGAGTTTAATGGGTGAATTAACTTTCTTTTAGGATTACAAATCAAACAACTTAGTGATGGTATATTTCTTAACCAATCTAAATATACATTAGAATTGTTAAAACGATTTAACATGGATAATTCAAAAGCAACAAACACCCCGATGAGTACTTCGACTAAGTTAGATTTGGATGAAAATAGTGAAAATTTCGATCAAAAAACATATAGGGGAATGATAGGTAGTCTACTCTACCTCACCGCGACTAGACCGGATATTATGTTTAGTGTAGGACTTTGCGTTAGGTTTCAATCTAATCCTAAATTATCTCATCTTAAGAGTGTTAAAAGAATATTTAGGTATCTTAAAGGAACTCCAAATCTAGGATTGTGGTATCCAAAATCTGAAAAATTCGATTTAATAGCTTATGCAGATGCCGATTTTGGCGGATGTAGGATAGATAGAAAAAGTACATCCAGAACATGCCAATTTTTAGGACATGCACTTGTTTCTTGGACTCCCAAGAAACAAAATTCAGTTGCACTATCTACGGCGGAAGCCGAATACATTGCTACAAGTGCATGCTGTGCACAAGTTGTTTGGATGAAAAATACATTAGAAGACTATGGAATTCGCTTCAAAAACGTTCCCAAAAAATGTGATAATACTAGTGCCATATGTCTTACTAAAAATCCAATTCAGCACTCTAGAACTAAGCACATCGACGTTAGGCATCATTTCATACGCGATCATGTCCTTAACAATAATGTTGTCCTAGAATTCATTGACACAAAGCATCAATTAGCAGATATATTTACATAAGCTTTGAATGAAGATCAATTTGAATTCATTAGAAGGGAATTAGGTATGTTAAATTGTCCCTAAGAATAAACTTGTTTGAATGGATTTTCTGTAAAGTTTTTCATCCTCTCTCCATTCCTCGATGAATTTGATCCTTCTCTTTCGATTCTAAATGACACGTTAAATTACCTTATCCTATCTTGAGTCAAACACCGCTCCCATCTGATCAAGATTAATAATTTTATGATATTTTGTGAATCTCAAAATTGATTTTGATGGCTTGATTATGAGTTTCAAGTTGACGATTTGAATTTGAATGAGTTTGTACTTGAATTATGATCTTGACTTATTGGAGTTACTACATGAAATTTTTTTTTAATCACAATCTCTTCTTTGTACACCTACAATTTTTGTTATTTATAGAAAGAAGAGATTTGATAAAATGGATGAATGCTGAATTTTCCTTTAAGATGAACTCTGCATAAATATTTTAGCATACTTAATTTTGAATGATGAATTTTTGTATGATCAATACTGAATTCCTGATGTTATAATCACAAATTATGTTTTTCAAGTCTCATTCCCTTTTTGTTGATGACAAAGGGGGAGAAGTGATGACTAAGTGATGACTTATACCATTTCGATAGCATGACTTAATAAAAATGTCTTATGCGCATCGATAACATGACTTATATGAATTACAAAAGCTTGTGTGATATGAATGTCTTATATGCCTTGCAAAATCTTTGAGAATATCGCAAGATTGATTGATCATATTGAAAGCATGCCTTACATTTATATCATGAAATTCATATTGAAAATCTTTATCTCCTGTCGTAGTAAAAATTGTCTCTTTTCCTTCGACTTGAAAATGATTTTCATCGAAGTTTCGTATTTACTTATGCTTAATAAGAATAACGATAAGTTCTACGGTTAGAACTTATCGGTTTATGCTTGAATTCAATGGGATGGAATTCAAGTGTTTTTATCTTCTCATAATATGGCATATAGATAGGGGGAGTTATGTTTAACTCTATCATCAATTGATTGTCATCATCATAAAGGGGGAGATTGTTGAATCTCGGATTTTGATGATAAAATCAATTGATGGATTAATTGATCTAATCCATATTATTGAGTTAAGTGTGCAGGATTAACTACGATAACCAGAAAACACAAAGCAAGAATACCGGAGTCAAGTTCGATGGACGTTTAAGAGACCGAAGAATCGTCGAAGATGCTGTCGGAACCAACCGAGAAGAAATCGGGAACCTGTCGGAATTTTTGGAAGTTCACCGAAGAGACCATCGGAGGTTCACGGAGATCACCGAGAAGGCTCGGCTACTCATTAAAGTCATCACAAGATCGGGAGCTTGCTAGGAGTCCGTCGGAAGAAGTTCGTTGAAAAGCTCGCCGGAACAAGACTCGACGTTCATGGTTGAAAACTTGCTTAGGATGTTTTTAGTTATGTAGTTCACATGTAATTAGGATTAGGGTTAAGAGATAATCCTATATCCTGGTTAGGGGCCAACTGGGCACAAAATTAGACTTGGTTTGGGCTAAATTTAAAGCCCAACTAATGAACCGAAGGGTCTGGCGGTGGCATTGCCCTACACCCGAGAGCCAAGCGGTGGCACCGCTTGGCTGGGCGGTGGCACCGCCAGTCCACTATCAGTGTCAGACACCGACAGGCGGTGGCACCGCCACTGATAGGCGGTGGCACCGCTAGCATCGGGAACCAAAGAGAATTCAAATTTTGGAGCCCAAATTTGAATCCTCTTGAGGCCTATAAATACCCCTCTAATCTCAGCTGAGATTACAACTTTTTGAGAAGCAATTGATTGAGAGAAAGGTCTTAGAAAAGTCTTAGCAAGTCTTGTTTTCAATTTGCTAGTGTTCACCTCCTTCTTTCTTGCTGAAAATCTGTAAGAGAGTGAACCGCTTGTAAAAAGTTGTAAGAGGGGTATTTACCCTTCCCTTTCAAGAGATTTGCTAGTGGAAGGTGGGAGCCTCATCGAAGAGGGGCCTCGCAAGTGGATGTAGGTCATTTGACCGAACCACTTTAAAATTGGTGTGATCTCTGGTTTGTATTTCATTATTGCTATTTACATTACTGCAAACCTTCTTACGTGCTTTATTTCCTCATTACCTTTGCTGCATACCTTTACGAACACGCGTTCAAGTTATGCTTTTCAAGTTTGGTTTTTATCGTACGAAAGATTTGTCAAAACCGACGTTTTAATCCGCTGCACTAATTCACCCCCCCCCCCCCCCCTCTTAGTGCCGCTCCGATCCTAACACCTTTATCACACAATTGACTAATGCTCAAAAGGTTATGCTTTAAGCCATCAACCAACAACACATCTTTAATAAAAAGGTTGGATTTGTTACCTATGGTTCATTTGCCAATGATTTTACCCTTGTTGTTATCTCCGAAGGTGACATATCCTTCGTCTAGGCTAGTGAGCTTAGTGAATTGAGATGGATTTCTGGTCATATGCCTTGAGCATCCACTATCAAGGTACCATCTCTTGCTCCTAGCTTATGATGGTATATATTTCTACAAAGAATGATGATTTTTAGGTACCCATTTGACCTTCGGTGCCTCAAAAATCGATCGGTTTAAATTATCATTTTGCATGGAGTTCTTTATGGTTCCTTTAGGAACCGAAATCAATTTGTGTGGACTACATTTCTTAAATAGATACTGATAAGCTACATGCCCAAATTTGTAACAAAAGTTACATTTGTTTCGGGGTGAAACATGCAAAGTAGGGCCTTTAACAAAGGTGGTTGGATTTTGGTGAGAGCTACTCACAAATCCGATTCCGCCTTTTCTATGAACGTGACCCTTGTTAGCAAGGATCATGTTCAAGGACTTGCTACCAACTTCAAACTTTTTAAAGGTTTCTTTGAGTAGCAAGTTTTCCTTTTGAAGTATTTCTAGTTCATCATATTTCATACATGGCGCTAAACTATAATTGTGCTAAACTTTTAATCTATCAAAATCACTAACAAGAGGAGCATGCTCTTTTTTCAATAATTTATATTTTTATTAATTAATTTTTATTTATCAAATAAATCATGAAAAGTATTTAATAGTTCATCAAATGATTAATTTGCACAAATGAACAACTCACCTCATCTCTAAAAGCCATTAGCATACAGTGAGTAACTTGCTCGGTGTTGATTGGCTCCTCTTCTTCGGATGCACTTGAGTCATCCTAGGTTGCTTTAAGAGCCTTTTTCTTCTTTGGTTGCTTCTTCTTGGCTAGGGGACATTCGCTCTTGTAATGTCCTGGCTTCTTGTATCCGTAACATATTACTTGTTCTTTTTACGGTTTAAATTTATTTTTTGTATCATATCTAAATCCATTCATTTTTATGAATTTTTTAAACTTTTTTGTTAAAAGAGCAAAGTCATCATCAAGGTCCTCATCACTTGAACTTTCTTTCAAGTGGTCTTCTTAGGTTTTTAGTACCATATCCTTCCTATTCTTTGGAAGGTTATTCTCAAGCTCTTCATGAGCATTGCAAATTATCTCATAGGTCATTAGTGACTCGATTAGTTCTTCAAGAGGAAAGTTATTTAGGTCTTTGGCCTCTTGAATGACCATAACTTTAGGGTCTCAACTCTTTGGAAGGGATCTTAATATTTTATTAACAAGTTCAAAATCTGAGAAACTTTTACCAAGTCCTTTTAGACCATTGACGATATTCGTAAATCGAGTGTATATGTCTCCAATGGTCTCACTCGGTTTCATCCGAAATAACTCGTAAGTATGTACTAAAAGATTAATTTTTACTCCTTTACTCTACTATTGCCTTCATGAGTTACTTCGAGTGTGTGCCAAATATCAAAAGTCATTTCACAAATCGACACTTGATTATCTCAAATGCTCTGTTAAGCGGTTGTACCACCCTAGTCAGGAGGTAGTATCGCCAGGACCCCGAAAATCCGGGAAAATACATTTTTGAGCTCCAAATTCAAACTAGTTTGGGGCCTATATATACCCCATCCTTTCCTGCATGAAAGAGCACCGAAAATCTAATCTTGCTCTGTGATTTTTAGAGCTCAAAAGTGTTGTAAATGTTGAATCTCGGATTTTGCTGATGAAGTCAATTTTCATTTGTTGTCTAATCTATATGTTGAGATAAGTGTGCAGGATTAACTACGATGAAAGATAGACAAGCAGCAGGAGTTGCGCCGGAGTCAAGTTCATGATCACGTTGGGAGTTCGAGAGTTCGACGGAAGTTCGGACGGTCGTCGGAGGTTCTGCGAGAACAGATCCGAGAAGTCCAGAAGCTTGCCAAGCGAAGCTCGTCGAAACTTGCCAAATGGATCGTCGCAAAGTCCAGGAGTTTGCCGGAAGTCCGCAGGAGCATCACCGAGGGTTCATCGGATGATCGACGGAAGTTCACCGGAAACTCACCGGAAGGAGCGATTGACGCACCGAAGCAAAGCTGCAGAAGTTGTCTTAGATTTAATCGTAGTTAGCACATTGATTAAGTTGGAAAATGGGAGGTGATCCCATTGGCTTAATCTTGGGGCAATTGGGCCCCTGAAAGACTGAAATTGGGCCGAATGGAATGAACCATTCGGACCCTGATTGCACCAGGAGGTGCAACCGCCCAGGCCAGGAGGTGGTACCGCCTGGGCTAGGCCTTCCAGCGAGACTGGGCGGTGCAACCTCCCCAGCCGGGAGGTGGCACCGCCTGAGCTCAGTCATCGAGCAAGACTAGGCGGTGCAACCTCCCTGGCAGAGAGGTGGCACCGCCTGAGCTCAGTCTTCGAGCAAGACTGGGCGGTGCAACCTCCCTGGCAGAGAGGTGGCACCGCCTGAGCTCAGTCTTCGAGCAAGACTGGGCGGTGCAACCTCCCTGGCAGAGAGGTGGCACCGCCTGAGCTCGGTCTTCGAGCTCTGCCAGGCGGTGCAACCTCTCCAGTCAAGAGGTGCAACCGCCTGATCCCAGAATTCCGGGATTTGATTGTTTTGAGCTCCAAATTTGAATTGGGTTGGGGCCTATAAATTCCCCACCCATTCAGCACTGAAAAGATACAGACCTACACCGAAATCTTGATCTTTTCTGTGATTCTAAGAGCTCAAAAGTGTTGTAAAGCCTTTAAGTCTCCTCCTTCTGTTCTTCAATTTTTCAGTTGTAAAGTGAGGAGAGAAAGGTCTGTAAAGGTTGTCTCCTGAGCCTGTCAAAAGGAGAGAAACTGTAAAAGGGAAGTTTGGCCTTCGCCTATTGAAGGAAGGCCCCTAGTTGACGTCGGCGACCTCGTCGGTGGAGGAAGCCAAAAGTGGAGTAGGTCAAGGCTGACCGAACCACTCTAAATCTCTGGTTTGCGTTTATTTTTGAGCACTTTATCATTACTGCAAACCTCCTTCATTACTACTGCTCTCTGCGCTTTCACGAACAAGTTCTAAGTGCTGTTCTTCCGAATCTGCATTCAGACGTAAATTCGTATTTTCGTACATTACAGTTTACGTTTACGTTTGATTCTGCAGAACTGTCTTCCGTGCTTTTACGAACGAGTTTCTTTGCAGTTTACACTTACATTTTGATCCTAGTGATAACTGCAAACTGTCCTCTATAATTTTACGAACGAGTTTCAACATTTAGACGTAAAACTGCATTTAGACGTAAATCGGCTTTCCTCGCACAATCATCAGATCTCAGTTCACGTTTACGTCTTGATTTCAACTGCATACTGCCTTCTGTGAGTATACAAACGAGTTTCAAAGTTCAGACGCAAATCTGCGTTTAAGACGTAAATCTGCATTTAGACGTAAATCTACGTCTAGACGTAAATCTGCGTTTAGACGTAAATCTGTTTTTTGCAGATTACTTTTTGAGCTGTACAACAGCAGCACATTGTCTTTATACTTCTGCTTAAACTGCTCCTAGACGCAAACTGTGTTTAGACGCAATCTGCGTTTAGACGCAATCTGCACTTAGACGCAATCTGCGCTAAGACGCAAACTGCGCTTAGACGCAATCTGAGTTTAGACGCAATCTGCATTTAGACGCTAACTGCGTTTAGACACTAACTGCGCTTAAACGTAAACTGCACTTAATCATAAGTAATCTTAGAATCGGTTTTTGCATCAAAATAGTCTTTGTCGAATGAACGCAGCCTTCGCTTTTTAATCGCTGAAAAATATCCGCTGCACTAATTCACCCCCCCCCTCTTAGTACTCTCGATCCTAACAATTGGTATCAGAGCCCGGTTAACTCTCAAAAGGATTAAAACCCAAGAGAGATGGCTTACGCCGGAAACCAAGAGGGCCATTCTATTACACGTCCACCCATGTTTAATGGGACGGACTACACCTACTGGAAGACCCGAATGAGGATCTTTCTTATTTCTATGGATTTTGAACTATGGAATCTTGTCGAAAACGGTTTTTCAAAGTCTTCTCTTCCAATGATCGATTGGAATGATTTGGAGAAGAAGGCTTTCGCTCTAAATGCAAAGGCTATGAATGCCTTATTTTGTGCACTTGATAAAAACGAGTTTAACCGTGTTTCAACTTGTGAAACTGCATTCGATATTTGGCACACACTCGAAGTGAACCATGAGGGCACAAGTAGAGTAAAAGAGTCAAAAATCAATTTGCTGTTACACTCCTTCGAACTTTTTCGGATGAAACCGAGTGAAACCATTGGCGACATGTTTACCCGTTTCACGGATGTCGTCAACGGTCTAAAAGGACTCGGAAAGAGCTTTTCGGATTTTGAGCTTGTTAATAAGATACTAAGATCCCTTCCTAAGAGTTGGGATCATAAAGTCACCGCTATTCAAGAGGCAAAAGATCTGCGAAATTTCCCTCTTGAAGAACTAATCGGGTCATTAATGACCTACGAAATGACTTATAAAGCTCATGAAGAGCAAGAAGACATCCTTCCAAAGAACAGGAAGGATATGGCACTCAAAACTTCAGAATGCCACTTGAGAGAAAACTCAAGTGATGAGGACTGTGATGATGACTTGGCACTTCTAACAAGAAAGTTTAAAAAGTTCTTTAAAAGAAACAAGTTTAAAAATAATGCAAAAAATAAACTTGAACCCAAAAAGGACCAAGTAATCTGCTATGAATGCAAAAAACCGGGACACTACAAGAGTGATTGTCCCCAAGTCAAGAAAAGAACAACAAAGAAGAAGGCGCTCCAAGCAACATGGGATGATTCGAGCGCATCTGAGGAAGAGGAGTCCAACACCGAGCAAGTTGCTCATTACGCCTTAATGGCCATCGAAGATGAGGTAACAAATTCAATAGATGCTGATTTATCTTTCGATGAATTATTAAATGCTTTCAATGACTTATTTGACGAATGCAAGAGTATAAGTAGAAAATATAAATTGCTGAAAAAGATGCATGATAGTCTTACGTGTGAGTTTGATAAGTTAAAAGTCGAACATCATGATAGTTTAAATTCATGTATCAAATGTCATGATTTAGAAACTTTGCAAAAAGAAAACCTGCTACTCAAGGACACCTTGAAGAAATTCGAGGTTGGTAGCAAGTCATTAAACATGATCCTTGCAAACAAGGGTCACATTCCAAAAAGGAGCGGAATTGGATTTGTGAGAAGTCCTCACCAAAATCCAACCACCTTCATAAAAGGCTCCATCTTACATGTTCAACACCAAACCAAGTGCAACTTTTGTTGCAAATCTAGACACAAGACACATTGTTGTCCATTCAAGAAAATAAATCCAAACAAACTAATCTAGGTTCCTAAAGGAACCATGACAAATTCTATGCAACATGATAAGAAATGTAGATCTATTTATGAGGCACCCAAAAGCAAATGGGTTCCTAAAGATCATCCCTTCCTATAAAAACATTAACATTTTAGGCCGGAGCAAGAAATAATATTCTGCTCCTTGACTCTCGATGGTCAGAAATCAAGAATCAAAAAGGAACTCGCAACGCTTAAGTAACAAATGGAAGTTATGAAATCACAAATACGATTTGGATACAACCTTATTAGAAACATATGATATCCAAATTCACATACCCCCTTGATCTTCAAAACCCGTTAACACTATCATCTACGAATTAATTCTTGTATCATGAAACTAAATATGTCATGATCTTAAAAGGGATACCAAACAAACTATCAACATACGTATGCACGTTAAAAGATCTATCTTGATCGTACAAGAGCTTCTTCCTTAAATAAAAACTCATACGAAATCATGTAACAAACATTATTTGCTCTGAAACTCTCCTCAAGGCAAAGGCTCCCTGATCAAATCATATTAGGTGCTCACTGGCTGTAGGCGGTGGCACCTCTCCAGCTGGTGGTTGCACCTCCAGCTATCACGGGTTGCCAGAGGTTGCACCGCTCCAGCCAGAGGTGCAACCGCCCGCAACTCTGCCTTTTTAAACCCACACTAGGGCCGGCTATGGAACCGACCCCAACTCACTCCCATTTCCTCCTCTACTCTTCCAAGTCTCCTCCATTCCCATTTCACTCCTCTAAGCCTTCCAAATACCTCCCATTTCGGAGCAAAACATCAAGAATCCTTCCTTTTCTTGAAGATCTCACAAAGGTACTCTCTAAGAAGCTCTTAAATTCTGTTTTGTTCTTCATTTACTCTAGCTCATCATCATCCCTCTAAACAGCAGTAGTTATGGGATCTAGAAGATCCTCAAGGGACAAGGGAAAGAGGAGATTAGTAGAAGAGTTTGATTTTACTCTTTTCGATTCGAAATACCATGCTGAAAAATTTCCCTCTTTCGAAATTAGATCTATCAGTAAGGGAAAATACGTAGATCTAAATGAACTAAGAGACTTAGAGACCATACAATGGTTTGCAAACCTAGGTCTACTTCCAATCTTGCAGATTAATGAACCCATCTATCCTAGGCTTGTTAGATTATTTTACAATAACATACAAATAGATGATGAAGGAAGGATGTCCACCTATCTTTTGGGACAACACATCTCAATCACTGATAGGTTCATTTGTGATATGATAGGCATTCCCATAAAAAGCATAGGACTCTACTTTAGAGGATCATGGGATGATGAAAGTATTGGAACATCCTATGTTGAAGCCTTAGGAACAATCTTTGCCAATCCTAACATAGCCTTGGTTCCCAAAAGTTGTGAACATCTATTGCCCTTGAACACTAAGATACTTCATTATATCATGACTAGTATAATTCTTCCTAAACAATACCATCATGATGAAATAAGTCAACTAGAATTAGGAACTATGTACTCAATCATGAAGGGACATGACATCTGTCTTGGCTATCTTATTCACCAAAATATGTTAGAATTATCTAAGAAAGATATGATGCTCCCATATGGTGGTATAATCACAAGAATAATAAAAGCTTACGACATTCTAATATCACCAGAAGAAGAAGTAATGAAAGTAGATCGATTCAGCATAATAAACAAAAATCTACTTCACCGACTAAGATGTTACTATAGAAACGGTAACTGGGTTAGACTCCCTAGAAGGACTGATCACCCTCAATCTGAACCAGAACCGGAAACACCAGTATTTAGGGGTACTCAATCTCCTCCGACCCTTCCCTTTGAGGAAACACATCCAGTTGAGCAAACTCATACATCCATCGAAGAAATTGGGATTCGTATGGATCGATTCGAACAGAGACAAGAACGGATTGAACAAAGACAAGATCAAATCCTATCTGAGCTGCAGTAAATTCATAGTCAATTTGACTCCTTGTTTAGGCACTTTAATTTTCCACCGCATCAATGAACTTATTGAACACCTGTTGTTGTTGTAAACTTCTTATGATACTCACTTCTGATGTACTGGCTGTAAACATCTATTGTGGTAAAAGTTATCTCAGATTTTTGTGGTATCATTACTGTTTGGTATGTGATGTGTCCAAATTAAGAATGTTGTGCTTTGAAACTAAAAGTTTTTGAAAATCTTGTGTTTTGATTTCATTCGAAGAGAACTAGGAATGTTGATGTGTCCGAACAGATAAATTTGTTAAAATAATTTTCTTTCGGACTATATTGTATGATCAAATCACTTGATTTCCATGATTATATGTGAAAATCTGCAACAAAATCTTGTCCGAATGCATCTTATTTATGAAACAGATTTTATCGTACACCTTCATGAAAATTGAGTTTCTGAAATAGATTTGATGAAGTGATTCATGTGTATGTATTCCATCCTGCAAAATCTTTACAATGGATTATAACACAAAGGGGAAGAAGTATTTAAAGCAATCTATGTAAAATTCCTCTATAAGCTTGCTATTATTATTTTCTGGTATCATAGTTACTATGCTTTTTGTTGATGACAAAGGGGGAGATATATATGAATTGATAAACACTGCCATGATTAGAAATACTATGAATGATGCTATAAACACTGCTATGATTATGTCATCCTTGTATCACCAAGAGAAATATGAACATGTGCTAAGTTTGCATTATGCCCTGAGTTGATATCTTATCATGTGAAGCAAATGCAAAACTTGCTAGAATATTTCAAATGTGTGCATCATGTAATAAGTTTCACAGCTTTATATGATAATGTTCAAACTACATGATGAATAGTTACAAACACAATCATACAAACTTGATGATGTATGTCAAGCCCTGACATCATCTTTGAAGAGATACATCATGATGAGTATCATGATGGGAGTATTGATAAGTTTAACTGATCTAACTTATCAATACGTCACTTGAATTCTTAGGTCTTGAATTCAAGGTTGACTTATCTCAACTATGTCATATAGACAGGGGGAGTTAAGGATAACTCCATTATCAATTGATTGTCATCATCAAAAAGGGGGAGATTGTTGAATCTCGGATTTTGATGATGAAGTCAATTGTCATTTGTTGTCTAATCTATGTGTTGAGATAAATGTGCAGGATTAACTACGATGAAAGATAGACAAGCAGCAGGAGTTGCGCTGGAGTCAAGTTCATGATCACGTTGGGAGTTCGAGAGTTCGACGGAAGTTCGGACGGTCGTCGGAGGTTCTGCGAGAACAGATCCGAGAAGTCCAGAAGCTTGCCAAGCGAAGCTCGTCGAAACTTGCCAAATGGATCGTCGCAAAGTCCAGGAGTTTGCCGGAAGTCCGCAGGAGCATCACCGAGGGTTCATCGGATGATCGACGGAAGTTCGCCGGAAACTCGCTGGAAGGAGCGATTGACGCACCGAAGCAAAGCTGCAGAAGTTGTCTTAGATTTAATCGTAGTTAGCACGTTGATTAAGTTGAAAAATGGGAGGTGATCCCATTGGCTTAATCTTGGGGCAATTGGGCCCCTGAAAGACTGAAATTGGGCCGAATGGAATGAACCATTCGGACCCTGATTGCACCAGGAGGTGCAACCGCCCAGGCCAGGAGGTGGTACCGCCTGGGCTAGGCCTTCCAGCGAGACTGGGCGGTGCAACCTCCCCAACCGGGAGGTGGCACCGCCTGAGCTCATTCTTCGAGCAAGACTAGGCGGTGCAACCTCCCTGGCAGAGAGGTGGCACCGCCTGAGCTCAGTCTTCGAGCAAGACTGGGCGGTGCAACCTCCCTGGCAGAGAGGTGGCACCGCCTGAGCTCAGTCTTCGAGCAAGACTGGGCGGTGCAACCTCCCTGGCAGAGAGGTGGCACCGCCTGAGCTCAGTCTTCGAGCAAGACTGGGCGGTGCAACCTCCCTGGCAGAGAGGTGGCACCGCCTGAGCTCGGTCTTCGAGCTCTGCCAGGCGGTGCAACCTCTCCAGTCAAGAGGTGCAACCGCCTGATCCCAGAATTCCGGGATTTGATTGTTTTGAGCTCCAAATTTGAATTGGGTTGGGGCCTATAAATTCCCCACCCATTCAGCACTGAAAAGATACAGACCTACACCGAAATCTTGATCTTTTCTGTGATTCTAAGAGCTCAAAAGTGTTGTAAAGCCTTTAAGTCTCCTCCTTCTGTTCTTCAAGTTTTCAGTTGTAAAGTGAGGAGAGAAAGGTCTGTAAAGGTTGTCTCCTGAGCCTGTCAAAAGGAGAGAAACTGTAAAAGGGAAGTTTGGCCTTCGCCTATTGAAGGAAGGCCCCTAGTTGACGTCGGCGACCTCGTCGGTGGAGGAAGCCAAAAGTGGAGTAGGTCAAGGCTGACCGAACCACTCTAAATCTCTGGTTTGCATTTATTTTTGAGCACTTTATCATTACTGCAAACCTCCTTCATTACTACTGCTCTCTGCGCTTTCACGAACAAGTTCTAAGTGCTGTTCTTCCGAATCTGCATTCAGACGTAAATTCGTATTTTCGTACATTACAGTTTACGTTTACGTTTGATTCTGCAGAACTGTCTTCCGTGCTTTTACGAACGAGTTTCTTTGCAGTTTACACTTACATTTTGATCCTAGTGATAACTGCAAACTGTCCTCTGTAATTTTACGAACGAGTTTCAACATTTAGACGTAAAACTGCATTTAGACGTAAATCGGCTTTCCTCGCACAATCATCAGATCTCAGTTCACGTTTACGTCTTGATTTCAACTGCATACTGCCTTCTGCGAGTATACAAACGAGTTTCAAAGTTCAGACGCAAATCTGCGTTTAAGACGTAAATCTGCGTTTAGACGTAAATCTGCGTCTAGACGTAAATCTGCGTTTAGACGTAAATCTGTTTTTTGCAGATTACTTTTTGAGCTGTACAACAGCAGCACATTGTCTTTATACTTCTGCTTAAACTGCTCCTAGACGCAAACTGTATTTAGACGCAATCTGCGCTTAGACGCAATCTGCGTTTAGACGCAATCTGCGCTTAGACGCAATCTGCGCTAAGACGCAAACTGTGCTTAGACGCAATCTGCATTTAGACGCAAACCGCGTTTAGACGCTAACTGTGTTTAAACGTAAACTGCACTTAATCATAAGTAATCTTAGAATCGGCTTTTGCATCAAAATAGTCTTTATCGAACGAACGCAGCTTTTGGTTTTAATCGCTGAAAAATATCCGCTGCACTAATTCACCCCCCTCCTCTTAGTGCTCTCGATCCTAACAGTAAAGACTAGAAGTTCTCCTCCCTCTTTTCTTCCATGTTTTGATCTTTCAAGAGAGGAGAGAAAAGTTTGTAAGGGTTGTCTCCTAAGCCCGTCAAAAGGAGTAAAACTGTAAAAGGGTGGTTGGCCTTCGCCTATTGAAGGAAGGCCTCTAATGGACGTCGGTGACCTCATCGGAGGAGGAAGCCAAAAGTGGATGTAGGTCAAGATTGACCGAACCACTCTAAATCTCAATTTGCATTTACTTTATGTTCTCTATCTTAACTGCAAACTGCCTCCATAGCTTTACTTTAACTACACTTCGCCTAATCTAAGTTAAAGCAACTTCTGAATCGGCTTTCATACCGAAATCGCTTTTATCATACGAACGTCGTATTTCGGTTTGTAATTACATTATGTTCTCTATCTTAACTGCAAACTACCTCTATATCTTTACTTTAACTGCATCTCGCTTGATCATAAGTTAAAGTGATTTCCTAATCGGCTTTCTTATCGAAATCGTTTTTATCGTACGAACGTCGTTTTAAATCGTCGAAAGTTTTTCGCTGCACTAATTCACCCCTCCCCCCTCTTAGTGCTCTTGATCCTAACAATTGGTATCAGAGCGGGGTTCATTCTCAAATAGATTAAAACCTAAGAGAGATAGCATGCGTCGGAAACCAAGAGGGCCACTCTATTACAGTCCACCCATGTTCAATGGGACGGACTACACCTATTGGAAGACCCGAATGAGGATCTTCCTTATTTTAATGGATTTTAAACTTTGGAATCTTGTCAAAAATAGATTTTCGATGTCATCTCTTCCAATGATCGATTGGAATGAATTGGAGAAGAAGACTTTCGCTCTTAATGCAAAGGCTATGAATGCCTTATTTTGTGCGCTTGATAAAAATGAGTTCAATCGTGTTTCCGTTTGTGAAACTATGTTTGATATTTGACATACACTCGAAGTGACTCACGAAGGCACAAGTAGAGTGAAAGAGTCAAAAATTAATCTTTTGATACATTCTTTTGAACTTTTCCAAATGAAATCGAGCGAGACTATTGGCGACATGTACACCCGTTTCACGGATGTCGTCAATGGTCTAAAAGGACTCGGCAAAAGTTTTTCGGATTTTGAGCTTGTAAATAAGATTCTAAGATCCCTTCCTAAGAGTTGAGACCCTAAAGTCACTACTATTTAAGAGGCTAAAGATTTAAACAACTTCCCTCTTAAAGAACTAATCGAGTCATTAATGACCTATGAAATGACTTGCAAGGCTCATGAAGAGCAAGAAGACATCCTTCCAATGAATAGGAAGGATATGACACTTATAACTTTAGATGACTACTTGAGAGAAAACTCAAGTGATGAGGACTGTGACGATGACTTGGCACTTCTAACAAGGAAATTCAAAAAATTCATTAAGAAAAATAAGTTTAAAAATGATACAAAAAATAAATTTGAACCCAAAAAGGATCAAGTTATTTGCTACGAGTGCAAAAAGTTGGGACACTACAAAAGTGATTATCCCTAAGCCAAGAAAAGAACATCAAAGAAGAAGGCGCTCAAAGTAATGTGGGATGACTTGAGCGTGTCCAAAGAAGAGGAGTCCAACACCAAGCAAGTTGCTCATTACGCCTTAATGACCATCGGAGAGAAGGTAACAAATTTAATTGATGCAGATTTATCATTTGATGAATTATTAAATGCCTTCCATGACTTATTTGATGAATGCAAAATAATTAGTAGAAAATATAAATTGTTAAAAAAGGAGCATAAGAGTCTTATTAGAAATTTCGATAAATTAAAAATGAATATCATGATAGTTTAGCTCCATGTATAAATTGCCATGATATAGAAACTCTCCAAAAAGAGAACTTGCTACTTAAGGACACCTTGAAGAAATTCGAGGTTGGTAGCAAGTCTTTGAACATGATCCTTACAAATAAGTGTCACGTTCCCAAAAAAAGTGGAATCAGATTTGTGAGAAGTCCTCACCAAAATCCAACCACCTTCATAAAAGGCCCTATCTTATATGTTCGGCACCAAAGCAAATACAACTTTTGTTGCAAATATGGACATAAAACGTATCATTGTCCATTCAAGAAAATTAGCCCGAACAAACTGATTTGGGTTCCTAAAGGAACCATGATAAACTCTATGCAACATAATAAACAATATAGATCCGTGTTTAAGGCACCTAAAAGTAAATGGGTACCTAAAAATTATCCTTTCTTATAGAGATATATACCATCACAAGCTTGGAGCAAGAGATGGTACCTTTATAGTGGATGCTCAAGGCATATGACCAGAGATCCATCTCAATTCTCTAAGCTCACTAGCATAGACGAAGGCTATGTCACCTTCAGAGACAACAACAAGGGTAAAATAATTGGCGAAGGAACCATAGGTAACAAATCCAACTTCTTTATTGAAGATGTTTTGTTAGTTGATGGTTTAAAACATAACCTCTTGAGCATTAGTTAATTATGTGAAAAAGGATATATCGTCAAATTCGAATCTAATACTTGCATCATTGAAAGCCACACAAAAAAACATCTATGATTGCATTAAAACAGAATAACGTATACACCATTGACATCAATGATCTTTGCAATGAAATGTATTTCTCGGTTTTGAATGAGGATGCTTGGCTTTGGCATAGGAGATTAGGTCATGCTAGCATGAAACTAATCACTCAAATATCATCCAAAGAACTTGTACGAGGAATTCCTCATATCAAGTTCATCAAAGATAATGTGTGTGATGCTTGTCAATTAGGAAAATAAATTAAGGGTAGTTTCAAATCTAAGAATCAAATAAGCACCTCTAGGCCCTTACAATTGATCCATATGGACTTGTTCGGACCAATCTCTATATCAAGCCTAGGAGGTAGCAAATACGCCTTCGTCATTGTAGATGACTATAGTAGATACACATGGACTTATTTCTTGAAACACAAAAATGAATGCTTTAGATATTTCACCAAGTTTTGTAAACTTATTCAAAATGAAAAGGGTTTTATGATTTCATCAATTCGAAGTGATCACGGTGGTGAATTTCAAAACCGTGATTTTCAAGAATTTTGTAAATCTAATGGATACAACCACAACTTCTCTACTCCAAGAAATCCTCAACAAAATAGAGTAGTAGAAAGAAAGAATAGAAATTTACAATAAATGACTAGAACCATATTGAATGAACATAGCCTACCCAAATATTTTTGGGCCAAAGCCATAAACACTACATGCTATATTTTTAATAGAATTCTAGTAAGACTCTTACTCACCAAAACTCCCTATGAGTTATGGAACAATAAAAAACCTAATGTTTCATATTTTAGAGTTTTTGGGTGTAAGTGTTTTATCTTGAATGAAAATTATGCCTTAGAAAAATTTGATGCTAAATCTGATGAAGAAATTTTTCTTGGTTATTCTTCAGTCATAAAGCTTTTTGTATCATCAATAAAAGAACTTTAATTATAGAAGAATCCATTCATGTTGTTTTCAATGAGATTTTCGAAATCAAGAAAAATGATTTTGATGATGATGTTAATTTCGATTATTTGAATTTAAATGAAACCCCTTCTCCAACTAGCAACTTGGATGCATCCACTTCCGAAACATCCTTACTCAAGGATTGGAAGTATGTAGATGCTCATACTAAGGAGCTAATCCTAGGAGACACATCTAAGGGGGTTCAAACACGTTCTTCTCTTAAAAAATTTTATGCCAATGCTGCTTTTCTCTCCCAAATTGTACCTAAATGTATTGACGAAGCCATGAAAGATGATTCATGGATTATCACAATGCAAGATGAGTTAAATCAATTTGAGAGAAATGAGGTGTGGAAGCTTGTTCCTAGACCAAATGACCATTTAGTTATTGGTACTAAATAAGTCTTTGGAAACAAGTAATATGAATATAGTATTGTGGTTAGAAATATGCCTAGATTAGTGGCCAAAGGTTTCAACCAAGAAGAAGGTATCGATTACGAAGAAACCTTCGCTCGTGTGGCTAGATTAGAAGCCATAAGGATGCTCCTTGCCTACGCTAGTAATAATAATTTTAAGTTGTTTCAAATAGATGTTAAAAGTGTTTTTCTTAATGGCTTTATTTCTAAAGAAGTTTATGTTGAACAACCTCCCAGATTTGAAAATAATAGCCTCCCTAATCATGTATTTAAATTAACTAAAGCTCTCTATGGTTTAAAACAAACCCCAAGGGCTTGGTATGATAGACTTAGTACTTTTCTTATTGAAAATAATTTCACAAAAGGCAAGGTCGATACTACATTATTTATCAAGAATTTTAAAATTAATTTTCTCATTGTTCAGATTTATGTTGATGATATTATCTTCGGTTCTACGAATGAATCTCTTTGTGAATCTTTTGCTAAAACCATGAGTCTCGAATTTGAAATAAGTTTGATGGGAGAATTAACCTTTTTCTTAGGCTTACAAATTAAGCAACTAAGCAATGACATCTTTATTAGTCAAACTAAATATGCTTTAGATCTACTAAAAAGATTTAATATGGATAGCTTAAAAGCTATTAACACTCCTATGAGCACCTCCATTAAGTTAGAAGTTGATAAAGTGGAGAAATCTTCGATCAAAAAACTTATAGGGGTATGATAGGAAGTTTACTTTACCTCACTACAACTAGACCAGATATCATGTTTAGTGTAGGACTTTGTGCTAGGTTTCAATCGAACCCTAAGATATCTAATCTCAAAGCGGTTAAAAGAATACTTAGATATCTTAAATGTACCACAAATCTAGGATTATGGTATCCAAAATCCAAAAATTTTGAGTTAATTGCTTATGCTGATGCGGATTTTGTTGGGTGTAGACTAGATAGAAAAAGCACATTAGGAACATGTCAATTTTTGGGACATTCCCTTGTTTCCTGGTCATCTAAGAAATAAAACTCGATTGCACTATCAAACCGAAGCTGAGTATATTGCAGCTAGTGCATGCTGTACACAAGTTGTGTAGATGAAAAACACCTTAGAAGATTATAAAGTCCATCTAAAAAATATTCTCCTTAAATGTGATAACACAAGTGCAATATGTTTAACAAAGAATCTCATTCAACACTTAAGAACAAAACATATTGATATTAGACATCACTTTATACGAGATCATGTCACTAATCATGATGTAATCATATAGTTCATTGATACTAGCATCAACTAGCTAATATTTTTACAAAACCTCTAAGTGAAGAATAATTTGATTTTATTAGAAGAGAATTAGGAATGTTAATATATCCAAATGCATAAACTTATTAAGATTATTTTTCAAACTTTTTTTTATTTAATAATCAAATCACTTAATTGCCATGATGATTTTACACAATTACATACCTTAATTACATGTTGGAAATTATGTGTTTTGGATACAAAAATTTTCATGATAATAAGCATGTTTTATCTTTTTTGTCCGAATGCATAAAAGTGTTAAATTTCATTTTCGGGTCTTCTTGATCCTAACAATCGGATTTTCTCGATACATTATTCTCTTCCGGACTTAATAAACATATGTCATATCGAGTTTTGGATTCACATCATTGATTTTTGCAATATGGAATCAACTAGCAAATGCATCTTTCATAGACTTATCATGTGAAAAATATCTTTCGAGAAATGGATTTGTCGATTCCTTCTTATATCTCTTGAGAAATAGTTTTACGTGCAAGGATTTGATTCACACACATATCTTGATTCTTATAAAAATAAAGCGTGCTTTAATACCTTATCAATTTTAACTTCATTGAGTATGTTCACAAATGACTTTCCTCCTTCATGCATAAAAATAATAACAAATAAAGAGGAAGAAGTAATGAAAGTCATCTCCATGTCATGTTTTCCTTGAGATGTTTATATAATTGGTATCCTATCACTCATTATTGAAAAAATGACATAAACCTAGTTAAAATTTGCTAATATCATTCTCCTTTTTGTTAATGATAAAGGGGAGAAATATATGAATTGATACTATGAGTGTCATATTTGAATGAGAAATATATGAATTGATGCTATGAGTACCATATTTGAATTTGAATTATGTTAAGGTATCAAAAGCTTGCATCGAAATATATGATAAATTGGTGAAAGAATTACTATGTTATTGCCATATTTTCACTATGTTAAAATATCTAGAGCATACATGCAATTCTACAAATTGATATCTTGTCATGTGATGAAACGCTATAATTGTTAAACACTTGAAACATTTGTATTATGTTAAGATATCAAGAACTTACATCGCAGTTTTACATGTTGATATCTTACAATATGATGAATTACTACGATTGCTATCTTTCACATTTGAAATGTAAAACATGAAAATGGATGTCAAACCTTGATATCATTTTTAGAGAAATACATCATGATAGGAATCATGATTGGAGTCTTGATAAGGATAAATGATCTTAACTTATCAATATATCTCTTGAATTTAAAGGCTTTGAATTCAATAATGACTTATCTCAAGTATGACATATAGATAGAGGGAGTTAAGGTTAACTCCGTTATTAATCGATTGTCATCATATAAAAGGGGGAGATTGTTGAATCTCGGATTTTGATGATGAAGTCAATTGTCATTTATTATCTAATCCATATGTTGAGATAAGTGTGCAGGATTAACTATGATGGAAGAAAGACAAGCAGTAGGAGTTACGCTGGAGTCAAGACCATAATCACGTTGGGGGTTCGAGAGTTCGACGGAAGTCCGGACGGTCGTCGGAGGTTCTACGGGAACAAATTCGGGAAGTCCATGAGCTTCCCAAAGAAGCTCGTCGGAACTCGCCAAGTGGATCGTCGCAAGTCTAGGAGTTTGCCGGAAGTCTGCCGGAGCATCTCCGAAGGTTCGTCGGATGTTCGCCGGAAGCTCGCCGGAAGAAGCGATTGATGCACCGGAGTAAGTTGCAGTAAATGTCTTAAGAAATATCATAGTTAGCATGTAGATTAAGTTAGGAATCGGAGGTAATCTCATTAACTTAATCTGGGGGCAATTGGGCCCTTGATAGACCCAAATTGGGCTGAATGTATCAACCCATTCGGACCAGAATTCCTGCTAGGCGGTGGCACCGCCCAGGAGATGGTCTCCCAGGAAAGTTGGGCGGTGCACCAGCCCAAGTCAAGCAGTGGCACCACCTGGACTCAGTCTCTGAGCGAGATTGGGCAGTGCAACCGCCCTAGTTAGGCAGTGGCATTGCCTGGGCTCAGTCTCCGAGTGAGATTGGACGATGCAACCGCTCCTGTCAGGCGGTGGCACTGCCAGAGCTCGGTCTCTGAGCTCTGCCAGGTGGTTGTATCGCCCCAGTCAGGAGGTAGTACTGCTAGGACCTCGAAAATCCGGGAAAAGACATTTTTGAGATCCAAATTCAAACTAGTTTGGGGCCTATATATACCCCACCCTTTCCTGCATGAAAGGGCACCGAAAATCTAATCTTACTCTGTGATTTTTAGAGCTCAAAAGTGTTGTAAAGGCTAGAAGTTATCCTCCCTTTTTTCTTCCATGTTTTGATCTTTTAAGAGAGGAGAGAAAAGTTTGTAAGGGTTGTCTCCTAAGCCCATCGAATGGAGTGAAACTATAAAAGGGTGGTTGGCCTTCGCCTATTGAAGGACTACCAGGACCTCAAAAATCAGGGAAAAGACATTTTTGAGCTCCAAATTCAAACCAGTTTAGGGCCTATCCTACCCTTTCCTGCATGAAAGGGCACCGAAAATCTAATCTTACTCTGTGATTTTTAGAGCTCAAAATTGTTGTAAAGGCTAGAAGTTCTCCTCCCTTTTTTCTTCCAAGTTTTGATCTTTTAAGAGAGGAGAGAAAAGTTTGTAAGGGTTATCTCCTAAGCCCATCAAAAGGAGTGAAACTGTAAAAGGGTGGTTGGCCTTCGCCTATTAAAGGAAGGCCTCTAGTGGATGTCGGTGACCTCATCGGAGGAGGTAGCCAAAAGTGGATGTAGGTCAAGATTGACCGAACCACTCTAAATCTCAGTTTGCATTTACTCTATGTTCTCTATCTTAACTGCAAACTATCTCCATAGCTTTACTTTAACTGCACTTCACCTAATCTAAGTTAAAGCAACTTCCGAATCGGCTTTCATATCGAAATCGCTTTTATCATATGAACATCATATTTTGGTTTGCAATTATATTATGTTCTCTATCTTAACTGCAAGCTGCCTCTATATCTTTACTTTAACAGCATCTCACTTGATCACCAATTAAAGTGATTTCCAAATCGGTTTTCTTACCGAAATCATTTTTATCGTATAAACATCGTTTTAAATCATCGAAAGTTTTTCGCTGCACTAATTCACCCCCCCCCCTCTTAGTGCCCTTGATCCTAACATTAGGATCAGGGTCGGCACTAAGAGGGGGTGGGGGGGGGGTTAATTAGTGCGGTGGTAAGATAACGACGGTTTAAAAAGACTTCATACAATAAAACTATTTTCGATGTAAAACCATTTTCGGAAACTTGAAAGCGAATTCGTAAAAGTATTGAAGGTAGTAAGCACTTAAAGAGGTTTGTAGTAAAGATAAGATGCTCAAAGTAAATACAAACCGAGATTTTACAGTGGTTCGTCAATCGTGACCTACATCCACTTTCGGGGTCCTCCTCCGACGAGGTCACTGACGTCCACTAGAGGTCTTCCTTCAATAGGCGAAGACCAACTCCTTCTTACACCATCTTTTCCTTTTCATGGGTTTAGGAGACAACCCTTACAAGCACTCATACTCCTCTTACAGAATTCTAAACTTAGAGTGGAGGAGGGAATTTCTAAAGTGATTTCTACAACGTTTCTTTCCTTTTTTGCTCTCTGTGCTTATGTGCTTTAACCATGGATGAGAGGGGTATTTATAGGCTTCAAGTTGATTCAAACTTGGAGCCTAAAAACATCTCATCCCGGGTTCCTCGGGCACGGGCGGTACCACTGCTTGCGTTGGGCGGTACCACCGCCCAGTGTCAATTTGGCTGACACTGCCTTGGGCGGTACCACCGCCCAGGTCTGGCAGTACCACCACCTGGGGGGCATACCCAGACTGGCGGTACCACCGCCTGGCACCCTTCTAAGGGCGGTACAATCGCCCAGACTAGCGATACCACCGCTTGACACAGTCTCGAAGACTATGCCATGACAGTGAGACTCCTTGGGGCACTGTTTGGGCTTCTTATTGGGCCCAACATAGTTCTTACATGGGCCTAGCTAGCCCGTAATTAGGTTGGTCCAATCCAAGCCCAATTACGTGCTAACTACGATTCTTAAGACATATTCTAAGCTAAACAAAGTCTGTAAGTCTATTCTTCCGGCGAGCTTCCGGCGATCTTCCGACGAACTTTCGACGATCTCTCGGTAATGTTCCGGCGGACTCCCGGCAAGCTCCTGGACTTCATGATGATCTTCTTGGCGAGTTCCGATGAGCTTCTCTGGCAAGCTCCGAGACTTCTCGGTTGGTTCCTCCAGAACTTTGGACGAACGTCCGGACTTCCGTTGAACTCTCAAACTCCCAACGTGATCGCGTCCTTAACTCCGGGACTTCATTTTGCTTCATGCCTTGTTATCATAGTTAATCTTGCATATATAAAACAAACTTTGATCTAGTTAATTAATACTAAGCATTAATCAATTTGTTCGGCATGTCATTGGTCTCTCGACGCTTCGTCCGATTCTTCGGCGCATCATCCTCTTCTACAGTCTATTTCCCAATCGGTCAGTTGACTCCGCTACTCTGATATCCTTGGCACAATGTCCGCTCTTCTTGGCCCGATGCCCGAATCCATGGCCCGAAGCCTTCTATCGATACGTCGACAAATCCACAGGCCCGACGTCCAATCTTTTGAAATGTTCCTCCGGCCCAATATGATTTTTCCTGCTTTAATTGTCTCATCCTTATCGAAGCATCCAACATCACTCAAAATATAGATTAAAACATAAACACATATTGATTGGTTTTATCATCAAAATCTGAGATTCAACATGATCAACACAAAGGCAAAAGAAAATTTTCAATAGGAGATTGGGTCTTCCTACGGCTCTAGCCATACAAGCAAACATCAACCCAGACCAAAGCATCTATGAAGCTTTCACCTCGGTTCTATGGACCCTACCAAATTTTGGAGCCCATCGGAGTGGTACCATATAGATTGGACTTACCCGCTTGCTCCTGAATCTATCCAGTCTTCCATGTGTCGTCTTTAAAGCTCAAGTTGGGACAAAACGAGATAGCCTAAAGCCATCTACCAAATATGACTACCTAAGGAGAACTCCAGACCCAACCGAGTGTCATTACTGATCGACGGATCATGACTCGATGACGACGATCCACTACTGAAGTACTAATATAATAGGCGAACCTACTGGCAGAAGATGCCACTTGGGAGAACTATGACGACTTGAAGATCAAATTCCTAGAATTCATAGATCGTCAACCTCGAGGACAAGGCTGATTTGAAGAGGGCGGTTCTATTAGGACTCTAGCTAGGAGAGTCCTAATTGAATTTTATTGAAAGGGGCATTCATGTAAAACCTACCTAGCCGACCCCTATTAAAGAGGTGAAGAGACCGGCTAAGGTTAGGGTTAGTTGAGAGGAGTCTTATTAGGAGTTGGTTAGAAGTAAGAGTCTTTAGTAGGAGTCCTATTATGAGTTAGGGTTTAGAAGCCCTATAAATAGTCATGTATTCATCCTCTTTTGACAAGCAATAAATGAATCTTCTTAGCAGCCTTTGAGCAGCAACTTGGAGGAAGGAATCCCTATAGAGTTCTAAGGAGGCCGATCACATAAAGAGATCAACCCCAAGCTTAGAATCCACTAGGGTTCTACCAGCTCCTCGTCGTTAGATGCGCTCAAATCATCCCAAGTAGCTTTTAACGCTTTCTTCTTCTTCAGTTACTTCTTCTTCACTTGATTTCACTTTTAAAGTGCCCCAACTTCTTGCATTTGTAGCAAATTATTTGATCCTTTTTAAGTTCATTTTTATTTTTAATGTCATGTTTAATTTTATTCTTTTTTAGAATTTTTTAAATTTTCTTATTAGAAGTGTCAAGTTGTCAGCATCATCATCATCATCACTTGAGTTTTCTCTCAAGTGGTCTTCTTGAGTTCTAAGTGTCAAATCCTTCCAGTTCTTTGGAATGTTGTTCTCAAGTTCTTCATGTGTATTGTATGTCATTTCATAGGTCATCAAATACTTGATAAGTTCTTCGAGCAAAAAGTTGTTCAAGTCCTTAGCTTCTTGAATTACATCTACTTTAGGATCCCAACTCTTTGGAAGGGATCTTAATATCTTGTTAACAAGTTCAAAATTATGAAAACTTTTACCAAATGCTTTTAGACTATTGACGACATCCATAAACCAGGTGTACATGTCTCCAATGGTCTCGCTTGGTTTCATGCGAAACAATTCATAACTATGAACCAAAAGATTAATTTTTGACTCCTTAACCCTACTCATGCCTTCATGTGTTATTTCAAGTATATGCCAAATATCATAAGCCATTTTGCAAATAGAAACTTGATTGAATTCATTTTTATCCAAAGCACAAAATAAAGCATCCATAGCTTTGGCATTTAAAGAGAAAGTCTTCTTCTCTAAATCATTCCAATCATTCATTAGAAGAGAAGACTTTTGAAATCCATTTTCAATGATAATCTATAACTCAAAATCCATAAAAATCAAGAAAATCCCCATTCTAGTTTTCCAATATATGTAATCCATTCCATTGTGTTAGGATCAAGAGGTCGCACTAAGAGGGGGGGTGAATTAGTGTAGTGGAAAAATCACGTCTTCAAAAACTTTCATACGATAAAATTTGTTTACGTTGAAAACGATTTCAGAAACTTAACTTAAAAGCATATGGAAGTATAGTGACTAAGTAAAGTAGTTTGTAGTATATAAATGAAAACAATAGAAATGCAAACCAGATTTTAGAGTGGTTCGGTCAACGTGACCTACATCCACTTTCGGTTTCCTCCTCCGATGAGGTCACCGACGTCCACAAGAGGTCTTCCTTCAATAGGCGAAGACCAACCACCTTTTACACCCCTCTTCTCCTTTCTACGGGTTTAGGAGACAACCCTTACAAGCACTCACACTCCTCTTATAGAAGTCTAAACTTAGAGTGGAGGGAATTTCTAAAGAGATTACAGCAGCGTTTTCTCACTTTTGAATACTCTATGCTTGTGTGCTTTAACCAGGGATGGGAGGGGTATTTATAGGCTTCAAGTTGATTCAAACTTGGAGCCTAAAACTTTTCCATCTCGGGTTCCCCAGACTTGGGCGGTACTACCGCTTACGTTGGGCGATACCACCGCCTAGTGTCAATCGACACTAACATTGTCTTATGCGGTACCATCGCCCAGGTCTAGAGGTACCACCGCTTGAGAGGCAATGTTGGGCAGTACCACTGCCCAGACTAGTGGTACCAACGCTTGGCACCTTGCTAGGGGTGGTATTGTAACATCCCTCATTTCTGAATTTTCGTATAAGTTTATATTTGTAATGTAAGTATCTATTTAAAATTTGATAAAAGAGTAAATGTATGAATCTGAGAACTTATTTATAAGATTTGGGGGATTTGTTCAAAAAAAAAATCTGAGGACCTATTTGTAAACCCTGAGGACCTAATCATAAATATAATAATACAAGGACTAAACTGTAAAATGCACAAAATTACAAATTCCACCGTTTAAGCCTCTCTGCCTTCGTTCATAAGGAACCAGAGAAGGCAGCTACGTGGAAGAACAGGAGAAAGAAAGAAGGAAGAAGAGAAGAAAAGGGGGAAGTAGAAGAAGAAAAAAATTTAGGGCTTTGAGGTTTCTTACTCAAATCTTCTCATTTAGGGTCATAATTCTCAAAGGCAAGTGTTCTAACCCCATCCTACAAAAGTACTAGTCTATGTTCCTATATTGATTTTGAAAGATTTATGCTTAGAACCTAATATTTCTCTCTTTGGACAAAAAACCAAGGATCTGAAATTTTTTCGGAAACTGACCCCTATACACGGTTTCAGCTATAATTTTTAGCACCAAATGTGGATTCAGGTAGGACCTATTTAGTTTGAAATTAGACTCTTATATCTTTCTTTTGACACTGATTTTGTAGATTTTGGACACCGAATACTTACCCAAACATCTGTTTCAAATGAGCCTATAGATGCTGCAGAACAGGGATCAAAATTTCTGACATTTCGATACTAAAATACCTATAAGTCCCTGTTGGAAATTCTGATTTATACCAAACTGACTTCGTCCGAAACTAGACTTGTAGACCTTACTTTTGACATATAGTTTGAAAAATTTGGAATTCAAATTCCTACCCTATTATCTGTTGAATCCGACCCTATGAATTCTGCAAAACAGTGATTGTGTTTTTGACCTTGTGTTACCAAATCAAAGGTAACTCCTTGTTGGAAACCATGATTTGTACGAAACTTATTTCAATAGAAAATATATTGATATATCTTTCGACAATAGCTTTCTTGATGGTATTAGAGCATAATTGATAATCTGATGTATTTGTTCAATGTGCCTCTTGAATTCTACCAGAAATCGAGCTTTGGTCGATTTCGCGTATTCTGTTTCATTTGTTTGGAAATAGATTCCATTCAGTCCCCTTCACTCAATTTAGGCTTATGTTGGTGCTTGAATTCTGGTTTGATCTTGTCTATAAATTATTTACATTCTTGAAACATTTTGTGTAACTTTTAAGCTATATCGCATTGACACATATAGGCACATATATATCTCATTGTTCCGCATTTGCTTTCGATATGTGCCTATTCTAGTTTCATTCCTTTGGATATTGAATTCATCTAACCTTCTTATTTGAATGGAGCTATATATGATTACTTGGAATCCATGTATACTCTTGCTTTCATTTCATTCCAAATCTGAATACATTTGTGAGAGATTGTTGCTTGCATCGTATTGACTCGTAAAGGCACATGTACATTTTGTTCTTCCGCGTGTGCTTCCGATATATGCTATTTATTGTTCATACTGCCTTTTGTACTCTGGTGTTGTGGGATAATGTGAACCTTTGCCAGAAATGGTAAAGGGAGTTATGCATAGAGCCTGCGATGCTCTGCCAGCCCCCTTTGACTTCACCTAGACGTGGGTGGATGGAGCTCCCAGACGTGGGAGACTTCTGTCTGGTGGTCATTCAGAAATGGATGAATCACATTCTGTCTGTGGTCCCACTACACCTTCTGTATATTTGATATGATATCCAGAGCTTTGGTTATGTGTTTCTGTACATGCTTTGGATAAAAATGATATGAATGCAACGTCAAAGACGACGTTTGAGCTTCTGTTTGGTATTTGTTATTGATATGCTCTGAAATGTTCCATACGCCGTTGATATGCTCCGGAACATTTCATACGCCACTGATAAGCTCCGAAACCTTTCATTTATTATTTATATGCTCCGAAATGTTTAATTCATCATTGATATGCTTCGAAATGTTCCATACGCCGTTAATATGCTCCGTAACATTTCATACGCCATTGATAAGCTTCGAAATGTTTTATTCATTGTTGGTATGCTTCGAAATGTTCCATATGCCGTTGATATGCTCCGGAACATTTCATATGCCATTGATAAGCTCTGAAATGTTTCATTCATTGTTTATATGCTTCGAAATGTTCCATATGCCGTTGATATGCTCCAGAACATTAAATACGCCATTGATAAGCTTCGAAATGTTTCATTCATTGTTTATAGGCTTCGAAATGTTCCATACGCCGTTGATATGCTCCAGAACATTTTATACGTCATTGATAAGCTCTGAAATATTTCATTTGTTATTGATATTCTCTGAAACGTTTCATTTATTGCTGATATGCTCCAATTACTCTATGCCCCATCTGTTATGAACCAAATATGTTTAATTGAAATGACAATTGTGATTCTACACCCAATGATATTACGTCTTTGAATTCTTATATTCTGCCTTGCATTTTGAAACTTTATCTCTTTGGAAATTGTCCTCTTTTGACATGGATATGTTAGTCACTTGCTGAGCTTTATATGCTCACCCCGTTGTTGTATACATTTTTCAGGATAGCTTGTCGCTTGCTTAAATGTTAAGTTTGGGCTGAGGCAGTGGAAAGCTAAAAGATTTTGGGGCAGATCTTTATTAGTATATAAGTTTTTGTTGTATTAGTACACGCTGAATCTAATGAAATGTTGACGATGAATCTAAACTTGTGGATTTTGTATAAGTTTAAAGGATCTCTCATGTTTAGAATTTTGAAATGTTAAGTTTAATTCGTGTAATGATATGAACTTATGGTAAACGTTGGTTTTGTGACTGTGTAGACTTCCCCACTTATGAATTTTTGTTGTGGTTATTATTTTGATGATGAGTTCAGATTTTATGAATTATCGAGCGATGTATTGTATATTTATAAACTGCACAGGGTTTATGAATTTGAGGATTATAGAGGTGAAATTTTGACTTGAATGTTTTCTTAGTGACCTCAAATGTTAGTTTGGATCCTGGATTGATTTGTTTTCTTAAATTTTAATATCATGGATAATATTTGAGGGGCGTGACAAAGGTAGTATCAGAGCATGATTTGAGAATCACTAAGAATACTTTTTTTATGTACTTGATGAAAAAGAAAAATTGAGGTTTATTGACTTTCATTTAGAGATTGATCAAAGAAAAATTTCCTTTGATGTTTTAGGAAGCAAGGATGACGAGATCATCTGGTTCTCCTGTTGCATCTACTGCTGATCAATTGAGTGGTATCATGCGGACTTTGGAGACTATGGCACAAGTGATGCAACAACAACAACAACATGTCCAACCTGGAAGAAATGATGAAACAGGGACATCAAACCAATCGGGGTTAGGAATTGAACAGTTCAAGAAGCTTAGTTCTCCCAGCTTTAGTGATGAGTCTGATCCAATGGTAGCAGAACGATGGATGATGCAGATAGAGAAAATATTTGATATCTTAAATTCCCCTGATGATCAGAAAGTTTCTCTTGCTACCTTTATGCTGGAAGGAGAGGCTGAACACTGGTGGAGAATGATTACGAGGATTTTTGAAGTCAAACATGAGCCAATGACATGGAAGGCATTCAAAGAAAAGTTTAACGATAAATATTTTCCAGATTGTATACGAGATCAAAAAGAATTAGAGTTCTTGAATCTTATCCAGGGAAATATGACGGTTGCAAAATATGAATCTAAATTCACTGAGCTCTCTAGATTTGCCACACATATGACTGATGATGAATCTAGAAAAGCAAAAAGATTTGAAAGGGGATTACGGCCAGCAATAAGAAGTCGAATGTCAGCCTTAAAGCTACAAACATATGCGGAAACGGTAGAAAGAGCTTTGAAAATTGAAAGAGACATGGAGGAAATTCAAGAAATCATGGGCAAGAACAAAAAGGACAAATTTACTAGCAAAAGCATGAGAGAAAATGAATATGAAGCTAGTAACAAGAGGATCAAGACATCTAGATTTGAGAAAGGGAAACCACTGCGGAGGACTCAGTCATGTGCAAAATGTGGATTAAATCATGAAACAAGTCAGTGTTTTCGGGTGACTGGAGCCTGTTTTACTTGTGGAAAGTTGGATCATCAAATAAAAGATTGCCCTTTGAGGAAGAAGAAAGAGCCACTATCTCCTAGACTCTCAGCCCATGCTAGAGTGTATGCTATCACTGAACAAGATTCTAAAACTTCTAAATCAGTGGTGGAAGGTATTCTTCATGTTTCTAAAAGAAATGCAAAAGTTTTGTTTGATCCCGGCTCCAACTTATCTTTTGTTTCACAATACTTTTCTTGTCACTTGGATATTCTACCTAGACCCTTGGATTATATGTTATATGTAACAACTGCTGTTGGAGATTCATTGGCAACAAACTTGGTTTACCCATCTTGTTTGATCTCTATTGGAGAACATGAACTCCTTGCTGATTTGATTCTCCTAGAGATCTAGGGTTTTGATATTATACTTGGCATGGATTGGTTATCTTCTCATCACACTAGTATTGATTGTTACAAAAAAACAATTACTTTCTGCATACCAGATCAGCCTATATTTTACTTTGAGGGCATTAGGCATGATTTGCCTCCTTACTTGATATCAGCACTTCAAGCTTATCATCTTATGCAGAAGGGTTGTTTTTGTTATATGGTGTGTGTAAAGGAGCATTCAAATCAGGACCCCCACCTAGATGAAATTTTAGTGGTCAAAGAATTCCCTGATGTATTCCCAGATGACTTGCCTGGTTTACCTCTAGATAGAGAGGGTGAATTTGCTATTGATCTGGTCCCCAGTACAACCCCAATATCTAAGCCTCCCTATAGAATGACACCACTCGAGCTAGAGGAATTAAAGAAGCAACTACAAGAATTATTAGATAAGGGTTTCATACGACCCAGTGTATCTCCATGGGGTGCTCCGGTACTATTAGTGAAGAAGAAGGATGGAACATTGAGGCTTTGTATTGATTATAGATAGTTGAATCAGGTGACCATCAAACACAAGTATCCCATACCCAGAATTGATGATTTGTTTGATCAACTGCAGGGTGCACAAGTATTCTCTAAGATTGACCTGAGGTCAGGTTACTATCAGTTGAAGATCAAGGAGGAGGATATTTCAAAAATAGCTTTCAGAACTCGATATGGTCACTATGAATTCTTGGTGATGCCTTTTGGTTTGACAAATGCCCCTGCAGCTTTTATGGAACTAATGAATAGGATATTTCAACCGCTCTTGGATATCTGTGTAATTGTATTTATTAATGACATATTGGTGTATTCAAGGAGTAATCAGGAGCATGAGGAACACTTGAGAAATGTATTGTCCATACTAAGAGAAGAGAAGTTGTATGCAACGTTCAGCAAATGTGAATTTTGGTTGAATGGAGTTGCTTTCTTAGGCCATGTGATTTCAGGGAAGGGTATATCTGTTGATCCAAAGAAAATAGAAGCTGTGGTTGAATGGGAAGTACCAACAAATGTAACAGAAGTTAGAAGCTTCTTGGGCATGACAGGTTATTACAGGAGATTTGTAGAGGGATTTTCTCAAATCGCTCAACCTCTCACCAAACTCACTAAAAAGAATGTGAAATTTGTATGGGGTGATGATTGTGAGCAAAGTTTTCAAGAGTTAAAAAGAAGATTGACTAGTGCCCCTATTCTCACTATTCCAAGTGGTAGTGAGGGATTTGTAGTTTATATCGATGCTTCAAGAAAGGGCCTTGGATGTGTTTTGATGTAGGAAGGGAGAGTAATTACTTATGCTTCTAGGCAACTAAAAGGTTATGAACTGAATTATCCAACTCATAATTTGGAATTGGCAGCAATTATTTTTGCTCTAAAGATTTGGAGACATTATTTGTATGATCGACAATTTGAAATCTTTACTGATCACAAGAGTTTAAAATATATTTTCGCTCAGAAAGTGTTAAACATGAGGTAGCGAAGATGGATAGAACTTCTGAAGGATTATGATTATGCCATCCATTATCACCCGAGCAAAGCCAATGTTGTAGCTGATGCACTTAGTAGAAAATCTACAAGTTTTATGGCTAGTCTGATTGTGAAGCAATGGAAGTTATTAGAAGAAAATTTTGATTTGAAAGCTTTGAGGAAAGAGCAAGACTCGATGATATTGATGGCCTCCATTCAAGTGCAATTTGATCTTATTCAACAAATTAAGGAAGGACAATTACGAGATCCACATTTAATCTACTTGAGGAATGAGGTAGAAAAGGAATTGAAGCCAAAATTTCAAGTTTCAAAGGATGGCCTATTGAGATTTGGGGAGAGAGTATGTGTACCAAATGAACCAGATATCAAGAATCAAATCCTAAAGGAAAGTCATACTTCAAAGTACACCATGCATCCTGGGAGCACTAAGATGTATAGAGATCTTCAAAGTCATTATTGGTGGGAAGGCATGAAGAAGGAAATTACAATGTATGTTTCAAAATGTTTGACTTGTCAGCAAATCAAAGTAGAACACCAAAGACTTGGAGGATTGTTGCAACCTTTAGATATTCCTGAATGGAAATGGGAATGTATTACTATGGATTTTGTTTCAGGACTACCCAGAACCTCTAAAAAGCATGATGCTATTTGGGTTATCATTAATAGGTTAACAAAATCTGCACATTTCCTACCGATTAATATGACTTATTCGCTTGATAGACTTGCAGATTTATATATCAATGAAATAGTAAGACTTCATGGTATTCCAAAGGAGATCATCTATGATAGAGACTCCAGATTTCTCTCTAGATTCTGGAGAAGATTACAGGAATCTATGGGCACTAAAGTCAAGTTTAGTACTGCATATCATCCTCAGACTGATGGTTAGTCAGAAAGAACAATTCAAACACTTGAGGATTTGCTTAGAGCCTATGTTATGGATTGGAAAGGTGAATGGGATAAAGATATTTCACTTATTGAGTTCACTTATAATAATAGTTATCATTCAAGTATTCAGATGGCTCCTTATGAAACTTTATATGGGCGAAAGTGCATAACACCTATATGTTGGGAGGACGTTGGTGACAAAAAGTTGTTAGCACCGGACAAAGTACAAGAAACTATCGAGAAAATTCAAGTTATAAGGAAAATGTTAAAAATTGCTCAGAGTCGTCAAAAGAGTTATGCTGACAATAGAAGACGAGATATTGAGTTTGAAATCGGAGATTTTGTATTCTTAAAAGTCTCCCCTTCCAAAGGCATTATAAGGTTTGGGAAGAAAGGAAAATTAAGCCCAATATTTATTGGACCTTTTGAGGTTCTTGAGAGGGTTGGTTCAGTCACTTACAGGATTGCCTTGCCACCAGCATTGTGCCATATCCACGATATATTTCATGTTTCGATGATTAGGAAGTATATACCTTATCCTTCTCATATCATTGAGTATGAGCAGATGGAGATTGATAAAGATTTATCTTATGTGGAAGAGCCCACTCAAATTGTTGATAAGAAGGAAAAGATCCTAAGGAATCGGGTCATCACTCTGGTGCAAGTAATTTGGAGACATCATTCTGGAGAGGAAACAACCTAGGAGCTAGAGGAGGAAATGAAAAAGATCTATCCCCATCTTTTCATCGATAGAGGTATGATAAATTTAGAGGACTAAATTTTTCTTTTAAGGGGGGGAGAGTGTAACATCCCTCATTTCTGAATTTTCGTATAAGTTTCTATTTGTAATGTAAGTATCTATTTAAAATTTGATACAAGAGTAAATGTACGAATCTGAGAACTTATTTATAAGATTTGGGGGATTTGTTCAAAAAAAAAATCTGAGGACCTATTTGTAAACCTTGAGGACCTAATCGTAAATATAATAATACAAGGACTAAACTGTAAAATGTATAAAATTACAAATTCCACCTTTTAAGCCTCTCTGCCTTCGTTCATAAGGAACCAGAGAAGGCAGCTACGTGGAAGAACAGGAGAAAGAAAGAAGGAAGAAGAGAAGAAAAGGGGGAAGAAGAAGAAGAAAAAAATTGGGGCTTTGAGGTTTCTTGCTCAAATCTTCTCATTTAGGGTCATAATTCTCAAAGGTAAGTGTTCTAACCCCATCCTACAAAAGTATTAGTCTATATTCCTATATTGATTATGAAAGATTTATGCTTAGAACCTGATATTTCTCTCTTTGGACAAAAAACCAAGGATCTGAAATGTTTTTGGTAAACTGACCCCTATACACGGTTTCAGCTATAATTTTTAGCACCAAATGTGGATTCAGATAAAACCTATTTCGTTTGAAATTAGACTCTTATATCTTTCTTTTGACACTGATTTTGTAGATTTTGGACATCGAATACTTACCCAAACATCTGTTTCAAATGAGCCTATAGATGCTGCAGAACAGGGATCAAAATTTCTGACCTTTCGATACTAAAATACCTATAAGTCCCTGTTGGAAATTCTGATTTATACCAAACTGAATTCGTCCGAAACTAGACTTGTAGACCTTTCTTTTGAAATATAGTTTGAAAATTTTGGAATTCAAATGCCTACCCTATTATCTGTTGAATCCGACCCTATGAATTCTGCTAAACAGTGATTGTGTTTTTGACCTTGTGTTACCAAATCAAAGGTAACTCCTTGTTGGAAACCATGATTCGTACGAAACTTATTTCAATAGAAAATATATTGATATATCTTTCGACAATAGCCTTCTTGAGGGGATTGGAGCATAATTGATAATCTGAAGTATTTGTTCAATGTGCCTCTTGAATTCTGCCAGAAATCGAGCTTTGGTCGATTTCGCGTATTCTGTTTCATTTGTTTGGAAATAGATTCCATTCAGTCCCTTTCACTCAATTGAGGCTTATGTTGGTGCTTGAATTCTGGTTTGATCTTGTCTATAAATTATTTACATTCTTGAAACATTTTGTGTAACTTTTAAGCTATATCGCATTGACACATATAGGCACATATATATCCCATTGTTCTGCATTTGTTTTCGATATGTGCCTATTCTAGTTTCATTCCTTTGGATATTGAATTCGTCTAACCTTCTTATTTGAATGGAGCTATATATGATTGCTTGGAATCCGTGTATACTCTTGCTTTCATTTCATTCCAAATCGGAATACATTTGTGAGAGATTGTTGCTTGCATCGTATTGACTCGTAAAGGCACATGTACATTTTGTTGTTCCGCGTGTGCTTCCGATATATGTTATTTATTGTACATACTGCCTTTTGTACTCTGGTGTTGTGGGATAATATGAACCTTTGCCAGAAATGGTAAAGGGAGTTATGCATAGAGCCTGCGATGCTCTGCCGGCCCCCTCTGACTTCACCTAGACGTGGGTGGATGGAGCTCCCAGACGTGGGAGACTTCTGTCTGGTGGTCATTCAGAAATGGATGAATCACATTCTGTCTATGGTCCCACTACACCTTCTATATGTTTGATATGATATCTAGAGCTTTGGTTTTGTGTTTCTATACATGCTTTGGATAAGAATGATATGAATGCAACGTCAAAGACGACGTTTGAGCTTCTGTTTGGTATTTGTTATTGATATGCTCCGAAATGTTCCATACGCTGTTGATATGCTCCGGAACATTTCATACACCACTAATAAGCTCCAAAACATTTCATTTCTTATTTATATGCTCCGAAATATTTCATTCATCGTTGATATGCTTCAAAATGTTCCATACGCCGTTGATATGCTCCGGAACATTTCATACGCCATTGATAAGCTCCGAAATGTTTCATTCATTGTTGATATGCTTCGAAATGTTCCATACGCCGTTGATATGCTCCGGAACATTTCATACGCCATTGATAAGCTCCGAAATGTTTCATTCATTGTTTATATGCTTCGAAATGTTCCATACGCCGTTGATATGCTCCGAAATGTTTCATTCATTGTCTATATGCTTCAAAATGTTCCATACACCGTTGATATGCTCCGGAATATTTCATACGTCATTGATAAGCTCCGAAATGTTTCATTTGTTATTGATATGCTCCGAAACGTTTCATTTGTTGCCGATATGCTCCAATTACTCTATGCCCCATCTGTTATGAACCAAATATGTTTGATTGAAATGACAATTGTGATTCTGCACCCAATGATATTACGTCTATGAATTCTTATATTCTGCCTTGCATTTTGAAACTTTATCTCTTTGGAAATTGTCCTCTTTTGACATGGATATGTTAGTCACTTGCTGAGCTTTATATGCTCACCCCGTTGTTGTATACATTTTTCAGGATAGCTTGTCGCTTGCTTAAATATTAAGTTTGGGCTGAGGTAGGGGAAAGCTAAAAGATTTTTGGGTAGATCTTTATTAGTATATATGTTTTTGTTGTAGTAGCACATGCTGCATCTAATGAAATGTTGACGATGAATCTAAACTTGTGGATTTTGTATAAGTTTAAAGGATCTCTCATGTTTGGAATTTTGGAATGTTAAGTTTAATTCGTGTAATGATATGAACTTATGGTAAACGTTGGTTTTGTGACTGCGTAGACTTCCCCACTTATGAATTTATGTTGTGGTTATTATTTTGATGATGAGTTCAGATTTTATGAATTATCGAGCGATGTATTGTATGTTTATAAACTGCATAGGGTTTATGAATTTGAGGATTATAGAGGTGAAATTTTGACTTGAATGTTTTCTTAGTGACCTCAAATGTTAGTTTGGATCCTGGATTGATTTGTTTTCTTAAATTTTAATATCATGGATAATTTTTGAGGGGCGTGACAGCTACAACCACTCAGACTAGCGGTACCACCGCTTGTCACAATCTCGAAGACTATGCCACGATGATGAGACTTCTTGGGGCACTGTTTGGGCCTCTTATTGGGCCCAACACAGTCCTTACATGGGCCTAGCTAACCCCTAATTGGGTTTGCCCAAATCCAAACCCAGTTACGTGGTAACTATGAAATCTAAAACATAATCGGAGCTAAACAAGTTTGTAAGTCTATTCTTTCGATGAGCTTCCGGCGATCTGTCGGCGAACTATTAGGACTCTAGCTATGAGAATCCTAATTGAGAGGGACATTCATATAAAAACTTACCTAAGCCGACCCCTATTAAAGAGATGAAGAGGTCGGCTAGAGTTAGGAGGTTTTTTCTTAGAGAAGAATTAGGAGTTGTAAGGGAATAGGAGTCTTGAGTAGGAGTTATATTAGGAGTTGGTTAGAAGTAAGAGTCTTAAGTAGGAGTCATATTAGGAGTTAGGGTTTAGAAGCCCTATAAATAGTCATGTATTCCTCCTCTTTTCTTAAGCAATAGATGAATCTTTTTTGCAGCTTTTGAGCAGTAACTTGGAGGGAGGAACCCCTATAGAGTTCCAAGGAGGCCGATCCCCTAATGAGATCAATCCCAAGTTTAGAATCTGCAAGGGTTCTAACACCTGGTATCAGAGCAGCGTTCTTGGCATCTCGCTGCCCTTCCATAGCCATCCATCAGCCCTCCATAGCCGCCCAAAGCAATTCCTACAATTGCTTAAAAGATCGTCGCCAAATTTCGCCATCATCTCCACCACCGCGGATCATCCTTTGATCTCCCCGTGAATTGCATCAGGTTCTGGTTTCCTACCTTACTACTGCTGCAATTTAGTTATCCCTATCCGAAAATCCAAAAAAAAAAAAAAATTGTTCCTATATTGCTGTCATATAAACTAAGATATTATTGTCAATTCCCTCCTCAAATCTCTTAAATTTTTGGTGGAGATTTCGTCGAGAAACTACTATTTCTTCGACGACAATTCTGCTCTTACAAGACAACACAATTCTACAACAAACTTTCACTGATTTCTATCAAACCTTTACTACCATCCACCACAGATCGAAAACTTTCATCCACAGCCCTAAAACTCCACTAAACCACACCCTCAAACTGCACCCAAAAAAGCCACAAAACAAACCTAAACCGCAGCCTACATCTACCAATCCACCAACCCTTTCAACCATCACTTCTCTCAACCTATACATGCCTTTAACCCGTCAACAAAAGAGAGATCTTAACATCACAGATTTAGAGTCATATACTATGGCATTTGAGGAGGCAATCAATGCTAAATTTGAAGCCTTCGAGGCACGAATGGAGGATAAGATTTGGACTCTCCTTACCAAATTCAGTTTGGGCCGACCACCAAGCCCGAAGAAATCACATCAAGGAGAGAGCTCTAACTAATCACATCATGCCCAAAGAGATGACTTCCAAGAGAGGGGAGGCTCTATGACCGACCCCAACTATTCACGCAGTGGACTTCCCTAGATGGGAAGAAGGAGACCCAATTGGTTGGATCTCGTGCGCGGAGCGATATTTTCGGTACCATAAAAATGCGGATGCATCCATGGTAGAAATTGTAGCTTTACATCTTGAAAGGGATGTCATACAGTGGTTTGACTGGTTTGAACACACTTATGGAGTCCTTTCATGGCGATAATTCAAAGAAGGACTACTAAACCGCTTCGGACCAACTTATTACGAGAACATTGACGGACAACTAGCAAAGATCCGACAAACCTCCACCATTCAGGAGTACCAAACCAGGTTTGAAAGGTTATCTAATCAAACTCATGATTGGTCTAAAAAACAGATATTGGGGACCTTTATTGAGGGCTTAAAGCCGGAGATCCGGGGAGAAGTTAAGGCGCGACAACCATACAGGCTTATGGCAGCCATCTCTTTCGCACGACTTTAAGAGGAGCGATTGAACCATGAAGCCCGGAGGACTAGGATCACTCCTCGACCTACAATACTAAAGCCCTCAGTCCCCCCTACTATCAACTAAGTCCTTGCACCGAAAAGGTTAACAAGAGAAGAACTTCGGGAGCGATCTACGAAGGGGTTATGTTGGCAATACGACGAGCCGTGGAGCCACGAGCATCGCTGTAGAAAAGGGAGACTTCTTATGATTGAACTAGTATAAGATGAGGTCATTGAACATTCAGAAGAGAACCTTGAATATGAAATAGAAGATATGGAAGAAGAGCCACAACCAACCGACATTACGGTACACGCACTTGCCGGCTACTCAAACCCGCAAACGATGAAAGTTGGAGGCCTTCTTAAACAACAGCTGATTACTATTCTCATCGACACGGGCAGCACTAATAACTTCCTGAATAGCAAGGTTGCAGCTTGGATGGCACTATATATTGAAGGTTGCAGCAAGTTCGATGTAAAGGTGGCCGATGGCAGAATCCTAAAGTGCGACCAAAGATGCCCGCGGGTGAAACTATTACTGCAAGACCAAGAAATTATCACAGATTTCTTCCTCCTACCTCTTGATGACTTTGAGGCAGTGCTTGGTATAGAATGGCTGACTACACTAGGTGATGTCTCTTGTAACTTTTATAAATTAATTATGAAATTCATCTATAAGGGCAAACGGATCATCCTACGCGGGAAGCGTTGAAGCAACGTTACCACTGTTTCGACCCAACGAATGGAGAAAGTTTTACACAAGGTAAATGGTGGCTTTTTGATGCACCTCCAGCAGCAACCAGAGGGGAAGAAAATAGAAATTGAAGATCAAAATCTTGCCCAATTGCTTACTGAATTTGTCGACATTTTTGCTGAACCATGCGGTCTTCCTCCTTCTCGACAACATGACCATCGAATTCCAATCCTTCTGGGCAAGCCACCAACGAACACTCGACCGTACCAATATCCTCACCTCCAAAAAGATAAAATTGAAAAGATCGTAAAGGAGATGCTTGAAACAGGGGTGATTCGGCCAAGTTGCAGCCCCTATTCCTCACCAGTGCTACTTGTACGCAAGAAGGACGGAACTTGACGGATGTGCATCGACTACCGCGCTTTAAATGGCATCACCATCAAGGATAAGTACCCAATACCAGTGGTGGATGAACTTCTTGATGAATTAAAAGGAGCTCGAGTCTTCACGAAGTTGGACCTCCGATCCGGTTACCACCAAATTCGGGTATGTGAAGATGACATTCCAAAAACTACATTCTGCACACATGATGGTCATTATGAATTCTTTATAAAATGTGTTTTGGACTCACTAATGCTCCTTCAACCTTTCAAAGTCTCATGAACAATATTTTTCGAAGCTTTCTTTGCAAATTTGTGCTGGTATTTTTCGATGATATTCTCGTTTACAGCCCTTCTCTTGAGACTCACTTTCAGCATTTACGGATTGTTCTAACGATCCTTCAGGAGAATACTCTTTTTGTTAAGCAACCAAAGTATAGCTTTCTCCAGCAAAAAGTAGGGTACCTTGGGCACATAATATCATAAGAAGGAGTGGCGGTAGACCCAATAAAAATTGAGACAATTGCGGCTGGCCGAAACCTACAAACGTGAAATTACTACGCGGGTTCCTTGGACTAACAGGCTATTACCGAAAATTTGTTAAGGACTATGGGAAGATCAGTGCACCACTCACTTCTCTACTGAAAAAAGATGCTTTCCAATTGTCAGACAAAGCCTCTGTTGCCTTCGACAAACTTAAGGTAGCCATGACAATGACACCGGTGCGCTACCAGATTTCAACCGACCCTTCATCATTGAGACCGACGCATCTGGAGTCGGAATTGGAGCCATTCTCATGCAAGATGGTCGACCACTCGCATACACTAGCAAGGCATTATCTCTCTCCCATCAAAACATGTTAGTATATGATAAGGAGATGCTCGCCATTGTACACACAATAATGAGGTGGAGACCCTACCTGATCGGCCGACGATTTCAAATTAAAACCAACCATAGAAGCCCCAAGTATTTTTTGGAGCAAAAGATATCATCCCCTGAGCAACAAAAATGGGAAACCAAACTTCTTCGATTTGATTATGAAATTATTTACAAAAAGGGGAATGAAAACGTTGTTGCAGATGCACTCTCACGGCTACCTGAGCAAGCTAAGGTTTCAGCCATCTCCCTTCCTACCACTAGTCTCCTCGTGGACATTAGGAAAGAATGGAAGAAGAATCCAGAGATCAGCAACATTATAAAAAAATTGGAGGAGGATCCTGTTGAATCTCGTATTTTGATAATGAAACTACTTGATATATGTTTATGATTTAATCTGCGTTTTGAGTGACGCAGGGTGCTTCGATCAGGATGAGACAATTAAAGCAGGAACATCATGTTGTGCCGGAGGAACATGTCAGAAAATTGGACGTCGGGCCGGTGGATCGGTCGACGTATCGACAGAAGGCTTCGGGACGTGGACTCGGGCATTGGGCCAAGAAGAGCGGGTATTGTGCCAAGGATATCGGAGTTACGGAGTCAACTGGCCGATTGGGCAATAGGCTGTAGGAAAGGACGATGCGCCGAAGAATCGGACGAAGCGTTTAGGGACCAATGACATGCCGGACAACTTGGTTAATTGCTTAGGATTAATTATCTCGATCGAAGTTTTTTAGTGTGCAGGATTAACTACGATGAAAGTTAGACAAGCAGCAGGAGTTGCGCCGGAGTCAAGTTCATGATCACGTTGGGAGTTTGAGAGTTCGACGGAAGTTCGGACGGTCATTGGAGGTTCTGCGAGAACAGATCTGAGAAGTCCAGAAGCTTGCCAAGCGAAGCTCGTCGGAACTCGCCAAGTGGATCGTCGCAAAGTCCAGGAGTTTGCCGGAAGTCCGCAGGAGCATCACCGAGGGTTCATCGGATTATCGACAGAAGTTCGCCGGAAACTCGCCGGAAGAAGCGATTGACGCACCGAAGCAAAGCTGCAGAAATTGTCTTAGATCTAATCGTAGTTAGCACGTTGATTAAGTTGAAAAATGAGAGGTGATCCCATTAGCTTAATCTTGGGGCAATTGGGCCCCTGAAAGACTGAAATTGGGCCGAATGGAGCTAACCATTCGGACCCTGATTGCACTAGGAGGTGCAACCGCCTAGGCTAGGAGGTGGCACCGCCTGGGCTAAGCCTCCCAGCGAGACTGGGCGGTGCAACCGCCCCAGCCAGGAGGTGGCACCGCCTGAGCTCAGTCTTCGAGCTCTGGCAGAGAGGTGCAACCGCCTCAGTCAAGAGGTGGCACCGCCTGGGCTCAGTCTTCGAGCTCTGCCAGGCGGTGCAACCTCTCTAGTCAGGAGGTGCAACCACCTGATCCCGGAATTCCGGGATTTGATCGTTTTGAGCTCCAAATTTGAATTGGGTTGGGGCCTATAAATACCCCACCCATTCAGCACTGAAAAGATACAGACCTACACCGAATTCTTGATCTTTTCTGTGATTCTAAGAGCTCAAATTTGTGTAAAGTCCTAAAGTTCTCCTCTTTCTGTTCTTCAAGTTTTGAGTTGTAAAGAGAGGAGAGAAAGGTCCTGTGAGGGTTGTCTCCTGAGCCCATCTAAAGGAGTGAATCTGTAAAAGGGCAGTTGGCCTTCGCCTATTGAAGGAAGGCCTCTAGTTGACGTCGGTGACCTCGTCGGTGGAGGAAGCCAAAAGTGGAGTAGGTCAAGACTGACCGATCCACTCTAAATCTCTGGTTTGCATTTATTTTGAGCACTTTATCATTACTGCAAACCTCCTACATAGCTACTACTCTCTGCGCCTTTACGAACAAGTTTCTAAGTGCTGATTTTTCCGAATCTGCATTCAGACGTAAATCGGTGTTTTCATACATTACAGTTTACGTTTACATTTTGATTCTACAAAACTGTCTTCTGTGCTTTTACGAACGAAGTTTCTAAGTTCAGATCCCTTTAAAACTGTGTTTTAGATGTAAACTACTTTTAAACGTAAAACTACGTTTAGACGTAAAACTGTGTTTAGACGCAAACTGCGTTTAGACGTAAAACTACGTTTAGACGTAAAACTGCGTTTAGACGTAAAACTGCGTTTAGATGTAAAACTGCGTTTAGACGCAAATTGCACTTAGACACAAACTGCGCTTAGACGCAATCTGATCTTAGACGCAAACTGCGCTTAGACGCAAACTGCGCTTAGACGCAATCTGCATTTAGACGCAAATTGCATTTAGACGCAAACTGCGTAAACTGCGCTTAGACGCAAACTGTGTTTAGATGTAAACTTCACTTAATCATAAGTATTCTTAGAATCGGCTTTTGCATCAAAATAGTTTTTATCGAACGAACGCAGCTTTCATTTTTAATCGCTGAAAGATTTTCGCTGCACTAATTCACACCCCCCCTCTTAGTTCTCTCGATCCTAACAATTGGTATCAGAGCGGGGTATTTCTCATTTCGGATTTACACCCGAGAGAAATGGCTCTTCAAGAGGGCTTTTCGGTCTTTCGTCCACCGTTCTTTAACGGATTGGACTATACTTATTGGAAAACTCGAATGAAAGTTTTCTTGATTTCTCTAAATCTGGATTTATGGAATATCGTTGAAAACAATTTTCAACTTCCCTCTAAACCGACGAACGAATGGTCGGATTTGGAGAAGAAGTATTTCTCTTTAAACGCAAAGGCTATGAATGCCTTATTTTGCGCTTTGGACAAAAATGAGTTCAATCGGATTTTTACATGCGAAACAGCTTTTGACATTTGGCGAACACTTGAAATCACGCACGAGGGAACTAGTAGTGTCAAAGACTCGAAAGTTAACTTTTTATTGCATGATTTCGAGCTTTTTCGAATGCAACCAAGCTAAACTATAGGCGACATGTACACCCGTTTCACGGATGTCGTCAATAGTTTAAGAGCTCTTGGAAAATGTTTTTCGGACTTTGAACTTGTAAACAAGATTTTGCGTTCTCTTTCTAAGAAGTGGGATTCAAAAGTAACTACAATACAGGAAGCTAAAAACCTAAACAACTTACCACTTGAAGAACTAATTGGTTCATTGATGACATATGAAATGGTGCACAATGCACATGATGAACATGTTGAACATAATCACCTTCCAAAGAACAGGAAGGATTTGGAACTCTGGACAAATGAATGCCACTTGAGCGATGACTCAAGTGATGAGGACAATGATGAACAAAACAACCTTCCAAAGAATAGGAAGGATTTGGGACATAGAACATTTGAAGACCACTCGAGCATAAGCTCAAGTGATGGTGAACTTAAACTACAAATGAAACGAAAATTAAAAAGCAAAACAAATCGAACTACTTACTTTAAACGCAAGAAGAAGAACAAAAATTGGGATGAATCGAGCTCCTCCGAAGAAGAGAAAGTCAACAAAAGCAAGGCGGCAAACTACGCCTTAACAGCCTACAATGATGAGGTAATCGAAATCCCCCTAATTTATTTTGAAATTACTTGATTCTTTCATAATGTATTTTTCTCTTTTAGTTTAGAATTAATTTTCTTAAAAATTACATGTTAAAAAAAAAAAATTTATTATGATCATACTAAGTAATTTCGAAAATGATAATATTGCATATTTAATGATAAACAAATAAAATGATCTTGATTGAAAATATGAAATCATGGTTAAGAAGTAATAATGTGTATTACGTTGATTTTCATTGTTATTTCTCGATTTTGATTAAAGATCATGTTTGATTTGAAGAAATGCATAATGATGAAATTAAATATTTTGATTAACAATTTTATGCATGAGATTTTAAGCTGATGATAAGCATGTGTTATTCTCATGAGTATATTTGAAAACCTATGGCAAAAATGTGCTCGAATGCATGAACGTGTTAAGATTATTTTTCGGACATTCTTGATTCAATGTTCAAAATACTTAATTGCCATGATGATTTTACACTATAACATGTTGGAAATTATATGTTTTGGATACATAAATTTTTATGATCATGAGCATGTTTTATCTTCATAATTGAACTTGAAATCTATAGCAAAATCTTATCCGAATGCATGAAAGTACTAATTTCATTTTCGGATTCACTTAACAATTGGTATCCTAACAATCGGATTTTCTCATACACTTTTAAAAAATATTTTTCTAAAATAGATTTGATGAAATGATTCCTGCTTATAAATTCTATCTTGAAATATGAATGATAGTGTCTTTGCTTGCAAAGATTTGTTTCACATACATATCTCCTATGATTCATGTGCAGAAAAAGAATTTATAAATCATAATACAATGAGATTTCTTATGCAAAAATAAAGTGCTTTTGTGATTCTTTGCTAAAGAGAATAATTATTAAAATCATGATCTTGATAATTATAACATGAAGCTCTTTATAAATCAAGATTGTTCATTATGCTCCCTACATTTATCAAAAAGGAGTTCTTCAAATGAAATGCAACTTGTCTTTTGATTTCATGATATTTTGTGAATTTCGAAATTAATTTTAATGACTTGATTATGAGTTTCAAGTTGACGATTTGATTTGAATAAGTTATGTCTAAATCATAATCATGATCTTGCAAAATTGAAATCACAAATAATATCTTTTGGTATTCATGAATTGATACTCACAATATGAAAGTATTGGTATTCATGACTTGATTTTGATTGAAACATTACATGCTTAAATTAATCATTCTTCTATGTTTCAAAAATTCTTTAAATGCCTTATGTGATGACTGAAAATTAATTTGCTTTATGATGAATCATAAATCATGACTTGATCTATGATATTGAAATATTTTAATCATGATTCTTGGTTATATAATTCCTTTGCCCTATTAAAAGGATTTGTTGAATGGATCATGTCCTTCTTGAACTTTCTTGATATCATGACAAGATTTTGTAATATGGCCTGTATAATAATTAAAAAGTTTTGGCCATTGATTTCTCCCTTCTTTTCGACAAAAACAAAGGGGAGAAAGCTTCTGCTAGTTAGAACATGCAAAGAAAAGCAAGTGCAATCTTGCACATGAAGCAAGTGTTGAATTGCCATGATTGAACATAAGAATCTTGCTATGCTTTTGTGCTTATATGTTGTGATGAAAATATAGCTTCATGTTATAAAAACTTGCATATATTTTAAAATAGCTAGAGCTACTTCTCCTTTTGTTGATGATAAAGGGGGAGAAATATATGAATTGATACTATAAGTGCCATATTTGAATTTTCATCATGTTAAGATATCAAGAACTTGCATCGTAATTCTACTTGATGATATCTTGCCATGTGATGAAATGCTACGATTTGTTGCTAAAATGATGCATGCAATACTTATGCTTTCTACGTAATGTATTGCATATGATATGAACCTTGATTAAAATTGCCTTGATTTGAATTCAAGGTTTATCTCAATTATGGAATTTTGAAATAAGAATGATTACTCACCTTTGTCATGATTTAGAAATTGACAGAAAGGGTTTTCCCTTCTTTTTGACAATGACTAAGGAGGAGATAACTTGCATGCACAATTCAAGAAGAAAGCAAATTTTCACTTCTCAAAAGAGAAGAAATTACTATCTTGAACATCTTAAGAAACAAAAAGAACAAAGGTGCTATCTTGCCTATCTCAAGAAGCAAAACATGCTAACTTGCGCATCTAGCAAAGTGGACAAAATTTTCATATTTCAAGAAGCAAGAGTTGCCTTTTTGAACATCTCTAATTTGCTAGCTTGCATGATGTAGAACTTGCTATCTTGAACATCTCTAATTTTCATACCAAGTGCTATCTTGTATGCTATAAAACATGCATATCTAAAACTTGATAGCTTGAATATTCTAAGCATGATTCAACACTTGCTATATTTTCTAGCAAAATTGCATGATGATAAAACTTGATATTATGTTTTTCATGCAATGAGTTGAACCAATATCACAAACACTTGATTGTGATACTTCTCCTTTTTGTTGATGACAAAGGGGGAGAAGTATGTTGATGACATCACATGTTATGCATAAGTTTATGATGACATGTTGCTTGGATTTTTGAATCCAAGAGTTTCTATCAATATGGCATATTGATAGGGGGAGTTTGTTTAAACTCTGGGAGTTAAGGTTAACTCCAATTATGATTACATGTTGCTTAGATTTTTGAATCTAAGAGTTTCTATCAATATGACATATTGATAGGGGGAGTTTGTTTAAACTCCGGGAGTTAAGTTTAACTCCGTCATCAAGTAGTTGTCATCATAAAAAAGGGGGAGATTGTTGAATCTCGTATTTTGATGATGAAACTACTTGATATATGTTTATGATTTAATCTGCGTTTTGAGTGACGCAGGGTGCTTCGATCAGGATGAGACAATTAAAGCAGGAACATCATGTTGTGCCGGAGGAACATGTCAGAAGATTGGACGTCGGGCCGGTGGATCGGTCGACGTATCGATAGAAGGCTTCGGGCCGTGGACTCGGGCATCGGGCCAAGAAGAGCGGGTATTGTGCCAAGGATATCGGAGTTGCGGAGTCAACTGGCCGATTGGGCAATAGGCTACAGGAAAGGACGATGCGCCGAAGAATCGGACGAAGCGTCTAGGGACCAATGACATGCCGGACAACTTGGTTAATTGCTTAGGATTAATTATCTCGATCGAAGTTTTTTAGTGTGCAGGATTAACTACGATGAAAGTTAGACAAGCAGAAGGAGTTGCGCCGGAGTCAAGTCCATGATCACGTTGGGAGTTCGAGAGTTCGACGGAAGTTCGGACGGTTGTCGGAGGTTCTGCGAGAACAGATCCGAGAAGTCCAGAAGCTTGCCAAGCGAAGCTCGTCGGAACTCGCCAAGTGGATCGTCGCAAAGTCCAGGAGTTTGCCGGAAGTCCGCAGGAGCATCACCGAGGGTTCATCGGATGATCGACGGAAGTTCGCCGGAAGAAGCGATTGACGCACCGAAGCAAAGCTGCAGAAATTGTCTTAGATCTAATCGTAGTTAGCACGTTGATTAAGTTGGAAAATGGGAGGTGATCCCATTAGCTTAATCTTGGGGCAATTGGGCCCCTAAAAGACTGAAATTGGGCCGAATGTAGCTAACCATTCGGACCCTGATTACACCAGGAGGTGCAACCGCCTAGGCCAGGAGGTGGCACCGCCTGGGCTAAGCCTCCCAGCGAGACTGGGCGGTGCAACCGCCCCAGCCAGGAGGTGGCACCGCCTGAGCTCAGTCTTCGAGCTAGACTGGGCGGTGCAACCTCCCTGACAAAGAGGTGGCACCGCTTGAGCTCAGTCTTCGAGCTCTGGCAGAGAGGTGCAACCGCTTCAGTCAAGAGGTGGCACCGCCTGGGGCTCAGTCTCCGAGCTAGACTCAGGAGGTGCAACCGCCCCTAACACAGAGGTGGCACCGCCTGGGCTCAGTCTTCGAGCTCTGCCAGGCGGTGCAACCTCTCCAGTCAGGAGGTGCAACCGCCTGATCACGGAATTCCGGGATTTGATCATTTTGAGCTCCAAATTTGAATTGGGTTGGGGCCTATAAATACCCCACCCATTCAGCACTGAAAAGATACAGACCTACACCGAATTCTTGATCTTTTCTGTGATTCTAAGAGCTCAAATTTGTGTAAAGTCCTAAAGTTCTCCTCTTTCTGTTCTTCAAGTTTTGAGTTGTAAAGAGAGGAGAGAAAGGTCCTGTGAGGGTTGTCTCCTGAGCCCATCAAAAGGAGTGAATGTGTAAAAGGGCAGTTGGCCTTCGCCTATTGAAGGAAGGCCTCTAGTTGACGTCGGTGACCTCGTCGGTGGAGGAAGCCAAAAGTGGAGTAGGTCAAGACTGACCGAACCACTCTAAATCTCTGGTTTGCGTTTATTTTGAGCACTTTATCATTACTGCAAACCTCCTACATAGCTACTGCTCTCTGCGCCTTTACGAACAAGTTTCTAAGTGCTGATTTTTCCGAATCTGCATTCAGACGTAAATCGGTGTTTTCATACATTGCAGTTTACGTTTACGTTTTGATTCTGCAAAACTGTCTTCTGCGCTTATACGAACGAAGTTTCTAAGTTCAGATCCCTTTAAAACTATGTTTTAGACATAAACTACTTTTAAACGTAAAACTACGTTTAGACGTAAAATTGTATTTAGACGCAAACTGCGTTTAGACGTAAAATTACGTTTAGACGTAAAACTGCGTTTAGACGTAAAACTACGTTTAGACGCAAACTGCACTTATACGCAAACTGCGCTTAGACGCAATCTGATCTTAGACGCAAACTGCGCTTAGACGCAAACTGCGCTTAGACGCAATCTGCATTTAGACGCAAACTGCATTTAGACGCAAACTACGTAAACTGCGCTTAGACGCAAACTGTGTTTAGACGTAAACTGCACTTAATCATAAGTATTCTTAGAATCGGCTTTTGCATCAAAATAGTTTTTATTGAACGAACGCAACTTTCGTTTTTAATCGCTGAAAGATTTTCGCTGCACTAATTCACCCCCCCCCCCCCCTCTTAGTGCTCTCGATCCTAACAGATCCAAGTGCAATAGCCCACTACACTTGGGATTTGAGGGATCTACGCTACAAAGGTCGTATTTGTTGAATCTCGGATTTTGATGATGAAACTAATTGATTGTGTTTAAATGTTTGACTACATTTTGAGTGATATAGGTCTACTCGATCAGGATTAGACAATTAACGCAGGAGGAATTGACGTTGCGTCGGAGGAGATCACGTTAGGATATTGGATGGCAGAAGGCTTCGGGCGTCGGGCATCGGGCCAAGGAGAGCGAAATTGCGCCAAGGATATCGGGGTTGCGGAGGTCAACCGCCGATTGGGCAACAAGCCGCAAGAGAGGATGATGCACCGAAGAATCGGACGAAGCGCCAACCAATGACGTGTCGGGCAACAGAATGTCAATTTGCGTAATAATAATTGTCTAGATCGGAGTAGAGTGTTTGCTTGTGTGTGTAGGATTAACTACGATAACCAGAAAACATAAAGCAAGGATACCGGAGTCGAGCTCGATGGACGTTTAAGAGTCCGAAGAATCGTCGGAGATGCTACCGGAACCAACCGAGAAGAAATCGGGAACCTATCGGAAGTTCGCCGAAGAGATCGTCGGAGGTTCACGGAGATCACCGAGAAGGCTCGGCTACTCGTTAAAGTCATCACAAGATCGGGAGCTTGATGGGAGTCCATCGGAAGAAGTTCGTCGGAAAGCTCGCCGTAACAAGACTCGACGTTCGCGGTTGAAAGCTTGCTTAGGATGTGTTTTTGTTATGTAGTTCACTTGTAATTAGGATTAGGATTAAGAGATAATCCTATATCCTGGTTAGGGGCCAACTGGGCCCAAAGTCAGAGTTGGTTTAGGCTAAAAATTAAGCTAAACTAGCGAACTAGAGAGCCAAGATTGAAGCCCAACTAGTGGCTGAAAACACTGTAGTCGGGCTGAAAACACTGTAGGCGGTGCCACCGCCTAGCTGGGCGGTGACACCTCCTTGGCTGGGTGGTTGCACCGTCCAGCACCCGAGCGCTGGGCGGTGGCACCGCTTGGTTGGGCGGTGGCACCTCCAGCACCGGAAACCCTAAGAAAATTCAAATTTTGGAGCCCAAAATTTGAATCCTCTTGAGGCCTATAAATACCCCTCAAATCTCAGCTGATGTTACAACTTTTGAGAAGCATTTGATTGAGAGAAAAGTCTTAGAAAGTCTTAGCAAGTCTTGTTTTCAATTTGCTAGAGAGTTCTCCTCCTTTCTCATTGAAAATCTGTAAGAGGTTGAGCTGCTTGTAAAAGGTTGTAAGAGGGGTATTTACCCTTCCATTTCAAGGGATTTGCTAGTGGAAGGTGGGAGCCTCATCGAAGAGGGGCCTCGCAAGTGGAGTAGGTCATTTGACCGAACCACTCTAAAATCGGCGTAATCTCTGGTTTGCATTTTGTTCTTGTCATTTACATTACTGCAAATCTTCTTACTGCTTTAGTTCCTTATTACCCTTGCTGCGCAACTTTAAGAATACGCCTTCAAGTTAAACTTTTCAAGTTCCGTTCTTATCGTACGAAAGATTTTTCTTAAAATCGAAGTTTTAATCCGCTGCACTAATTCACCCCCCCCTCTTAGTGCCGCTTCGATCCTAACAATTGGTATCAGAGCCACGTTTTTCTACCTTGGTCTAACACCCAAATAGAAATGGCTCTTTACGGCTTTCAAGAGGGTCACTCTCTCATTTGTCCTCCCTTTTTCAATGGGACGGACTACACTTATTGGAAAACTCGAATGAGAGTTTTCTTACTTTCTTTGGATTTGAATTTATGGCACATAGTCAAAAATGGATTTGAAATTTCTTCTCTTCCAATGAACCATTGGAATGATTTGGAGAAGAAGATGTTTTCTCTAAATGCAAAGGCTATGAATTCCTTATATTGTGCACTTGACAAAAATGAATTTAATCGTGTTTCGATGTGTGACTCGGCTTTTGATATTTGGAGAACTCTAGAGGTCACTCATGAAGGCACTAGCCGAGTGAAAGAGTCCAAAATCAATATTCTTGTGCATTCTTACGAACTTTTCCGGATGAAACCAAGTGAGTCCATCGGAGACATGTACACCCGGTTCACGGATGTCATCAATGGACTCAAAGCTCTTGGTAAAAGTTTTTCTAATTTTGAACTAGTCACTAAAATCTTAAGATCCCTTCCAAAAAGTTGGGATCCAAAAGTTACGGCCATTCAAGAGGCCAAGGACCTTAAAACATTCCCTCTCGAATAACTTATTGGGTCTCTAATGACCTACGAAATGAACAATGTGACAAAAAAGAAACTCGAGAACAACCTTCCAAATGATAGGAAGGATTTGGGACATAGAACACATGAAGACCACTCGAGCATAAGTTCAAGTGATGGTGAACTTAAACTACAAATGAAACAAAAATTAAAAAGCAAAAAGAATGGAACTACTTGCTTTGAACGCAAGAAGAACAAAAGTTGGGATGAATTGAGCTCTTCCGAAGACGAGGAAAAAATCAAGAAAGGCGAGGTGGCAAACTATGCCTCACCCTCTTTCAACAATGAGGTAATCAAAATCCCACTAATTTATTTCGATATTACATAATACTTTCTTGAGTTATTTTTAATTTAGTTTAGGATTAATTTTCTTGAAAATTGCATGTGTTATGTTAATGCAGTAAAATGTTAAATATAAATCTAATGCTTATACACCTAGTAAGATTAATCTTATATATATGCTTGAGAAGCAAGAATTTGTATTTTGACGATTTCCATATTGATTTTCAATGACGATGCATGACTTTTGAATGGAAGGCTTGATGATTTTTTATGAACCATATCTTTGGTTTTCAAACATGATGTATAGTTTTGACATAAGAATAAAAATTTGAAGCATGCTAATATAAAGTCAATCATATAAAGTAAAACTAAAGAAATTTTAAATATCTATAAGAATCATTCAAAATTATGTTCAATAAAACCTTACTTGATGTTGTAATGAAACCATTGAAAGTTTTGATGCTATGATTTGATGATTTTATGCATGAAATTGTAAAGTTATATACATGATGATTTTTATGATTTATTGGTCTTGATGGTTTTTATGATAAAATTCATTTTTCGATCCTAAATGTTGATGCACATTTTTATCTAGCATAAATGACATGAATTTAAATAACTAAAAAGAGAAAAGCATTGTTCTTGAAAATTATTTTTCTCTATCTTGTTGATTTATATGAATCCCTTGAAAATAATTTTGGTTTGATGATTTGAATTAGAAATGAGTTATATCAAAATCATGATATTGATTTGACAAAATTGAATGAGTTGAAAACAAATGATGATTTTTCTCTTGAATACAACTTGTAATATTTTTACATATATATTTTCATCTTGATTTCTCGATATTCGATACATGAAATTTTTCCATGAATCAAAATTCTTTCATGAAGTGATTCTTCTTGGTATTCACTAAAAATGATACATTCAAATTAACCTACTCTACTTGACATCTTGATAATTTATGACTTGAATATCATGTACAATATGCTCATAATGATGATTGAGTTATGTATGAAAAATGGAAGATATAGTTTTTAAATTTTGCATGTTCGAATTTGAAAATATTTGATATGCATGAAAATATTAAACATTTTGAAACCATGTTTTAGTGTTATGCTTAATGATCATGCTTAATAAATTTCGAAATTATGGATGATGAATCTTTTACGATTTATGGATCATTGATTTTTACCATAATGAAAGTACCTTATTGATTTTTGTTGTAATAAATCTTACTCTTTCGGTTTTAAACATGATAAATGTTTTTATTTGGTATAAATGAAATAAAATCATATGTTTTGAAATAATCGAAAAGAGGATAACATTCTTGAAAATTATTTTGCTCAATCTTATTGATTTTGATGAATCCATTTGTATCATCTTTGTGAATCTCTTGGATTTTGATAATGATTTTGATGATTTAAATTTGAATAATTTTTTATTGAAATCATGATCTTGATCTCTTGAAATTCATAACATGAAATCCTTTATGAATCAACATTTTCTTTTCTATTTAAAAGGAGATTTGTCGAAATGTTTCTTAGTCTTTTAGTATTCATAATCTTGACAATTATGTTTTGAAACTTTATGTAAACCAAGAATGTTCATCATGATTCTCTCTTTGAATATTTAAAGAGGAGAATTTTCTAGATGGTTCATGATTTTGATGATTGAATATTTGATATGCATGAATTGAGATCTTGCTCTCCTACCACTCTTTTTGCTATTCACCAAAAGGAAGACTAATTCTAATAAACCATGATATGCTATATGAATTTTATTGTATTCATGAAGTAAGATCTCATCACTAATTTTTGTTTATATTCCTTCATGTGATGATATGAATGTATGAAACACTTATGATATGACTTTTTATACAATTCCATGTATTCGTGAAATATTAATCTCATCACCCAATTAATTCCTCTTGATACTCCTAATGTGATGAAGTGAAATTATGCATGAAATACAAATGGGGATAAGTTTTTGGTAGGATATAATTTGACAAATTGATACCATCATGATATGAAACATTTATGATTTGCAATGATATATGCAATACTTGTGCTTTCTAATTATGATGTGATGTATTACATATGATGTAAATCATGATTTAAAATACTATGAGTTGTCGCTAAAATGATGTATTATAAATATTGATTTAATGTTTTGTATCATGAATACTCTAAATGATGAATATTTGGTATCATGATCAAAATGTTGACAAATAGTTAAAAATTTTAGTATCATGTGTGATATCCTTATAATGTTGATCGATTTATTCAATATCATGCATGAATGAATATAAGGTTTTTGAAAATGTGCATATTCTAATTTGAAAATATGATGATGCACAATTAAGATTGATACTTACCTTTGTCATAATTGATGTATTGGGTCTTCCCTTCTTTTTGACAATGACAAAGGGGGAGATAGCTTGCTTGCGCAAGTCAAGAAGATGCAAAAAACTTGATTGCTTGCTTGCCTATCTTAAGTAGCAAAGATTGCTAACTTGCTTATTTCAAGAAGCAAAAGTTGTCTTCTTGAACATCATTATCTTGCCCATCTCAAGAAGCAAGACTTGCAACCTGCACATTGCAATAGGAAGTAAGAATCGATAGCTTACACACTTCAACAAGAAAGCTATCTTGTATTTGCTTTTGAAATTTTTACCAGCTTGTATGTTACAAAACTTGCTCACTTTTTCAAATACTTTGCTAGCTTGCACTTTGTAAAGGAAGCAAAAATAACACTTCTCAAAAGAGAATAAAAACTTACTGTCTTGAACATCTTTAATATGCTAGCTAGCATGATGTACAATTTGCTATTTTGAATATTACAAAGAAATACTATCATGCACATTGCAAAGAAAAGCAAAGTGCAATCGTGCACAAGAAGCAAGTGTTGAATTGCCATGATTGAACTTAAGAATCTTGCTATACTTTTGTGCTTATATGTTGTGATGAAAATCTAGCTTTATGTTGCAAAAACTTGCATATCTTTTAAAATAGCTAGAGCTACTTCTCCTTTTTGTTGATGACATAGGGGGAGAAGTATATTGATGACTTCATGCATTGAATTAAATATTTTATATATTTGCATGATAGTTTAAATGTTTTTCATCACATGTGATGAATGTTACTTGGATTTGGGATAATCCAAGTGTTCTATCAATGGCATATTGATAGGGGGAGTTTAGTTAAACTCCGGGGAGTTAAGGTTAACTCCGTTAGTCATCAATTAGTTGTCATCATCAAAAAGGGGGAGATTGTTGAATCTCGGATTTTGATGATGAAACTAATTGATTGTGTTTAAATGTTTGACTACATTTTGAGTGATATAGGTCTACTCGATCAGGATTAGACAATTAACGCAAGAGGAATTGACGTTGCGTCGGAGGAGATCACGTTAGGATATTGGATGGCAGAAGGCTTCGGGCATCGGGCATCGGGCCAAGGAGAGCGAAATTGCGCCAAGGATATCGGGGTTGCGGAGGTCAACCGCCGATTGGGCAACAAGCCGCAAGAGAGGATGATGCACCGAAGAATCGGACGAAGCGCCAACCAATGACGTGTCGGGCAACAGAATGTCAATTTGCGTAATAATAATTATCTAGATTGGAGTAGAGTGTTTGCTTGTGTGTGCAGGATTAACTACGATAACCAGAAAACATAAAGCAAGGATACCGGAGTCGAGCTCGATGGACGTTTAAGAGTCCGAAGAATCGTCGGAGATGCTGCCGGAACCAACCGAGAAGAAATCGGGAACCTATCGGAAGTTCGCCGAAAAGATCGTCGGAGGTTCACGGAGATCACCGAGAAGGCTCGGCTACTCGTTAAAGTCATCACAAGATCGGGAGCTTGATGGGAGTCCGTCGGAAGAAGTTCGTCGGAAAGCTCGTCGAAACAAGACTCGACGTTCGCGGTTGAAAGCTTGCTTAGGATGTGTTTTTGTTATGTAGTTCACTTGTAATTAGGATTAGGATTAAGAGATAATCCTATATCCTGGTTAGGGGCCAACTGGGCCCAAAGTCAGAGTTGGTTTAGGCTAAAAATTAAGCTAAACCAGCGAACTAGAGAGCCAAGATTGAAGCCCAACTAGTGGCTGAAAACACTGTAGTCGGGCTGAAAACACTGTAGGCGGTGGCACCGCCTAGCTGGGCGGTGGCACCGCCCAGCACCCGAGAGCTGGGCGGTGACACCTCCTTGGCTGGGCGGTTGCACCGTCCAGCACCCGAGCGCTGGGCGGTGGCACCGCCTGGTTGGGCGGTGGCACCTCCAGCACCGGAAACCCTAAGAAAATTCAAATTTTGGAGCCCAAAATTTGAATCCTCTTGAGGCCTATAAATACCCCTCAAATCTCAGCTGAGGTTACAACTTTTGAAAAGCATTTGATTGAGAGAAAAGTCTTAGAAAGTCTTAGCAAGTCTTGTTTTCAATTTGCTAGAGAGTTCTCCTCCTTCTTTCTCATTGAAAATCTGTAAGAGGTTGAGCTGCTTGTAAAAGGTTGTAAGAGGGGTATTTACCCTTCCATTTCAAGGGATTTGCTAGTGGAAGGTGGGAGCCTCATCGAAGAGGGGCCTCGCAAGTGGAGTAGGTCATTTGACCTACTTTGGTTTGCATTTTGTTTGCATTTTGTTCTTGTCATTTACATTACTGCAAATCTTCTTACTGCTTTAGTTCCTTATTACCCTTGCTGCGCAACTTTAAGAATACGCCTTCAAGTTAAACTTTTCAAGTTTCGTTCTTATCGTACGAAAGATTTTTCTTAAAATCGAAGTTTTAATCCGCTGCACTAATTCACCCCCCCCTCTTAGTGCCGCTTCGATCCTAACAGTATTGTGCTTATACCTGACTCCCCTTGTATCACAATCATCCTGCATGAAATGCACTCCATACCTTCAGCAGGGCACTCTGGATTCCTAAGAACCTACAAAAGAGTGAAGCAAAATTTTTATTGGAGAGGGATGAAAAAAATTATTGCTGAATATGTGGCACAATGTGATGTATGTCAACAGCACAAGGGTGAAACTGTGGCAAATCCAGGGAAACTATAACCACTACCTATACCGGACTCAGTGTGGACTGACATCTCCATGGACTTCATTGAAGGGCTGCCACCTGCCAAAGGTAAAAGCACAATTCTCGTGGTGGTTGATCAACTTACGATATATGCTCATTTTTGTGTTGTGAGAAGTCCCTACACTGCTGCTAGTATTGCCCAAGTTTTCATAAAAAATATTGTTAAACTGCACGGGATGCCAAGGTCCATTGTAAGTGATCATGATAGGATCTTCACTAGTAAATTTTGGACCGAGTTATTCCAGTTACAAGGCACCAAACTCAAGATGAGCACAACGTATCATCTACAAACTAACGGCCAAACAAAGGTGGTAAACAGGTGTTTAGAGACGTACCTTCGCTGTTTCGCTAGCGACCGACCAAAAGAATGGGCAAAATGGCTTCCCTAGGCCGAATGGTGGTATAATACTATATATCATTCATCTACAAAATGTGCCACTTATAAAGCATTGTATGGTCGACCGACACTTGTGATTCCAAAGTATGTAATTGGCTCGGCCAAGGTAGATCAGGTTAAACAAGAATTGATTGATAGGGACAAACTCCTACAATTGTTAAAAGATAATCTCTCTACAGCTCAAGCCAGAATGAAGCAGCAAGCCGACACACGACGAAGTGAAAGAGAATTTTCAGTAGGAGATTGGGTTTATCTTCGCCTACAACCATACAAGCAACTCTCCATCAACACTCGAGCCTCCATGAAGCTATCTCCATAATTTTTTGGGCCCTATCAGATCATAGAGCATATTGGAGCAGTGGCGTATAGACTTAAATTACCTGAGGATGCCAAAATTCATCCTGTCTTCTACGTGTCATGCCTGAAGCCCAAGTTGGGAGAACACGAGTCACCCCAGATCCAACTACCCAACACCACTGAGGATGGAGTTATTCAAGCTCAACCACAAGCCATCCTCGATCGTAGGATCGTGATGCGTCGCCGACGTCCCTCTACTGAAGTACTGGTGCATTGGAATAATTTACCACTTGAAGGCGCCATATGGGAACCATATGAGGAGTTGAAGACCCGGTTCCCTAAGTTCATGGAATCTGTTAGGACTCTAGCTAGGAGAGTCCTAATTGAGAGGGACATTCAAGTAAAACCTACCTAAGCCGACCCCTATTAAAGAGATGAAGAGGCCGGCTAGGGTTAAGAGGTTTTTTCTTAGAGAAGAATTAGGAGTTGTGAGAGAATAGGAGTCTTGAGTAGGAGTCCTATTAGGAGTTGGTTAGAAGTAAGAGTCTTAAGTAGGAGTCCTATTAGGAGTTGGTTAGAAGTAAGAGTCTTAAGTAGGAGTCCTATTAGGAGTTAGGGTTTAGAAGCCCTATAAATAGCCATGTATTCCTCCTCTTTTCTGCAGCCTTTGAGTAGCAACTTGGAGGGAGGAACCCCTATAGAGTTCCAAGGAGGCCGATCCCCTAAAGAGATCAATCCCAAGTTTAGAATCTGCAAGGGTTCTAACACGAACCTCTGACGATCTCTCGTTAATATTTCGGCAGACTCCCGACAAGCTCTTGGAATTCACGACAATCTTCTTGGCGAGTTTCGACGAGCTTCTCTAGTAAGCTCTGACACTTCATGGCTGGTTCCGCCAAACCTTCCAACGAACGTCCGAACTTTCGACGAACTCTCGAACTCCCAACAAAATCACGTCCTTGACTCTGGGACTTCATTATGCTTCTTGCCTTGCTATCGTAGTTAATCCTGCACATGTAAAACATATTTCGATTTAGACAATTAATACTAAGCATTAATCATGTTGTCCGGCTTGTCATTGGTCCCTCGATGCTTCGTCTGATTCTTTGGCGCATCGTCCTCTCTTGCGGCCTATTGCCTAATCAGCCAATTGATTCCGCAACTCCGAAATCCTTGGTGCAATATCTGCTCTTCTTGGCCCGATGCTCAAATCCATTACCCGAAGTCTTCTATCAATACGTCGACCATTCCTCTGGCCCAACATCCAATCTTCTGACATGTTTTCCCCTGGCACAACATGATTTTTCCTGCTTTAATTTGTTGAATCTCATATTTTGATGATGAATCCAATTGATAATTATGTTTATGTTTTAATCTACATTTTAAGTGATGCAGGATGCTTCGATTAAGATGAGACAAGTAAAGCAAGAAAAATCATGTTGAGCTGGAGGAACATGTCAGAAGATTGGACGTCGAGCCGGTGGATCGGTCGACGTATCGACAGAAGGCTTCAGGCCATGGATTCGGGCATCAGACAAAGAAGAGCGGGTATTGCACCAAGGATATCGGAGTTGCAGAGTCAATTGGCCGATTAGGCAATAGGCTGTAGGAGAGGACGATGCATCGAAGAATCGGACGATGCATCGAAGAATCGGACGAAGCATCGAGGACCAATGACATACTGGACACTTGATTAATTCTTAGTATTAATTATCTAGATCGAAGTTTGTTTTACATATGCAGGATTAACTACGATGGTAGTAAGATATGCAGTAGGTGTTACACCAGAGTCAAGACCAAGATCATGTTGGGAGTTCGAGAGTTCGATGGAAGTCCGGATGGTCGTCGGAGGTTCTGTGGGAACAAATCTAAGAAGTCTACGAGCTTGCCAAAGAAGCTCATTGGAACTCGCCAAGAGGATGGTCGTAAGTCCAGGTGTTTGCCGGAAGTCCGCCGGAGCATCACCGAGGGCTCATCAAATATTCGTCGGAAGTTCATCGAAAGCTCGTCGGAAGAAGCGATTGACACATTGGAACATGAGTTCCAGTATTAATGTCTTAAATATCATAGTTAGCATGAAGATTCAGTTAGGAATGGAAGGTGATCCCATTAACTTAATCTGGGGCCATTTGGGCCTATGAAAGACCCAAATTGGGCCGAATGGATTAGCCCATTCGGACCCAGATTTCTTGGTCGACGGTGGCCCTACCCAAAAGCTCAGTCTCTAAGCGAAGTCAGGCGATGGTACCACCCCTATCAGGTGGTGGTATTGCCTGAGCTCGGTCTCCGAGTAGTGTAAAGTGGTAGTACCGCCCAATTCTGGCGATGGTACCGCCAGGACCCCGGAAATCCGGGAGATGACACTTTTGAGCTCCAAATTCAAACCAGTTGAGGCCTATATAAACCCCACCCTTTCCTGCATGAGAGGGCAACTGAAAGCTTATATTTATTATGAGAATTTAAGAGCTTAAAAGTGTTGTAAAAGGCTAGAAGTTCTTCTCCCTCTTTTCTTCTAAGTTTTGATCATTCAAGAGAGGAGTGAAAATCTGTAAGGGTTGTCTCTTAAGCCCATCAAAAGGAGTTAAGCTGTAAAAGGGTGGTTGGCCTTCGCCTATTGAAGAAAGGCCTCTAGTGGACGTCGGTGACCTCATTAGAGGAGGAAGCCAAAAGTGGATGTAGGTCAAGATTGACCGAACCACTCTAAATCTCGGTTTGCATTTACATTATGCTCGTTATCTTAACAACAAACTGCCTCCGTTGCTTTACGTCAACTATACTTTCGTTGACTCTTACGTTGAAGAACTTTCCGAAATGGTTTTCATCGCCTCCCCCCCCTCTTTATGCTTTTGGTCCCAACAATTGGTATTAGAGCCTCGTTATTTCTCAATTAGTTTAACACTCAAGAGAAATGACTCATTTCGTCTTTCAAGAGGGTTACTCTCTCATTCGTCCTCCCTTTTTCTATGGGACAGACTATACTTATTGGAGAACTCGAATGAGAGTCTTCTTACTTTCTTTGGATTTGAATTTATGGCACATAGTTGAAAACAGATTTGAAATATCTTCTCTTCCAATGAACCATTGGATTGATTTGGAGAAGAAAACATTTTCTCTAAATGCAAAGGCTATGAATGCCTTATTTTGTGCCTTAAACAAAAACGAATTTAATCGGGTTTCTTTGTGCGAAATGATTTTCGATATTTGGCACACTCTTGAAATCACACACGAAGGCACAAGTAGTGTAAAAAATTCTAAAGTAAATATTTTGATGCACAATTTTGAGATGTTTTATATGGAATCAAGAGAGACTATTGGAGACATATACACCCATCATACGGATGTCGTCAATAGTCTAAAAGCATTTGGTAAAAGTTTTTCGAACTTTGAACTCATGAATAAGATTTTGCTTTGTCTTTCTAAGAAGTGGGATTCAAAAGTAATAGCTTTACAAGAATCAAAAGATTTAAATATTTTTTCACTTAAAGAACTTATCGGTATATTGATGACATATGAAATGGTGCGCAATGCACTTGATTAACATGATGAACAAAACCACCTTCCAAAGAACAGGAAGGATTTGGGACATAGAACATTTGAAGACTACTCAAGCATAAGCTCAAGTGATGGTGAACATGAACTACTCACTAAGAAATTTAAAAAGTTAATGAAACAAAAATTAAAAATTAAAAAGAACGAAACTACTTGCTTTGAACGCAAGAAGAAGAACAAAAATTGGGATGAATCAAGCTCCTCCGAAGATGAGGAGAAAATCAAGAAAGGCGAGATGGAAAACTACACCTTAACGGCATTCAACGATGAGGTAATCGAAACCCCCTTAATTTATTTTGAAATTACTTGATGTTTTCCATGATGTATTTTTTTGAATAATTATTTTTCTTAAAAATTATATGTTTAAAAAATTAAAAATGCAAGAATATGATCATGCTCGTAATTTTGAAAATAATAATAAAAATTATATGTTTTATGTTAATGAAATAAAATGTTAGATTTAAATCTAATGATCATAAGTATGTTTTTCTTAAGAAGAAAAAATGTGTATCTTGATGATTTCCGATTTTGTTTGAAATCATGTTTGATTTGAAGTAATGCATAATGATCATGCTTAATAAGTTTTCTTTCAAAATGATGCATAATGATTTTTGTGATTTATGGATTATCGATTTTCATGATAATAAAAGTGGCTTTTTCGGTTTAAAAAAAAATGATGCATGTTTTGATTTGACATAAATGAAATAGGCATGCTTATATGAAATAGTATAAGTGTCATGATGATTGTATACTTAATGATGCATAAAGTTGTAATGAAAATATTAAAATTTTGATACCATGATTTGATGATTTTATGCATGAGATTTTAAAATTATACATGATGATTTTTGTGGTTTATTGATCTTGATGGTTTTTACGACAAATTTTAATTTTTGATCCTAAACGATTGATGGTATATATGTTTTTTGGCACAAAAAGGACAAAGGCATGCTTGTATGAAACAACTAAAGAGAGAAAAGCATTTTTCTTGAAAATTCTTTTTCTCTATCTTATTGACTTTCATGAATCTATTTTATCATCGTTTTATGAATCTCTTGAAAATGATTTTGATTTGATGATTTGAATTTGAATGAGCTTTATCTTGATTTTTTGAGATTTATAACTTGAGATTTACTCTATAAAATAGAGATCTTTTATCCTCAATGTTTCTTTTTGCCATCTACCATCCAAATGAATCATGATTGGTATCATTGCTATATTTCTTCTTGTCGTGTACTAAAGAGAAAATTTTCCTAAATGAATCATGATTTTTCAGAACCATAATTTTTTCTATGATTCATAATAAACTGAGAAATTTTATATGCTTGAATTAATATCTTGTTCTCCTACAAGATTGAATGAATTTTATCTATATCATGATCTCCTAAGAATCCCTTTCATTTTTTTTAAAGAGGAGATGTGCCAAAATTAATCATGTCTTTTGGTATTCACATGATTTTATCTTTTCATGATATGATTTTTATGTAATTCCTTATGTTCATGAAATATTTATCTCATCACCCAATTCTTGATATTCCTTATGTGATGATATAAATACATGAAATATTCATTAATTTGTTTTGATGTATACAAATAAGAAGTTTCGATCATGCATGGTAGGATGTAATTTGAAAAAATTGGTACCATCATGATGTGAAATAAATGATGATTTGGAATCACGCATGTAATGATGATTTTATATACATGATGATTTGGAATTATGCATGCAATACTTTAACTTATGATAATGATGCATGCAATGATGAAATATTCATGATAAAATAATTGTTTTAACATTCATGACTTAAATTTTTATTTATGCTATTTACCTTTATCATAATTTAAAAATTAACGTAAAAGGTCTTCCTTTCTTTTTGACAATGATAAAGGGGGAGCAAAACATGCTAGAAAGCTAATTTGCTAGCTCGCAGAATTCAAGAAGAAAGCAAAAATTACACTTCTCAAAAGAGAAGAAATTGCTATCTTGAACACCACCAAGAAAGTGCTATTTTGCAAATCTCAAGATGCACAAATGCAAACATACAAAATTTATAATTTTGCACATCATTAAAATTTATGATGCTTTGGTGATTATGCATGTTCTAAAATATTGTAAGATTCACTAGCTTGCATGATTTAGAACTTGCTATCTTGAACATCACCAAGGAGTGCTATCTTGCCTATCTCAAGAAGCAAAAAGTTAATTTGCACATCTAGCAAAACTTATATTTCAAGAAGCAAGAGTTGCTTTCTTGAACATCTCAAAATTGCTACCTTGCGTGTTTTAAAATGTTGAAAAATAAAATTTTGCTACCTTATATTTTGATGATAGCAAACTTGCATGATGGTAAAAATGGATATTATGCTTTTCATGCAATGAGCTGAACTTATATCACAAACACTTGATTGTGGTACTTCTCCTTTTTGTTGATGACAAAGGGGGAGAAGTATGTTAATTATATGTCATGATTTTATCATGACATATTGCTTGGATTTTTGAATCCAAGAGTGTCTATCAATATGGCATATTGATAGAGGGAGTTTGTTTAAACTCCGGGAGTTAAGTTTAACTCCATCATCAATTGGTTGTCATCATAAAAAAGAGGGAGATTGTTGAATCTCATATTTTGATGACGAAACCAATTGATAATTGTGTTTATGTTTTAATCTATGATTTAAGTGACGTAGGATGCTTCAATTAGGATGAGACAATTAAAGTAGGAAAAATCATGTTGGGTAAGAGGAACATATCATAAGATTGGACGTCGGGCCGGTGGATCGATCAACGTATCGACATAAGGCTTCGGGCCATGGATTCGGGCATCAGACAAAGAAGAGCAAGTATTGCACCAAGGATATCGGAGTTGCAGAGTCAATTGGCCGATTAGGTAATAGGCCGCAGGAGAGGACGATGCACCGAAGAATCGGACGAAGCGTCGAGGAACCAATGACATACCGAACAACTTGATTAATGCTTAGTATTAATTATCTAGATCGAAGTTTGTTTTACATGTGCAGGATTAACTATGATGGCAGTAAGACGTGCAGTAGGTGTTGCGCCGAAGTCAAGACCAAGATGACATTGGGAGTTCGAGAGTTTGACGGAAGTCCGGGCGATCGTCGGAGGTTCTACGGGAACAAATCCGAGAAGTCCAGGAGCTTGCCAAAGAAGTTCATCGGAACTCGCCAAGAGGATCGTTGCAAGTCCAGGAGTTTGCCGGACGTCCGCCGGAGCATCGCCGAGGGTTCGTCGGATGTTCACCGGAAGTTCACTGGAAGCTCGTCGGAAGAAGCGATTGACACACCAGAACATGAGTTGCAGTATTAATGTATTAAATGTCATAGTTAGCATGAAGATTAAGTTAGGAATGGGAGGTGATCCCATTAACTTAATCTGGGGCCAACTGGGCCCTTGATAGACCCAAATTGGGCCGAATGGATCAGCCCATTCAGACCTAGATTTCCTAGCCGACGGTGGCACCGCATAGAAGCTCAATCTCTGAGCAAAGTCAAGGGGCGGTGGCCCCTGAAAGGCGATGGTACCGCCTGAGCTCTGATACCAAAGTATGTTAATTATATGTCATGATTTTATCATGACATGTTGCTTGAATTTTTGAATCCAAGAGTTTCTATCAATATGGCATATTGATAGGGGGAGTTTGTTTAAACTCTAGGAGTTAAGTTTAACTCCGTCATCAATTGGTTGTTATCATAAAAAAGGGGGAGATTATTGAATCTCATATTTTGATAATGAAACTAATTGATAATTATATTTATTGTTTAATCTACGTTTTAAGTGACACAGGATGCTTCAATCCGGATGTGACAATTAAAGCAGGAAAAATCATGTTGGACCGGAGGAACATGTCAAAAGATTGGACGTCGAGCCAGTGCATCGGTCAACGTATCGATAGAATGCTTCGGGCCATGGATTCGGGCATCGAGCCAAGAAGAGCGGATATTGTGCCAAGGATATCGGAATTATAGAGTCAACTGGCCGATTGGGCAATAGGCCGCAGGAGAGGACGTTGCGCCGAAGAATCGGACGAAGCGTCGAGGGACCAATGATATGCTGGACAACTTGATTAATGCTTTGTATTAATTTTCTACATCAAATTTTGTTTTACATGTGCAGGATTAACTACGATGGCAGTGAGACATGCAGTAGGTGTTACGCCGAAGTCAAAACCAAGATCACATTGGGAGTTCGAGAGTTCGACGGAAGTCCGGACGGTCGTTAGTGGTTCTGCGAGAACAAATCCGAGAACTCCAAGAGCTTGCCAAAAAAGCTCATCGGAACTTGCCAAGAGGTTCATCGCAAGTCTAGGAGTTTACCAGAAGTTCGCCGGAGCATCGCTGAGGGTTCGTCGAATGTTCGCCGGAAGTTCGTCGGAAGCTCGCCGGAAGAAGTGATTGACGCACCGAAACACGAGTTGCAGTATTAATGTCTTAAATATCATAGTTAGCATAAAGATTAAGTTAGGAATGAGAGGTGATCCCATTAACTTAATCTGGGGCCAATTGGGCCCTTGACAGACCAAAATTAGGCCAAATGGATCAGTCCATTCGGACCCAAATTTCATGGCCGATGGTGGCACCGCCCAGAAGCTCAATCTCTGAGCGAAGTCAAGTGGTGGTACTGCCCCTGTCAGGCGGTGGTACCGCCTGAGCTCGGTCTTCGAGCGAAGTCAAGTGATGGTATCGCCCCTGTCAGGCGGTGGTACCGCTTAAGCTCGATCTCCAAGCGAAGTCAGGCAGTGGTACTGCCCTTGTCAGGCGATGGTACCACCTAAGCTCAGTCTCCAAGCAGTGTCAGGCAGTAGTACCGCCCAATTTTGGCGGTGGTACCACCAAGACCCCGGAAATCCAGGAGATGATACTTTTGAGCTCCAAATTCAAACCAGTTGGGGCCTGTATAAACCCCGCCCTTTCCTGCATGAAAGGGCAATCGAAAGCTTGCATTTATTTTGAGAATTTGATAGCTTAAAAGTGTTATAAAAGACTAGAAGTTCTTCTCCCTCTTTTCTTCTATGTTTTGATCATTCAAGAGAGGAGTGGAAATATATAAGGGTTGTCTCCTAAGCCTATCAAAAGGAGTAAAGTTGTAAAAGGGTGGTTGGCCTTCGCCTATTGAAGAAAGACCTCTAGTGGACGTCGGTAACCTCATCGGAGGAGGAAGCCAAAAGTGGATGTACGTCAAAATTGACCAAACCACTCTAAATCTCGGCTTGCATTTACATTCTGCTCCTTATCTTAACTACAAACTGCCTCTGTTGCTTTACGTCAACTATACTTCCTTTTACTCTTAAGTTGAAGAACTTTCTGAAACGGTTTTCATCGAAAACGATTTCATCGTAAGAACGTCGTTTTAATCGATGAAAGTTTTCCCTTGCACTAATTCACACCCCCCCCCCCCTCTTAGTACTTTTGATCCCAACATAATTGTCTCATCCTGCGTCATGCAAAACGTAGATTAAAACATAAACAATTATCAATTGGTTTCATCATCAAAATCTGAGATTCAACAATCTCCCCCTTTTTGATAATGACAACCAATTAATGACGGAGTTAACCATAACTCCCGGAGTTTAAACAAATTTCCCCTATCAATATGTCATATTGATATAGACTCTTAGATGCAAAAATCCAAGCAAACATGTCATGATAAAATCATGCATAACATCAACATACTTCTCCCCCTTTGTCATCAACAAAAAGGAGAAGTCCAACTATTCATGTGTTTGGAAATATAAGTTCGACTCATTGCATGAAAAACATAATATCAAGTTTTATCATCATGCAATTTGAAGCTAGAAAATTTAGCAAGTGTTACATTATTTTTAGAACATTCATGCTATCAAGTTTTAGATATGCAAGTTTTACAACATACAAGCTAGCAAATTTAGAGTTGTGCAAGTTTGCAAATTTACTTTTCTTTGCAATGTGCATGATAGCATATTTTTACAATTTCTTGACATTTCAAGCTAGCAACTCTTGGTGATGTTCAAGATAGCAGTTTCGTCTCTTTTGAGAAGTGCGATTATTTTTGCTTCCTTTGCAAAAACGCAAGCTAACAAAATGTTACATTATTTTACAACATAGAAAATAACAATTTGAGATGTTCAAGAAGCAAGTTCTTTCTTCTTTTTTTGAGAAGCGCAATTTTTGCTTTCTTCTTGAATTGTGCGAGCTAACATCTTTTATCTCCCCCTTTGTCATTGTCAAAAAGAAGGGAAGGCCCTTTATATCAATTTTCAGATTATGACAAAGGTAAGTATCAATCTTATTTGTGCATCATTATATTTTCAAATTAAAACATGCACATTTTCAAAAACCTTACATTTCATTTTTCATGCACTATACCAAATAAATCAATCATCATTATGAGCATATCATACATATTAGGCATTTATCAATATTTTGATCATGATGCCAAACATAATTCATGATACACATCATATGCATCACATATATCATCACAATAAAAAGCATAAGTATTGCATGCATTATTCCAAATCATAAATGTTTCAAATCATGATGGTATTAATTTGTCAAATTGTATCCTACTATGCATGATCATAAATTTCTCATTTGTATTTCATGCATAATTTCATTTCATCACATTCAAAATATCAAGAGAATTTTGGTGATGAGATACACATTTCATGAATACAAGGAATTTTACATAATAAAATTCAAGTCATAAATTATCAAGATATCAAGTAGCATATCATAGTTAATTTGAATACATCCTTTTTAGTGAATACCAAGAAGAATCATAGTATGAAAAATCTTGATTCATAGAAAAATCTCATATATTGAATATTAAGAAATCAAGATGATGATTCATAAAAAAAATATCACAAGTTATATTCAAGAGAAAAATCATCATTCATTCAATTTGTCAAATTAACATTTCTTCGGTATGCATGTTATCAAAATATGGTTTCAAATCTTCAACATATAACATGCATAATTTCAAAAATCGAAAGGAGAGGGGAAGAATTCAAAGGTACAAAGATTTCAACCATCTCATAAATAAATGAAGGATCAAGTCATGAATCCAAAATTTCCATGAATCATTTCGATAAATCTCCTTTTAAATAATCAAAATGATCATTAAAGAAAATCTCATGTTATTCTAAGAAATCAAGATCATGATTTTGATAAAACTCATTTCAAATTCAAATCATCAAAATCTCAACATTACTTTCAAGAGATTCAAAATGGCATAAATAATTTTATTGATAGTGAAAAATCGATAAGGTAGGGATTTGAGAAGTTTTCAAGAAAAATACTTTCCTCTTTTTGTTTCAACATATTAATTGATTTCATACATGTATGTTCTTTTCTTGTATGCTAAATCCATGCATTATTCATTAACGCTAAAAAAGAACTTTCAAAAGATATTAAAGTTCAATAATCACAAAGATCATCATGCATAATTTATTTTAAAATCTCATGCATAGAATAAAATCATCAATCATGGTATCAAAACTTTTAATGTTTTCATCATTATGCATCATTAAATCATTAAGCATGATTTCATTAAATATGAAGCATCTTCAATCAAAATTGAGAAATAATATGGAAATCAACATGATACACATTAATTCTTCTTAAAAACATTCATAGGATTTATCTTAAGCATTAGATTTAAGTCTAACATTTTGTTCCTTTATCATGCAATTTTCATGATTATTTTCAAAAAATTACTAGAAGGATAAGTATGATTCCTAATTTTTTGCATTTTCATTACATTTTTAAACATGTAATTTTCAAGAAAAATAATTATTCTAAACTAAATAAAATGCATCATAAAAAGCATTATGTAATTTCGAAATAAATTAAGGGAGTTTCAATTACCTTATCGTTGAAAGTCGTTAAGGCGTAGTTTGCCATCTCGCCTTTGTTGATTTTCTCCTCGTCTTCGAAGGAGCTCGATTCATCTTTTGACAACTTCTTCTTACATTTATAGCAAATAATTCTATTCATTTTGTTCGTTAATTTTTGTTTCATTGACTTTATAAATTTCTTAGTGAGTTTAAGTTCACCATCACTTAAGCTTATGCTCGAGTGGTCTTCAATTGTTCTAAGTACCAAATCCTTCCTGTTCTTTGGAATGTGGTTCTCGAGTTCTTCACGTGCATTGTACATCATTTCATAGGTCATCAAAGACTCTATTAGTTCTTCGAGAGGGAAATGGTTCAAATCTTTTGATTCTTGTAAAGCTATTACTTTTGAATCCTAAGTTTTAAAAAGTGAGCATAAAACTTTACTAACAAGTTCAAAATTCGAAAAAGTTTTACCAAGAGCTTTTAAACCATTAACAACATCCATAAAATGGGTGTACATGTCTCCAATGGTTTCGCTTGGTTTCATATGAAACAGTTCAAAATCATGAATTAAAAGATTGATCTTCGAATCTTTTACTCTACTTGTGCCTTCGTGTGTGACTTCTAATGTGTGCCAAACCTCAAAAGTCGTTTCGCAAGTAAAAACCTGATTAAACTCGTTTTTGTCTAAGGCGCAAAATAAGGTATTCATAGCCTTTGCATTTAGAGAAAACGTCTTCTTCTCCAAATCATTCCAATGGTTCATTGGAAGTTAAGACATTTGAAAACCGGATTCGACTATATGTCATAAATCGAGATTCAATGAAAGCAAGAAAACACTCATTCCAATTTTCCAATAAGTATAGTCCATCCCATTGAAAAAGGGAGGACGAATGAGAGAGTGACCCTCTTGAAAGCCGAAATGAGCCATTTCTTTTGGGTGTTAAACCAACTGAGAAATCATGAGGCTCTAATACCAATTGTTAGGATCAAGAGGTCAACACTAAGAGGGGGGTGAATTAGTGCAGCGGAAAAATCATGTCTTCAAAAACTTTCGTACAATAAAATATGTTTACGTTGAAAACGATTTCAGAAACTTAACTTAAAAGCGTATGGAAGCATAGAGACTAAGTAAAGTAGTTTGTAGTATGTAAATGGCAACAAAAGAAATGCAAACCAGATTTTAGAGTGGTTCGGTCAACGTGAACTACATCCACTTTCGGCTTCTTCCTCCGACGAGGTCATTGGCATCCACTAGAGGTCTTCCTTCAATAGGCAAAGACAAACAACCTTTTATACCCCTCTTCTCCTTTTCACGAGTTTAGGAGACAACCCTTATAAGCACTCACACTCCTCTTACAGAATTCTAAACTTAAAGTGGAGGAGGGAATTTCTAACGAGATTGCAACAGCATTTTCTCACTTTTGAATACTTTGTGCTTGTGTGCTTTAACTAGGGATGAGAGGGGTATTTATAGGCTTCAAGTTGATTCAAACTTGGAGCCTAAAACTTTCCCATCCTGAGTTCCTTGGGCATAAGCGGTACTATCGCTTGCGTTGGGCGGTACCACCACCCGGGGGCAGTGCTGGGCAGTAGTACTACCCAGACTGGCGGTACCACCGCCTAACACAGCCTTGAAGACTATGCCATGATGGTGAGACTTCTTGGGGCACTGTTTTGGCCTCTTATTGGGCCCAACACAGTCCTTACATGGGCCTAACTGACCCCTAATTGGGTTGGCCCAAATCCATACCCAATTACGTGCTAACTACGAAATCTAAGACATAATCTGAGCTAAACAAGTCCGTAAGTCTATTCTTCCGGCGAGCTTCCGACGATCTTCCAATGAACCTCCGATGATCTCTCGCCAGTGTTCCGACGGACTCCCGGCAAGCTCCTGGACTTCACGACGATCTTCTTGGTGAGTTCTGACGAGCTTCTCTAGCAAGTTCTGAGACTTCTCGGCTGGTTCTGCCAAAACTTCTGATGAATGTCCGAACTTCCAACAAACTCTCAAACTCCCAATGAAATCATGTCCTTGACTCTAGGACTTCATTTTACTTCCTACCTTTCTATCATAGTTAATCCTGCACATGTAAAACACACTTTGATCTAGACAATTAATACTAAGCATTAATCATGTTGTCTAGCATGTCATTTGTCCCTCGACGCTTCGTCTGATTCTTTGGCGCATCGTCCTCTCTTGTGGCCTATTGCCCAATCGGCCAGTTGACTCCGCAACTCTGAGATCCTTGGCACAATATCCGCTCCTCTTGGTCCGATGCCCGAATCCACGGCTCGAAGCCTTCTGTCGATACATCGACCGTTCCTCAGACCCGACGTCCAATCTTCTGACATGTTTTCCCCCGGCACAACATGATTTTTTCTGATTTAATTGTCTCATCCTAATCAAAGCATCCTACGTTACTCAAAATGTAGATTAAAACATAAATAATTATCAATTAGTTTCATTATCAAAATTCGAGATTCAACACATTGAACATAGGAGGACATGTTGTAGAATGACCCTCATGATTGTTGGCAAAAGCCATTGCTCTTGGGTTTTAAGGCAGAGTGTGGCAGAGTAATGAAAGTAAGTAGTAAGGAAAGAACACACTAGATTTATAGTGGTTCGGTCATTGTAACTTACGTCCACTATTGATTCCTCCTCAGTCGAGGTCACCGGCGTCCACTAATGGTCTCCCTTCAATAGGTGAAGACTAACCATACAAACCTCACACCTCACATGAATGATCACAAGACTTAGAAAGGGAGGAGGAGGACACTTAGTACTTTTACAACACTTTCACACCCCAACACTTAAAGATTTTGTTTACACTTTGTTGCTGCCTTATGTAGAAAAGAGTCGGATATTTATAGGCCCCAATGGTTTAAAAATTAGAGCAAAAAAGTGTTTTATCCTAGGTTTTCGGGGTACTGGTGGTACCACCGCTTGACACTCAAATACTAGGCGATACCACCACCTAGTCTGGCGGTACTACTACTTGATAGAGCCTCGAAGACTAGGCTTTAGTGGTACCATCGCCTGACAGCATTAATTGTTGGTGGTACCATGTTAGGACTCTAGCTAGGAGAGCCCTAATTGAGAGGGACATTCATGTAAAACCTACCTAAGCCGACCCCTATTAAAGAGATGAAGAGGCCGGCTAGGGTTAGGAGGTTTTTTCTTAGAGAAGAATTAGGAGTTGTAAGGGAATAGGAGTCTTGAGTAGGAGTCCTATTAGGAGTTGGTTAGAAGTAAGAGTCTTAAGTAGGAGTCCTATTAGGAGTTAGGGTTTAGAAGCCCTATAAATAGCCATATATTTCTTGTCTTTTCATAAGCAATAGATGAATCTTTTCTGCAGCTTTTGAGCTGCAACTTGGTGAGAGGAACCCCTATAGAGTTCCAAGGAGGTCGATCCCCTAAAGAGATCAACCCCAAGTTTAGAATCTGCAAGGGTTCTAACACCTAGTATCAGAGCAGCATTCTTGGCATTTCGCTGCCCTTCCATAGCCATCCATCAGCCCTCCACAGCCGCCCAAAGCAATTCCCACAATTGCTTAAAAGATTGTCGCCAAATTCTGCCATCATCTCCACCACCGCGGATCATCCTTTGATCTCCACGTAAATTGCAACAGGTTCTGGTTTCCTACCTTAATGCTATTGTAATTTAGTTATCCCTATCTGAAAATCCAAAAAAAAAAAAAATTGTTCCTATATTACTGCATAAACTTTTTGTCACAAAGTTTTCATCTCTACAACGAAAGATACATTGCAGAATTTCAACCGCATAGCACTGTTTGTTTGATCTTGATACTATATTTTCTCTGTCCAAACCAATCTACCAACCCTTTCAACCATCACTTCTCTCAACCTATACATGCCTTTAACCCGTCAACAAAAGAGAGATCTTAACATCATAGATTTAGAGTCATATACTATGGCATCTGAGGAGGCAATCAATGCTAAATTTGAAGCCTTCGAGGCACGAATGGAGGATAAGATTCAGACTCTCCTTACCGAATTCAGTTTGGGCCGACCGCCAAGCCCGAAGAAATCACATCAAGGAGAGAGCTCTAACTAATCACATCATACCCAAAGTGATGACTTCCAAGAGAGGGGAGGCTCTATGACCGACCCCAACTATTCACGCATGAGAGTGGACTTCCCTAAATGGGAAGAAGGAGACCCAATTGGTTGGATCTCGCGCGCGGAGCGATATTTTCGGTACCATAAAACTGCGGATGCATCCATGGTGGAAATTGCAACTATACATCTTAAAGGGGATGCCATACAGTGGTTTAACTGGTTTGAACACACATATGGAGTCCTTTCATGGTGACAATTCAAAGAACGATTGCTGAACCGCTTCGGACCAAGTTATTACGAGAACATTGACGGACAACTAGCAAAGATCCGACAAACCTCCACCATTCAGGAGTACCAAACCAGGTTTGAAAGGTTATCTAATCAAACTCGTGATTGGTCTGAAAAACAGCTATTGGGGATCTTTATTGAGGGCTTAAAGCCGGAGATCTGGGGAGAAGTTAAGGCGCAACAACCATACACGCTTATGGTAGCCATCTCTTTCGCACGACTTCAAGATGAGCGATTGAACCATGAAGCCCGGAGGACTAGGATCACTCCTCGACCTACAATACTAAAGCCCTCAGCTCCCCCAACTATCAACTGAGTCCCTGCACCGAAAAGTCAAGAAAACAAATCAATCCAGGATCCAAACTAACATTTGATGTCACTAAGAAAACATTCAGATCAAAATTTCACTTCTATAATCTACAAATTTATAAACCCTGTGCAGTTCATAAACATACAACACATCGCTCGATGATTCATAAAATCTGAACCCAACTCACCAAAATAATAACCACAACATAAATTCACAAGTGTGGGAGTCTGTACAATCACAAAACCAACGTTTACCATAAGTTCATATCGTTACACGAATTAAAATTAATATTCCAAAATTTTAAACATGAGAGGTCCTTTAAACTTATACAAAATCCACAAGTTTAGATTCATCATCAATATTTCATTAGATGCAGAGTGTGCTTATACAACAAAAACATATATACTAATAAAGATCTGCCCAAAATCTTTTAGCTTTCCACTGCCTCAGCCCAATCTTAACATTTAAGCAAGTGACAAGCTATCTTGAAAAATTTATACAACAACGGGGTGAGCATATAAATAACAAATGAAATGTTTCGGAGCTTATCAGTGGCGTATGAAATGTTCCGGAGCATATCAACGGCGTATGGAACATTTCGGAGCATATCAATAACAAATACCAAACAGAAGCTCAAACGTCGTATTTGACGTTGCATTCATATCATTCTTATCTAAAGCATGTACAGAAACACATAACCAAAGTTTTGGATATCATATCAAACATACAGAAGGTGTAGTGGGACCACAGACAGAATGTGATTCATCCATTTCTGAATAACCACTAGACAGATTTTATATAATAATGGAGTGAGCTAAAAATAGCTCAGCAAGTGACAAAGCATATTCAGAACAAAAGGAATGATTTCAAACAAGTAAGATATCATAATGCAAGGCAGAATATAAGAATTTTTAAGATACCATATCATTAGATACAAAATCATAAGTGTCATGTCATTCAAAACATATTTGGTTTATAACAGATGGAGCATAGAGTAATTGGAGCATATCAATAGCGTACAAGATGTTCCGGAGCATATCAATAGTAAATAGGATATTTCAGAACATATCAGTTCATAGCAAATGGAGCAGAGAGTAATTGGAGCATATCAAAAGCGTACGAGATGTTCTAGAGCATATCAATGGTATGCGAAGCATTTTGTTGTATATCAATGGCATAGGAAACATTTTGGAGCATATCAATACAAAATACGAAACAGAAGCTCAGACGTCGTACCCTAGCATAGTGCATGTGAGGTTTAACTCAGTGGTGGCTCCACGCCGTGATGAGTTCTCGACTCCATCCACGGGTAGCCCTTTCCTACTTGAGCCCTCTCACCCTGCCCAAGTGCTAGGTCGGCTCTGAATTTCATATCAAACAGATAAAAGGTGAAGTGGGATTCCAAACATAATATGGTCTATCCATTTCTGAATGACCACCAAACATAATCTAGAGCATCGCGGGCTCTAAGCACATACCCTTTACCATTTCTGGCAAAGGTCCAAATAATCCCACAAACACCAGAGTACATAAGGGTATTGTGAACAATAAATTGGGACATATCGGAAGCACATGCGGAACAACAAAATTTACATGTGTCTTTATGAAACATTACGATACAAACATAAAATTTACATAACAGATTTAGGTATCCAAATACATGTAGGACAAGAGCATACAAGAATTCAAAGTAGTAATATAAAGCTCAATGGAATAAGAAAGGCAAAGGATATCAATTTCCAACGGAATGAAACCAGAATATGCGAAATCGACTAAAGCTCGATTTCTGGCAAAATTCAAGAGGTACATTGAACAAATGATTCAAACTATCAATCGTGCTCCAATTTACTCAGAAACATATTGTGGAAAGATATTTCAATCTATTTTCAGATAAAACAAGTTTCGTATGAATCGAAGTTTCCAATAAAGAGTTACAATTGATTTAGTAACCAAAGGTCTGAAAACAAAATCATTGTTTTGCATAATCCAAAGGGTCGGATTCAATAGATAGCTGAGCAGACATTTGGACTCTAAATCTTTTAATCTAGGTATCAAAAGAAAGATCTATGATTCTAGTTTCCAATGTAATAAGATTTGAATAAATCAAAGTTTTCAACAGGACTTATAGGCAGTTCAGTATCAAAAGGTCAGAATCTCAGACGTTGCACATATTGGAATCCTTTCGTCTAAATGGGAGATATATAAAATGCAAGGCTAGAACAATTCAAATTTCCACATATTCAAAGCAAATGTAGAGATCAAATTGCAGTAAGGAAAGATCAGGACACTTGCAATAGAAAAGATTAAAAAGCTGACAATAGGAAGGATTCAGAACACTTGCAAAAAAAGAAAATGCAATAGGAAAGATAAGAATACTTGCACGAGGAAGATCATAATATTTGCAATAAGAAAAATTAGAACAATTATAGGAGAAATGATCGGGAAACTTGCAATAGAAAGGATCGAAATATTTGCAATAGAAAGGATTAAAACACTTGCACTAGGAAGATCATAATACTTGCAATAAGAAAAATTAGAGCAATTATAGGAGAAACGATCGGGAAACTTGCCTTTTGAAGGTTTTGATCCAAAGATTCGAAGAAGGTGTACGCTCGAATCCTTTTTCTAATTTTCCTCCGTCCCCTCCCAATTTCGTTTTATGCACTCGTTTTCTTTCTTTCTTCGCAACTACACACGTGTCGAACATCGAGGCACAGTCACCTGCTCTCTCTTACTCTCATTCCTCTGTTTTCTTTTTCAAACACAGCTGTCGCAGCCATCGCCGTTGCCACTACCATAGTCGTAGCCACGACCGCAGCTGCTGTCACAACCGCAGCCCCTTCCCCTGTACTACTTCCTTCCTCCCTTCTCTCGTTCCTACTTTTTTTTTCCCAAACACAGCTGCCGTAGACACATCTTTTTTTATGTAATTTTTTATATAGGTTCTAAATATCTGAAATATTTATATAACAACGGAGTGAGCTAAAAACAGCTCAGCAAGTGACAAAGCATATTCAGAACAAAAAGAATGATTTCAAACAAGTAAGATATCATAATGCAAGACAGAATATAAGAATTTTTAAGATACCATATCATTAGATACAAAATCATAAGTGTCATGTCATTCAAAACATATTTGGTTCATAACAGATGGAGCATAGAGTAATTGGAGCATATCAATAGCGTACGAGATGTTCCGAAGCATATCAATAGTAAATAGTATATTTCAGAACATATCAGTTTATAGCAAATGGAGCACAGAGTAATTGGAGCAAATCAATAGCATACGAGATGTTCCAGTGGTATGCAAAGCATTTTGATGTATATCAATGGTATAGGAAACATTTTGGAGCATATCAATACAAAATACGAAACAGAAGCTCAAACGTCGTACCCTAGCATAGTGCATGTGAGGTTTAACTCAGTGATGGCTCCATGCCATGATGAGTTCTCGACTCCATCCACGGGTAGCCCTTTCCTACTCGAGCCCTCTCACCCTACCCAAGTGCTAGGTCGGCTCTGAATTTCATATCAAACAGATAGAAGGTGAAGTGGGATTCCAAACATAATATGGTCTATCCATTTCTGAATGACCACCAAACATAATCTAGAGCATCGCGGGCTCTAAGCACATACCCTTTACCATTTCTGGCAAAGGTCCAAATAATTCCAGAGTACAAAAGGGTATTATGAACAATAAATTGGGACATATCGGAAGCACATGCGGAACAACGAAATTTACATGTACTTTTATGAAACATTACGATACAAACATGAAGTTTACATAACAGATTTAGGTATCCAAATACATGTAGGACAAGAGCATACAAGAATTCAAAGTAGTAATATAAAGCTCAATTGAATAAGAAAGCCAAAGGATATCAATTTCCAACGGAATGAAACCAGAATATGCGAAATCGACCAAAGCTTGATTTCTGGCAGAATTCAAGAGGCACATTAAACAAATGATTCAAACTATCAATCGTGCTCCAATTTACTCATAAACATATTGTGGAAAGATATTTCAATCTATTTTCAGATAAAACAAGTCTCGTATGAATCGAAGTTTCCAACAAAGATTTACAATTGCTTTAGTAACCAAAGGTCAGAAAACAAAATCATTGTAATCCAAAGGGTCGGATTCAATAGATAGCTGAGCAGACATTTGGACTCTAAATCTTTTAATCCAGGTATCAAAAGAAAGAGCTACGAGTCTAGTTTCCAATGTAATAAGATTTGAATAAATCAAAGTTTTCAACAGGACTTATATGCAGTTCAGTATCAAAAGGTCAGAATCTCAAAGGTTGCACAGATTCGAATAGTTACGTCTAAACAGGAGATATATAAAATGTAAGGCTAGAACAATTCAAAGTTCCACATATTCAAAGCAAATATAGAGATCAAATTGCAGTAAGAAAAGATCAGGACACTTGCAATAGAAAATATTAGAAAGCAATAAGAAGGATTCGGAACACTTGCAAAAAAAGAAAATGCAATAGGAAAGATAAGAACACGTGCATGAGGAAGATCATAATACTTGCAATAAGAAAAATTAGAACAATTATAGGAGAAACGATCGGAAAACTTGCAATAGAAAGGATCGAAATATTTGCAATAGAAAGGATCGAAACACTTGCACTAGGAAGATCATAATACTTGCAATAAGAAAAATTAGAGCAATTATAGGAGAAACGATCAGGAAACTTGCCTTTTGAAGGTTTTGATCCAAAGATTCGAAGAAGGTGTATGCTCGAATCCTTTTTCTACTTTTCCTCCGTCCCCTCCCTATTTCATTTTGTGCATCCGTTTTCTTTCTTTCTTCGCAACTACACCACATGTCGAACATCGAGGCACAGTCACTTGCTCTCTTTTACTCTCATTCCTCTGTTTTCTTTTTCAAACACAACTATCGCAGCCATCGCCGTTGCCACTACCACAGTCGTAGCCACGACCGCAGCTGCTGTCACAACCGCTGCCCCTTCCCCTGTACTACTTCCTTCCTCCCTTCTCTCGTTCCTACTTTTTTTTTCCCAAACACAGCTGCCGCAGATGCAACCGCCACCACCGCAGTCGCAATCACGTTCACATCCCCTTTCCTTTCTTTCTATTTCCCAAAAGTAGCTAATGCAACCACCACCGCTACCGCAGCTACCGTAGCCAACGTCACAGCCGCAGTCGCAGCCATGGCCGCAGCCAAAGTCGCAGCCACTACAGCCGCAACCTCTTCTTCCTCCCCTGCTCTGTTTCCTGTCCTTCTCTTCCAGCTGCAGCTGCCACTGCCGCAGCTGCCTCCCCTTCTCCTCTTCCTCTCTTCTTCCCTTTTCCTTTCTGTTCTTCTTCCTTTCCTTCTCTTCTTTCCCAGCTGCACTGCTGCTATCGCAGCCTCAGCCATGGTCGTAGCCTCTTCTTCCTCCCCTGCTCATCTTCCTCTCCTTCTTCTCTTCCAGCTGCAACTGCCATCGCCACAGCCGCAGCCCCTTCTTCCCCTTCTCTTCTTCCTCTCCTTCCTTTCTTCTTCTCTTCTACCTCACCTTCTCTTCCTCTCCTTCTTCTCTTCCAGCTGCAACTGCCATCGCCGCAGCCGCAGCCCCTTCTTCCCCTTCTCTTCTTCCTCTCCTTCCTTTCTTCTTCTCTTCTACCTCACCTTCTCTTCCTCTCCTTCTCTTCCAGCTGCAGCTGCCACCACCACAGCCGCAACTGCTCCTTTCCCATCTCTTCTTCTTCTCCTCTTCTTCTTGCCTCCTCCTCCCCGGCGTCACACACACCCTCTCCTCTGTTTCCTCTGCAGGAAACAGAGGTATCACAACCTCTTCTCCTGATTCCTCATCTTCTTCTCTTCATCTTCTTCTTCTTCTCCTCTTCGAACGCCCCACACCTCTCCTTTGTTTCCACCTGCAGGAAACAGAGGTGCTGCAGCCCTAGCTGCTGCCACCTCTCGTTCCTCTCCCACTTCCTTCTCTTTTCCCTCTTCTTCTCCTTCTTCCTTCGCCTACCTTTCTTCTTCTTCTCTTCCTCCTCACCTTCTCTTCCGCTCCTTCTCTTCCAGCTGCAGCTACCACCGCCGCAGCCGCAGCTCCTCCTTTCCCTTCTCTTCTTCTCCTCTTCTTCTTCCCTCCTCCTCCCCGGCGTCACACACACCCTCTCCTCTGTTTCCTCTGCAGGAAACAGAGGTATCACAACCTCTTCTTCTTCTTCTCCTCTTCGAACGCCCCACACCTCTCCTCTGTTTCCACTTGCAGGAAACAGATGTGCTGCTGCCACCTCTCGCTCCTCTCCCTCTTCCCTCTCTTTTCCCTCTTCTTCTCCCCACGCCCCACTGCTCCTCTCTTTGTTTCTCGAGAAACAGAGAACGTCGGAGGCGGTGGGATAAAATCGAAATTTTTGGTTTTCTTTATTTTTTTCTTTTTGCAACTTAATAGTTTAGTCCTTAAAATTTCTATATTTACATATAGGACCTCCAATTTACATATAAATCCTTATTAATTAATTTTCAAAAGTGAGGGATATTACAGATAGAGCATCGTAGGCTCTATGCATAACTCCCTTTATCATTTCTGGCAAAGGTTCACATTATCTCATAACACCAGAGTACAAAAGGCAGTATGAACAATAAATAGCATATATCGGAAGCACACGCGGAACAACAAAACGTACATATGCCTTTACGAGTCAATACGATGCAAGGAACAATCTCTCACAAATGTATTTAGATTTGGAATGAAATGAAAGCAAGAGTATACACGGATTCGAAGCAATCATATATAGCTCAATTCAAATAAGAAGGTTAGAAGAATTCAATATCCAAAGGAATGAAGCTAGAATAGGCACATATCAAAAGTAAATGCGGAACAATGGGATATACATGTGCCTATATGTGTCAACGCGATATAGCATAAACGTTACACAAAATATTTCAAGAATGTAAATAATTTATAGACAAGAGCAAACTAGAATTCAAGCACTAACATAAGTCTCAATTGAGGGAAGTGGACTGAATGGAATCTATTTCCAAACGAATGAAACAGAATATGCGAAATCGATCAAAGCTCGATTTCTGACAGAATTCAAGAGGCACATTGAACAAATATTTCAGATTATCAATAATGCTTCAATACCCTTAAGAAAGCTACTGTCGAAAGATATATCAATCTATTTTCTGATGAAATAAGTTTCATACGAATCAAGGTTTCCAACAAGGAGTTACCATTGATTTAGTGACCAAAGGTCAAAAACTAAATCACTATTTTGCAGAATCCATAGGGCGGAATCAACAGATAGCAAAATAGGCATTTAAATTCCAAAATTTTTAATCTATATATCAAAAGAAAGGTTTACAAGTCTAATTTCAAATGAAATCAATTTGGTACAAATCAGAATTTCCAACAGGAACTTATAGGCATTTTAGTATGAAAAGGTCAGAAATTTTGATCCCTGTTTTGCAGCATCCATAGGCTCAATTGAAACAGACGTTTGCATAAGTATTCGGTGTCCAAAATTTTCAAAATCAGTGTCAAAAGAAAGGTATAAGAGTCTAATTTCAAATGAATAAGGTCCTGCCTAAATCTACGTTTAGTGCTAAAAATTATGGCTGAAATAATGTATAGGGGTCAGTTTACCAAAAAATTTCAAATCCATGATTTTTGTATCTAACAAGAGAAATATCAGGTTCTAGGCTGAAATCTTTCGAATAATTCAGAATAAATATAAGATCAAAGACTAATAATTCTCTAGGATGAGATTAGAATACTTGCCTTTGAGAATTATGACCCTAAATGAGAAGATTTGAGCAAGAAACCTCAAAGCTCCAAATTTTTTCTTCTTCTTCTTCCCCCTTTTTTTTCTCTTCTTCTTTCTTTCTTTCTCTGTTCTTCCACGCAGCTACCTTCTCTGGTTCCTTAAGAATGAAAGCAGAGAGGCTTAAATGGTGGGATTTGTAATTTTGTGCATTTTGTAGTTTAGTCCTTGTATTATTATATTTATGATTAGGTCCTTAAGGTTTACATATAGGTCCTCAGATTTTTTTTTTTTTAACAAATCCCTCAAATCTTATGAATAAGTTCTCAGATTCATATTTTGGCTCTTTTATCAAATTTAAAATAGATACTTACATTACAACTAGAAACTTATACGAAAATTCAGAAATGAAGGATGTTACATTCATCCCCCCTTAAAAGAAAAATTTAGTCTTCTAAATTTATCATACCTCTATCGATTAAAAGATGGGGATAAACCTTTTTTATTTCCTCCGCTAGCTCCCAGGTTGTTTCCTCTCTAGAATGTTGTCTCCAAATTACTTGAACCAGAGGGATGACCCGATTCCTTTGGATCTTTTCCTTTTTATCAACAATCTGAGTGGGCTCTTCCACGTAAGATAAATCTTTATCGATCTCCATCAGCTCATACTTAATGATATGAGAAGGATCAGGTATATACTTTCTAATCATCAAAATATGAAATATATTATGGATATGGCACAACGATGGTGGCAAGGTAATCCTGTAAGCAACGGAACCAACCCAATCTTGGGCTTAACTTTCCTTTAGGATTTAGTTCTTGATATCTGGTTCATTAGGTACACATACTCTATCCCCAAATCTCAATAGGCCATCCTTTGAAACTTGAAATTTTGGCTTCAATTCCTTTTCTACTTCATTCTGCTAGGATCGGAGCGGCACTAAGAGGGGGGGGGGTGAATTAGTGCAGCGGTAAAGTACGATAAACTTTTGACGATTTAAACACTTTCGGAAACTTCGTACGATAAAAGCAACGTTTCGTTTGAAACCATTTCAATTGCGTTTTAACTTGAAGGGATACGTAAGAAGGAGACAAAAAAGTAGAGCATTAAAGTGTAAATGGTTTGCAGTAATATAAATGACAATAAGTAAATGCAAACTAGAGATCACGCCGATTTTAAAGTGGTTCGGTCAAATGACCTACATCCACTTGCGAGGTCCCTCTTCGATGAGGCTCCCACCTTCCACTAGCAAATCTCTTGAAGGGGAAGGGTAAATACCCCTCTTATAACTTTTTACAAGCGGTTCACTCTTTTACACATTTTCAGCAAGAAAGAAGGAGGTGAACACTAGCAAATTGAAAACAAGACTTGCTAAGACTTTTTTTAAGACCTTTCTCTCAATCAATTGCTTCTCAAAAAGTTGTAATCTCAGCTGATATTTGAGGGGTATTTATAGGCCTCAAGAGGATTCAAATTTGGGCTCCAAAATTTGAATTCTCTTTGGTTCCCGATGCTGGCGGTGCCACCGCCTGTCAATGGCGGTGCCACCGCTTGTCAGTGTCTGACACTGACAGTGGATTGGCGGTGCCACCGCCCAGCCAAGCGGTGCCACCGCCCAGCTCTCGGGTGCTGGGCAGTGCGACCGCCTGGCTCTTCAATTCATTGGTTGGGCTTTAAATTTAGCCCAAACCAAATCTAATTTTGGGCCCAGTTGGCCCCTAACCAGGATATAGGATTATCTCTTAATCCTAATCCTAATTATAAGTGAACTACATAACTAAAAACATCCTAAGCAAGTTTTCAACCGCGAACGTCGAGTCTTGTTCCGGCGAGCTTTCCGACGAACTTCTTCCGACGGACTCCCAGCAAGCTCCTGATCTCGGTGATCTCTTCGGCGAACTTCCGAAAATTTCGACAGGTTCCCGATTTCTTCTCGGTTGGTTCCGGCAGCATCTCTAATGATTCTTCGGACTCTTAAACGTCCATCGAACTTGACTCCGGTATTCTTGCTTTATGTTTTTTGGTTATCATAGTTAATCCTGCACACTTAACTCAATAATATGGATTAGATCAATTAACCCATGAATTGATTTTATCATCAAAATCTGAGATTCAACAATCTCCCCCTTTTTTATGATGACAATCATTTGATGACGGAGTTAAACATAACTCCCCCTATCTATATGTCATATTATGAGAAGATAAAAACACTTGAATTCCATCCCATGGAATTCAAGCATAAACCGATAAGTTTTAACCGTAGAACTTATCGTTATTCTCATTAAGCATAAGTAAATACGAAACTTCGATGAAAATCATTTTCAAGTCGAATGATAAGAGACAATTTTTACAACGATAGGAGATAAAGATTTTCAACATGAATTTCATGATATAAATGTAAGGCATGCTTTCAATATGATCAATCAATCTTGCGATATTCTCAAAGATTTTGCAAGGCATATGAGATATTTGTATTATACAAGCTCTTGTAATTCATATAAGTCATGTTATCGATGCGCATAAGTCATCACTTCTCCCCCTTTATCATCAACAAAAAGGGAATGAGACTTGAAGCACATAATTTGTGATTATAACATCAGGAATTCAGCATTGATCATACAAAAATTCATCATTCAAAATTAAGTATGCTAAAATATTTACGCGGAGTTCATCTTAAAGGAAAATTCAGCATTCATCCATTTTATCAAATCTCTTCTTTCTATAAATAACAAAAATTGTAGGTGTACAAAGAAAAGATTGTGATTAAAAAATTTCAAGTAGTAACTCCAATAAGTCAAGATCATAATTCGAATACAAACTCATTCAAATTCAAATCGTCAACTTGAAACTCATAATCAAGCCATCAAAATCAATTTCGAGATTCATAAAATATCATAAAATCATTAATCTTGATCAGATGGGAGCGGTGTTTGACTCAAGATAGGATAAGGTAATTTAACGTGTCATTTAGAGTCGAAAGAGAAGGATCAAATTCACCAAGGAACGGAGAGAGGATGAAAAAATTTACGGAAAATCCATTCAAACAAGTTTATTCTTAAGGACAATTTAACATACCTAATTCCCTTCTAATGAATTCAAATTGGTCTTCATTCAAAGCTTTTGTAAATATATCTGCTAATTGATGCTTTGTGTCAATGAATTCTAGAACAACATTATTGTTAAGGACATGATCGCATATGAAATGATGCCTAACGTCGATGTGCTTAGTTCTAGAGTGCTGAATTGGATTTTTGGTGAGACATATGGCACTAGTATTATCACATTTTATGGGAACATTTTTGAAGTGAATTCCATAGTCTTCTAATGTATTTTTCATCCAAACAACTTGTGCACAGCATGCACTTGCAGCAATGTATTCGGCTTCCGTCGTAGATAGTGCAACTGAATTTTGTTTCTTAGAAGTCCAAGAAACAAGTGCATGTCCTAAAAATTGGCATGTTCCGGATGTACTTTTTCTATCTATCCTGCATTTGCCAAAATCGGCATCTGCATAAGCTATTAAATCAAAATTTTTAGATTTTGGATACCATAATCCTAGATTTGGAGTTCCTTTAAGATACCTAAATATTCTTTTAACACTTTTAAGATTAGATAATTTAGTATTTGATTGAAACCTAGCGCAAAGTCCTACACTAAACATAATATCCGGTCTAGTCACGGTGAGGTAAAGTAGACTACCTATCATTCCTCTATATGTTTTTTGATCGAAATTTTCACTATTTTCATCCAAATCTAACTTAGTCACAGTACTCATAGGGGTGTTTATTGCTTTTGAATTATCCATGTTAAATCGTTTTAACAATTCTAATGTATATTTAGATTGGTTAAGAAATATACCATCACTAAGTTGTTTGATTTGTAATCCTAAAAAGAAAGTTAATTCACCCATTAAACTCATTTCAAATTCATGACTCATACATTTGGCAAATGATTCACATAGTGATTCATCCGAAGAGCCAAAAATAATATCGTCAACATAAATTTGCACAATAAGAAAATTATTTTCAAAATATTTAATAAACAATGTAGTATCAACCTTGCCTTTGGTAAAATTATTTAAAATAAGAAAGGAACTAAGCCTTTCATACCAAGCTCTAGGAGCTTGTTTCAAGCCATAGAGAGCCTTAGTCAATTTGAATACATGATTAGGAAGAAGAGAATTTTTAAATCCGGGAGGTTGTTCGACATATACTTTTTCGGAAATAAAACCATTCAAGAAAGCACTTTTGACATCCATTTGAAATAGTTTAAAATCATTACTACTAGCATAGGCAAGGAGCATCCTTATGGCTTCTAATCGAGCCACGAGAGCGAAGGTTTCTTCGTAATCGATACCTTCTTCTTGGTTGAAACCTTTGGCCACTAATCTAGCCTTGTTTCTAACCACGATACCATTTTCGTCTTGGTTGTTTCTAAAGACCCATTTAGTACCAATGACTAAATGGTCGCTAGGCCTAGGAACAAGCTTCCATACCTTATTTCTCTCAAATTGATTCAATTCCTCTTGCATTGCAATAACCCAAAAATCATCTTTTATGGCCTCGTCAATGCATTTAGGTTCGATTTGAGAAAAGAAGGAGGCGTTAGCACAAAAATTCTTGAAAGAGGAACGAGATTGAACCCCTTTTGATGTATCTCCTATAATTAGCTCCTTTGGATGAGCATCTATATACTTCCATTCCTTGGGTAGGGAAATTTCGGAAGAAGGTACATCCAAGTTGCTTTTTTGAGGAAGAGGTTCATTTAAATTCAAATTATCAAAACCAAGATCATCATCAAAATTATTTTTCTTTAAATTAGAAATTTCATTAAAAACTACATGAATAGACTCTTCTATTACTAAGGTTCTTTTATTAAAAACCCGAAAAGCCTTAGAAACGGAAGAGTAACCAAGAAAGATGCCTTCATTGGATTTATTATCAAATTTTCCTAAGGTATCCCTTTCATTCAAAATAAAGCATTTATAACCGAAAACTTTAAAATAGGAAATATTTGGTTTTTTGTTATTCCATAATTCATAGAGAGTTTTTTATAGGGATAGTCTTATTAGGACCCTATTCATGATGTAGCAAGCCGTATTTACGGCTTCAGCCCAAAAATACTTGGGTAGGCTATGTTCATTTAACATCGTTCTTGCCATTTCTTGTAGGTTTCTATTTTTTCTTTCAACTACTCCATTTTGTTGGGGATTCCTTGGAGTGGAGAAGTTGTGATTGTATCCATTAACTTCTCAAAAATTTTGAAAGTCACGGTTTTGAAATTCGCCACCGTGATCACTCCGAATTGATGAAATCATGAAACCTTTTTCATTTTGAGCGAGTTTACAAAATTTAGAGAAACACTTGAAACAATCACTTTTATGAGCTAAGAAATAGGTCCAAGTGTATCTAGTATAGTCATCCACAATTACAAATGCATATTTGCTTCCTCCTAGACTTGTCATGTCAATTAGTCCAAATAAGTCCAAATGAATCAATTGTAATGGTCTAGTGGTGCTAATTTGAGTTTTTGGTTTGAAACTAGTTTTTATTTGTTTACGTAGTTGACATGCATCGCATACTTTGTCCTTAATAAACTTTATATTTGGAATTCCTCATACTAATTCTATAGATGAGATCTTAGATATTAGTTTCATGCTTGCATGGCCTAGTCTCCTATGCCAAAGCCAAGCATCATAATTTAAAGCGGAGAAGCACATTTCATTACTCAGTTCATCAAGGTTGATGGTGTAGATATTATTTTATTTTAATGCAATCATAGTTATGTTATGGTTTAGTTTTTCAATAATACATACATTTGATTCAAATCTAACGCTATAACCTTTATCGCATAATTGACTAACACTCAAGAGATTATGTTTCAATCCATCAACTAGTAAGACATCATCAATAGAAAATTTTAATTTGTTACCTATGGTTCCCTTGCCAATGATTTTGCCTTGGTTGTTATCTCCGAAGGTGACGTACCCTTCTTCTTTGCTAGTGAGCATAGAGAAATGAGATGGATCTCCAGTCATATGTATTGAGCATCCACTATCTAGATACCATCTCTTGCTCCTAGCTTGTGATGGTGTATGTTTCTCTTCTCCGATGGCCATTAGGGCATAATGAGCAACTTGCTCGGTGTTGGACTCCTCTTCTTCGAACGTGCTTGAATCATCCCACGTTGCCTTGAACGCCTTCTTCTTTGATGTTCTCTTTTTTGTTTGAGGACAATCGTTCTTGTAGTGTCCCGGTTTTTTGCACTTATAGCAAATCACTTGGTCCTTCTTGTGTTCGAATTTATTTTTTGTATTATTTTTAAATTTGTTCTTTCTTAAATATTTTTTAAATTTTTGAGTCAAAAGTGCAATGTCATTATCACTGTCCTCATCACTTGATGTTCCTTTCAAGTGGTCTTCTTGTGATGTGAGTGTCATATCCTTCTTGTTCTTTGGAAGGGGGTTCTCGAGCTCATCATGAGCTTGACATGTCATTTCGTAGGTCATTAGAGACCCAATAAGTTCTTCAAGAGGGAATGTTTTAAGGTCTTTGGCCTCTTGAATTGCCATAACTTTTGGATCCCAACTTTTAGGGAGGGATCTTAAGATTTTAGTTACTAGTTCAAAGTTAGTAAAATCTTTACCAAGAGCTTTGAGTCCATTGATGACATCCGTGAACCGGGTGTACATGTCTCCGATGGACTCACTTGGTTTCATTCGGAAAAATTCGTAAGAGTGCACAAGGATGTTGATTTTGGACTCTTTCACTCGGCTAGTGCCTTCATGAGTGACCTCAAGAGTTCTCCAAATATCAAAAGCAGAATCACAAATTGAAACACGATTAAATTCATTTTTGTCTAGTGCACAAAACAAGGCATTCATAGCTTTTGCGTTTAAAGCAAAAACCTTCTTCTCCAATTCATTCCATTCGCTCATCGGAAGAGAAGATTTTTGAAATCCATTTTCAACAATAGTCCAAAGCTCGAAATCCATGGAAATGAGGAAGATCCTCATACGAGTCTTCCAAAAAGTATAATCCGACACATTAAACAAGGGTGGATGTGTGATAGAATGACCCTCATGTATGCCGAAGTAAGCCATCTCTCTTGGGTATCAAACCAAATATGAGAGTGAGCCTATCTCTGATACCAATTGTTAGGATCGGAGCGGCACTAAGAGGGGGGGGGGGGGTGAATTAGTGTAGCGGTAAAGTACGATAAACTTTTGATGATTTAAACACTTTTGAAAACTTCGTACGATAAAAGCAACATTTCGTTTGAAACCGTTTCGATTGCGTTTTAACTTGAAGGGATATGTAAGAAGGAGACAAAGAAGTAGAGCATTAAAGTGCAAATGGTTTGCAGTAATATAAATGACAATAAGTAAATGCAAACTAGAGATCACGCCGATTTTAAAGTGGTTCGGTCAAATGACCTACATCCACTTGCGAGGCCCCTCTTCGATGAGGCTCCCATCTTCCACTAGCAAATCTCTTGAAGGAGAAGGGTAAATACCCCTCTTACAACTTTTTACAAGTGGTTCACTCTCTTACACATTTTCAGCAAGAAAGAAGGAGGTGAACACTAGCAAATTGAAAATAAGACTTGCTAAGACTTTTTTTAAGACCTTTCTCTCTATCAATTGCTTCTCAAAAAGTTGTAATTTCAGCTGAGATTTGAGGGGTATTTATAGGCCTCAAGAGGATTCAAATTTGGGTTCCAAATTTTGAATTCTCTTTGGTTCCCGATGCTGGCGGTGCCACCGCCTGTCAGTGTCTGACACTGACAATGAACTGTGCTAGTCATAGGTGCCTAGCAAGCCAATCACGTGAGTGATGGCACGTGTGACTTGATACAGAATTTTTTTGCTTATTATATTTTGGCGTATATCACTTTATAACTATTGCATATGTGCATATATATATTGTGATGTCCTTGGATTTGTGCAATGGGAATCGGATCGTGATAAGATCACGATAATGAGATCGATTCACCTTTAAACACATATCCTAAATAATCCCGGTCATAAGTTACTCGAGAGGGACATCGTGATAACCGGATAGACTGGTGTGCTATATACCCGTCCATATGATGGATGCAGCTGGTCTCATAGCTGCTCATGTAGGGACACTAGGGATACAGTACAGGTGCTCATTGGAGAATGAGTTCACTGATTGATCCGCTTACGAAATGTTGGATGGTTGAGGATGCCTTATTGTCAGACAGCGATTCCGTAGTCCTAGTGGTATATCTGGTCCTTAGACTTGAGACACTAAGATTGTCCTATATGAGTGCTCCACTCTTTGATACCAGACTTATAGGTTTGGCTGTCCCAGATCTAGTACAATTGGTCATTAGGAGTGGTAGTCGACCTTACGAGTGCTATTGAGTGTCGATAGAGGATCATCCACTATCGACGTCATGAGAGGAATATCTCATGTGTTCTTGCTCAAACAAATCCCTGGCCAGGGTCATTCGGGTTGAGAGAGAAAGAGTTCTCCGGGAGAATCCGATTAGAGCGAGACTCGAGTAGAAACCGTATGGGTCTGACAACACCATGCTCGATATACGGTCTTTGGGATATTAGATGGATGAGGGACTATAGGTACACGGTAACTGAGGACAGACAGGTCCAATGGATTGGATTCCCCTGTATCGTCTGGGGACTATGGCGTAGTGGCCTAGTACGTCCGTAGTCGATGAGTCGAGTGAATTATTACAGAGATAATAATTCATTGAGTTAGAAGGAGTTCTGAAAGGTATGACTCACGGCCAGCTCGATATTGGGCCTAGAGGGTCACACACATATGGTAGGCAATGCGATGAGTAGAGGTTCGGATATGAGATATCCGACGGATCCCTTGTCTTATTGGATGCAGATCCAATACCCACTAGGGGAGGACCCATTAGGGTTTGATAGGGGACCTCTATAAATAGGAGGGATTCAGAGCCTCATAGGCTAGAGCCTTTGCTTGCCTTTCCTATTCTCCTCTTCCTCTCCACCTCAGAGCAGGCTTGGTGTTTTGAGGAGCGTCGTCACAACCCTGCTGTGTGGATCACCGCTAGAGAGGAGGACGCTTGACCTTCTTCACCCTCTCCTAAGGATCTGCAAGGAAACAGGGATATACGATCTCCCTAGGTAACACAACCTACTCTATACGTAGTTTTAAGTTTCACGGATTTTGCATACCAATCTTCGCACGACGACGAACATCTCTTTGGGAATCGGGGATTTTGTTTTCTTGTTCTTCCGCTGCGCATATTATGTCGCCCCTATGATTTCCCAACAGTGGTATAAGAGCCAGGTTGTTCGTGCGAATGATTGGTTTTGAACTGCGCGTGTTGTGTTTAGGAACAATTTTGACGTCAAAATGGTTGACGCAAAAACAAGGAAGGGCAACAACAGTTGCTACCCTCGATCTACGTGCATGCAGCGCAGCCGAAGGCGGGCAGCACAGGGGCTGCGTTTGCAGCAACCGACCGGCGGCCTGCTTGCAGCAGGCTTGCATCCGGCGAGACTAGCAGCCCGCGGGCAGAGGCGCCTACCGCCGCTTCCGCGGGCTAAACCCCCCACAGGGGCGACCGCTAGCGAGGCAGCACCGCCTGCGGGCGCTGCCTCGCAGGCAGAACCGCCCGCGGAGGCGGCGACGCCCGCAGGGGCGCCAACCTGCAGGGGCAGCACCACCTGCGGGCGTTGCCCCGCCGATAGAACTGCCCGCAAAGGCGGCGACGCCCACGGGGGCGCCCACCTGCAGCGGCAGCGCTGCCAGCGGGCGTGCCGCCCGTAGGCGAGGGCAGCGCCCCGCCCCTCGTGGCACAAGCCACCGCCAACATGGTGGCGGCGGCGGCGGCAGCAGCAAAGGGTAGTAGGGCATTAGGGTTTTCTGGGCAAAAGATAGTTTTGCCCCTCGGAATTTGAGAAATTCTAGTTTCTGTCTTTTGTCCAAATTATGAAAATACCCCTATAAATTCAGAAATTCCCTACATGTCCCTGATTTCAGAAAATATTAATTAATTAAAAGGTTTAGTTGATTATTATTTTTATTATTATCTAGTAGTCCTACATAATGATGATTATTTATACATGTGATGTATGATGTGTGGACGGATGATCATGGATCGTGTGATGTGTGTACTTGTGATTATTATTATTGAGGTCTACGAGCCTCCATTATATTTCTCATTTATTGTCGGGCCTGCATGCCTATGATTAAGTTGTAATCACATGAGGAGGCATAGCGGGAGCATGAATGCGATAGCGGGACCCACGAGACGGACGATCATGATGCATGAAGATGCATCAAGATGTCGACGGAACCGACGAGGACAAGATGGACGATCACAGGGCATGGAGATGCACCGTTGCACACATAGATCTTGATGTTAGTGATTAGGCCTACTGGCTCGGGCCTAATCATATTAGGTTGTGGTCCATGATCATCTGGTGTGATTGCTTATACACATACTAGATATGTATATATATTTGCATACGATGTAGATATATATTAAATATGCATATGTGTGACATGTCATATTAGGAGACCAAATCATATAAACATCTCTCAATAATATTAAGTCGGTAAACGTGAGGCAATTAGATTGACCCACGTGGCCTTCCATCGTTATAAGTTGGAACCGATTCCCGTTGTAGGTTGAGTTGGTCGAGTCCCTTGAGACTCACCTATATCGCGATTCGCTATCTTTCTTACGACATAGAGATGTCACCGGTGACCTAAGGGCATGGTATGCTTGGTCGAGTCCCTCGAGGGTATATTATCAAATCAGACTCATCTTGTAATGAAGGTGTTGACTTAACCGAGCATCATGGTTGGTCGAGTCCCTCGAGGCCATGGTGATTCGGAGGCCGAACAGGACGGGAATCACAAGGAGTTGTGATCGGCAAGAGTTGCCTACCTTTTAGGCTTAGTGTGATTGGTCGAGTCTCTCGAGGTTACACTAAGACGCTGATTGGATCCTGATCCCCACTAGAAGTCTGCCGGAGACTTCCGTTTCACGTGCTGAGGGTGTCGCGTGACTCGTTAGTAAAATAGTGGGAGCATATTAAGATAGAAGTCCATATCTTGATAGTTTATTTCTTGCAAAATCTGCATGTTATTCATTTCTACTGCATCTTTATTTTTAGAAAATGTCGCTTTCAAATCCCATACTTGGCATACTTGATGTCAACCACCTCACTGGTCCAAATTATACGGATTGGCTCCATAACTTGAGAATTATTCTCACAGCGGAGAAAATCATGTACATCCTTGATACAGTGATGCCTACGCCCGAAGAAGGTGTTAGGATCGGAGCGGCACTAAGAGCAGGGGGTGAATTAGTGCAGCGGATTAAAACTTCGATTTTAACAAAATCTTTCGTACTATAAGAACGGAACTTGAAAAGTTTAACTTGAAAGCGTATTCTTAAAGTTGCGCAGCAAGGGTAATAAGGAACTAAAGCAGTAAGAAGATTTGCAGTAATGTAAATGACAATAATAAAATGCAAACCAGAGATTACGTCGATTTTTAGAGTGGTTCGGTAAAATGACCTACTCCACTTGCGATGCCCCTCTTCGATGAGGCTCCCACCTTCCACTAGCAAATCTCTTGAAATGGAAGGGTAAACACCCCTCTTACAACCTTTTACAAGCAGTTCAACCTCTTACAAATTTTCAATAGGAAAGAAGGAGGAGAACTCTCTAGCAAATTGAAAACAAGACTTGCTAAGACTTTCTAAGACTTTTCTCTCAATCAAAATGCTTCTCAAAAGTTGTAACCTCAGCTGAGATTTGAGGGGTATTTATAGGCCTCAAGAGGATTCAAATTTTGGGCTTCAAAATTTGAATTCTCTTAGGGTTCCCGGTGCTGGAGGTGCCACCGCCCAGCCAGGCGGTGCCACCGCCCAGCGCTCGGGTGCTGAACGGTGCAACCGCCCAGCCAAGGAGGTGTCACCGCCCAGCACTCGGGTGCTGGGCGGTTTCACCGCCCAGCCAGGCGGTGCCACCGCCTGGCTTTCCGATTCATTGGTTTGGCTTAATTTTTGCCCAAACCAAATCTGACTTTGGGCCCAGTTGGCCCCTAACCAGGATATAGGATTATATCTTAATCCTAATCCTAATTACAGGTGAACTACATAACAAAAAGAAAACATCCTAAGCAAGTATTTTTTTTAACCGCGAACGTCGAGTCTTGTTCCGGCGAGCTTTCCGACGAACTTCTTCCGACGGACTCCCTGCAAGCTCCCAATCTTTGTGATGACTTTAACGAGTAGCTGAGCCTTCTCGGTGATCTCCGCGAGCCTCCGACGATTTTTTCGGCGAACTTCCGACACGTTCCCGATTTCTTCTCGGTTGGTTCCGGCAGCATCTCCGGTGATTCTTCGGTCTCTTAAATGTCCATCGAGCTCGACTCCGGTATCCTTGCTTTATGTTTTTTGGTTATCGTAGTTAATCCTGTACACTTAACTCAATAATATGGATTAGATCAATTAACCCACCAATTGATTATATCATCAAAATCCGAGATTCAACAATCTCCCCCTTTTTGATGATGACAATCAATTGATGACGGAGTTAAACATTACTCGCCCTATCTATATGCCATATTATGAGAAGATAAAAAAACACTTGAATTCCATCCCATTGGATTCAAGCATAACCCGATAAGTTCTAATCGTAGAACTTATCGTTATCCTCATTAAACAATAGTAAGTACGAAACTTCAATGAAAATCATAAGTTAAATGATAAGGGACGAATTTTGCTACGACAGAAGATAAAGATTTTCAATATAAATTTCATGATATCAATCTTGTGATTTTCTCAAGGATTTTGCAAGGCATATAAGACATTCATATCACACAAGCTTTTGCAATTCATATAAGTCATGCTATTAAAATGATACAAGTCATCACTTTTCTCCCCCTTTGTCATCAACAAAAAGGGAATTAGACTTGAAGCAAATAATTTATCATACAAAGATTTTATCATTGATCATACATCACTCATCTATATTATCATTGATCATACAAAGATTTTATCATTCAAAATTAAGTATGCTAAAATATTTACGCAGAGTTCATCTTAAAGGAAAGTTTAGCATTCATCCATATTATCAAATATCTTCTTTTTATAAATAACAAAAATTGTAGATGTACAAAGAAGAGATTGGGATAAGAAAAAAAATTTTAAGTAGTAACTCCAATAAGTCAAGATCATAATTCGAATACAAATCCATTCAAATTCAATTCGTCAACTTGAAACTCATAATCAAGCCATCAAAATCAATTTCGAGATTCAAAATATCATAAAATCATTAATCTTGATCAGATGGAAGCGGTGTTTGACTCAAGATAGGATAAGATAATTTAACAAGTCACCGAGGAACGGAGAGAGAATGAAAAATTTTACGAAAAATCCATTCAAACAATTTTATTCTTAGGGACAATTTAACATACCTAATTCCCTTCTAATGAATTCAAATTGGTCTTCATTCAAAGCTTTTGTAAATATATCTGCTAATTGATGCTTTGTGTCAATGAATTCTAGAACAACATCATTGTTAAGGACATGATCGCGTATGAAATGATGCCTAACGTCGATGTGCTTAGTTCTAGAGTGCTGAATTGGATTTTTAGTAAGACATATGGCACTAGTATTATCACATTTTATAGGAATGTTTTTAAAGTGAATTCCATAGTCTTCTAATGTATTTTTCATCCAAATGACTTGTGCACAACATGCACTTGCAGCAATGTATTCGGCTTCCGCCGTAGATAGTGCAACTGAATTTTGTTTCTTGGAAGTCCAAGAAACAAGTGCATGTCCTAAAAATTGGCATGTTCCGGATGTACTTTTTCTATCTATCCTGCATCCGCCAAAATCGGCATCTACATAAGCTATTAGATCGAATTTTTCAGATTTTGGATACCACAATCCTAAATTTAAAGTTCCTTTAAGATACCTAAATATTCTTTTAACACTCTTTAGATGAGATAATTTAGGATTAGATTGAAACCTAGCGCAAAGTCCTACACTAAACATAATATCTGGTCCAGTCGTGGTGAGGTAGAGTAGACTACCTATCATTCCCCTATATGTTTTTTGATCGAAATTTTCACTATTTTCATCCATATCTAACTTAGTCGCAGTACTCATAGGGGTGTTTATTGCTTTTGAATTATCCATGTTAAATCGTTTTAACAATTCTAATGTGTATTTGGATTGGTTAAGAAATATACCATCACTAAGTTGTTTGATTTGTAATCCTAAAAAGAAAGTTAATTCACCCATTAAACTCATTTCAAATTCATGACTCATACATTTGGCAAATGATTCACATAGTGATTCATCCGAAGAGCCAAAAATAATATCGTCAACATAAATTTGCACAATAAGAAAATTATTTTCAAAATATTTAATAAACAATGTAGTATCAACCTTGCCTTTGGTAAAATTATTTAAAATAAGAAAGGAACTAAGCCTTTCATACCAAGCTCTAGGAGCTTGTTTCAAGCCATAGAGAGCTTTAGTCAATTTGAATACATGATTAGGAAGAAGAGAATTTTCAAATCCGGGAGGTTGTTCGACATATACTTCTTCGGAAATAAAACCATTCAAGAAAGCACTTTTAACATCCATTTGAAATAGTTTAAAATTATTACTACTAGCATAGGCAAGGAGCATCCTTATGGCTTCTAATCGAGCCACGGGAGCGAAGGTTTCTTCGTAATCGATACCTTCTTCTTGGTTGAAACCTTTGGCCACTAATCTAGCCTTGTTTCTAACCACGATACCATTTTCGTCTTACTTGTTTCTAAAGACCCACTTAGTACCTATGACTAAGTGGTCACTTGGTCTAGGAACAAGCTTCCATACCTCATTCCTCTTAAATTGGTTCAATTCTTCTTGCATTGCAATGACCCAAAAATCATCTTTTAAGGCTTCGTCAATGCATTTAGGTTTAATTTGAGATAGGAAAGCGGCGTTAGCACAGAAATTTTTGAAAGAAGAACGAGTTTGAACCCCTTTTGATGTATCTCCTATAATTTGCTCTTTTGGATGAGCTGTTAGGATCGAGAGCACTAAGAGGGGGGGGGGGTGAATTAGTGCAGCGGATATCTTTTAGCGATTAAAAATAAAAGCTGCGTTCGTTCGATAAAAATCAGTTTTGAAGCAAAAGCCGACTCAAAGATAACTTATGACTAAGTGCAGTTTACGTCTAAACGTAGTTTACGTCTAAACACAATTTACGTTTAAATGCAGTTTGCGTCTAAACGCAGTTTTACGTCTAAACGCAGATTTACGTCTAAACGCAGATTTACGTCTAAACGCAGATTTACGTCCAAACTCAGTTTACGTCTAAAACGCAGTTTTACGTTTAAACGTAGTTTACGTCTAAACGCAGTTTTACGTCTAAAACGTAGATTTACGTCTAAACGCAGATTTACGTCTAAACGCAGATTTACGTCTAAACGCAGTTTGCGTCTAAGCGCAGTTTGCGTCTAAACGCAGTTTGCGTCTAAGTGCAGTTTACGTCTAAATGCAGTTTGCGTCTAAACGCAGTTTGCGTCTAAACGCAGATGACAGTTTGCAGTTCTAAATGAAATCAAGACGTAAACGTAAACTGCACAGAACCTTGTTCGTAAAAGCGCAGAAGACAGTTTGCAGTTGTAAATGAAATCAAGACGTGAACGTAAACTGCACAGAACCTTGTCCGTAAAAAAGGCGCAGAAGATAGTTTGCAGTTGTAAGTGAAATCAAGACGTAAACGTAAACTGCACAGAATTCGTTCGTAAAAGCGCAGAGAGCAGTTTGCAGTTTGTAAATGGAATTAAGATGTGAACGTAAACTGCACAGAACTTGTTCGTAAAAGCGCAGAGAGCAGTAGCTATGTAGGAGGTTTGCAGTAATGATAAAGTGCTCAAAATAAACGCAAACCAGAGATTTAGAGTGGTTCGGTCAGTCTTGACCTACTCCACTTTTGGCTTCCTCCACCGGCGAGGTCACCGACGTCAACTAGGAGCCTTCCTTCAATAGGCGAAAGCCAACTACCCTCTTACAGATTCACTCCTTTTGACGGGCTCAGGAGACAACCCTTACAAATGTTTTCTCTCCTCTCTTTACAACTCAAACTTGAAGAACAGAAGGAGGAGGAAAACTAGCAGTTTTGAGCTCTAAGAACCACTGAAAAGATCAAGATTTCGGCTTGAGTTCTTTCTCTTTCAGTGCTGAATGGGTGGGGTATTTATAGGCCCCAACCCAGTTCAAATTTGGAGCTCAAAATGATCAAATCCCGGAATTCCGGGATCAGGCGGTTGCACCTCCTGACTGGAGAGGTTGCACCGCCTGGCAGAGCTCGAAGACTGAGCTCAGGCGGTGCCACCTCTTGACAGAGGCGGTTGCACCTCTCTGCTAGAGCTCGAAGACTGAGCTCAGGCGGTGCCACCTCTCTGTCAGGGAGGTTGCACCGCCCAGTCTTGCTCGAAGACTGAGCTCAGGCGGTGCCACCTCCCGGCTGGGGTGGTTGTACCTCCTAGCCTCGTTGGAAGACTTAGCCTGGGCGGTGCTACCTCCTGGCTGGGGCGGTGCCACCTCTTTCACTATTTCAGCTCACTTGGTTTGGCTCCAAACTTGGCCCAAACCAGTCCGAATTTGGGCCTAATTGGCCCCTACTTGGGTTATAGGATTAACACCTAATCCTAACCCTAATTAATGTGCTAACTATGATTTTAAAGACATTTTCTAAGCTATTACAAAGTCCGTAAGTCAAGACTTCTTCTAGCGAGCTTTCGGCAAACTTCCGGCGGTCTTCCGATGAACTCTCGGAAACCATTCTGCGGACTCCTGGCAAGCTCCTAGACTTCACGATTTGATCTTAGCGAGTTCCAACGAGCTTCTTCAGCAAGCTCCGATCTTTCTCGGCGAGCTCCGTGAACTTCCAACGAACCTTCCGGCGAGCTTCCGAAAATCCTTCGGCAAGCTCCCAACTCATTCTCGGCTAGTTCCGGTAGCATTCCCGATGAACCTTCGGACTTCCGTCGAACTCTCGAACTTGCAACAAATCCTTCGCGCTTGACTCCGACACTTTGTTTCGCTTTATGTCTTCATCGTTATCATAGTTAATCCTGCACAATTAAAGCAAAACTTCGATCGAGACAATTAATCCTAAGCAATTAACCAAGTTGTCCGGCATGTCATTGGTCCCTCGACGCTTCGTCTGATTCTTCGGCGCATCGTCCTCTCCTGCGGCCTATTGCCCAATCGGCCAGTTGACTTCGCAACTCCGATATCCTTGGCACAATACCTGCTCTTCTTGGCCCGATGCCCGAGTCCACGACCTGAAGCCTTCTGTCGATACGTCGACCGATCCACCGGCCCGACGTCCAATCTTCTGACATGTTCCTCCGGCACAACATGATATTCCTGCTTTAATTGTCTCATCCTGATCAAAGCATCCTGCGTCACTCAAAACGCAGATTAAATCATAAACATATATCAAGTAGTTTCATCATCAAAATACGAGATTCAACAATCTCCCCCTTTTTGATGATGACAACTACTTGATGACGGAGTTAAACTTAACTCCCGGAGTTTAAACAAACTCCCCCTATCAATATGCCATATTGATAGAACCTTGAATTCAAACTGAATTCAAGTCATTGCAATATTCATCATGAATACTTGCAACACGTCAACATGAACTTATGCATAAACTTATGCATAACATGTCATGTCATCAACATACTTCTCCCCCTTTGTCATCAACAAAAAGGAGAAGTACCACAATCAAGTGTTTGTGATATTGGTTCAACTCATTGCATGAAAAACATATTATCAAGTTTTATCATCATGCAGTTTTGAAGCCAGAAAATTTAGCAAATGTTACATCATGCTTAGAATATTCAGGCTATCAAGTTTTAGATATGCAAGTTTTACAGCATACAAGATAGCACTTTTAGAACATGTAAGCTAGCAATTTAGAGATGTTCAAGAAAGCAACTCTTGCTTCTTGAGATATGCAAATTTGTCAAGTTTTGCTAGATGTGCAAGTTAGCATTTTTGCCTCTTGAGATAGGCAAGATAGCACATTTGCTTCTTTTGAGATAGCAACTTTTCGCTTCTCTTTAGACTACAAGCTAGCAATTTTTTTTTACGATATATAAGTTAGCAAAAACTTCGAAAGCAAATGCAAGATAACTTTCTTGTGTAGGCTCATGATTATTGCTTCCTATTGTAATGTGCAGGTTGCAAGTCTTGCTTCTTGAGATATTCAAGATGGTGATGTTCAAGAAGACAACTTTTGCTTCTTGAAATAAGCAAGTTAGCAATCTTTGCTACTTAAGATAGGCAAGCTAGCAATCAAGTTTTTGCATCTTCTTGACTTTTGCAAGCTAGCTATCTCCCCCTTTGTCATTGTCAAAAAGAAAGGAAGAATACAGTTTTGTAGTTCTTTTTTCCTTTTACAACGATTTCAAAATCATGACAAAGGATGAATAATCAAGTTATGAATGTCAAGACAATTTTTCATCACGAATATTTTATCATTGCATTATCATAAGTTGAAGTATTACATGCATAATATCATATCATCATTCATAATTACATTAATGTTTCAATATAGCAATTTCTTCTCAAAATGTGTAACTTAGCACTCATCATGATTTACATCATATGCAATACATCACATCATAATTAGAAAGCACAAGTATTGCATGCATAATTGCAAATCATAAATGTTTCATATCATGATGGTATCAATTTTGTCAAATTATATCCTACCATGCATGATCAATAACTCCTCATTTGTATTTCATGCATTATTTCATTTCATCTCATAAGGAATATCAAGAAAAGTTATTGGATGAGGAGATAAATATTTTATGAATACACGGAATTGTATAAAAATCATATCATAAGTGTTTCGTGTATTCATATTATCACATGAAGCATATTATCATTTTTTAGATTCATAACATGAATAACGTTATTACTATTTCATCAAAATCAATTTCGAGATTCACACAATATCATGAAATCATTAATCTCGATAAGATGGGAAAAGCATTTTCTTTTTAAGTGATTCTTTTAACACATCATAAAAAACTCATTCATAACTCAAGTGATTTACAAGATATCATAAATGAATTTATCACTTGTATTTCATCAAAATCGAGAACTCTAGAGATAGAAAATGATTGAAGCATTAATGCATGATTCATATTTAAAGTGTATCTTATGTCGTAAATACGAATCAAGCTTTTGTCAAATCTGAAATCATCCTCAAAATTACGTTCAATAAATTCATGTATGACAAGCATAGATTTATTGAAAAATCAATAAGATAGAGGATTACATTTCAAGTGTTCATCAATTGTAGCATTTCATCATATGGTAAGATATCAATGCGTAAAACTGTGAAGCAAGATTTTGTTTGATATCTTGATACAGGGCATATAGCAATGATAGCAATCATATATTTCTTGGTGATGCAAGCATGGGATAATCATAGCATAGTGTTTATAGCATCAATTCATATATTTCTCCCCCTTTTTTTTTTTAAGTGTTTCATCTTAAGTGATCAATTTCATGTTAGCATGCCTGTTCATTTATGTCAAATGAAAACATGCATCAACGTTTAGGATCATGAAATGAATTTCATCATAAAACTATCAATCACAAAAATCATCATGTATAACTTTAAAATCTCAAATCTTTATTCTTATGTCAAAATCATACATCATATTTAACAAACAAAGACAATGAAAAATATCAAGCCTTCCAGACAAAAGCCATGTATCGTCATTGAAAAGCAATATGAAAATCATCAAAATATACATTCTTGCTTCTCAAGCACATAAATAAGATTTAATCTCACTAGGTGTACAATCATTAGATTTCTATCTTGCATTAACATAAGACATGCAATTTTCATTATCATTTTCAAAATTACAAGCATGATCATATTTTTGCATTTTCATTATTAAATTATTAAAAATGTAATTTTTAAGAAAATTTAAAGAAAAAGAAAAATGCATCATGAAAAACATCATGTAATTTCGAAGTAAATTAAAGGCATTTTGATTACCTCAGCATAGAAAGGCGTAAAGGCGTAGTTTGCCACCTCGCCTTTGTTGATTTTCTCCTCGTCTTCAGAGGAGCTCGATTCATCCCAATTTTTGTTCTTCTTCTTGCGTTCAAAGCAAGTAGTTCCGTTCTTTTTACTTTTTAATTTTTGTTTCATTTGTAGTTTAAGTTCACCATCACTTGAGCTTATGCTCGAGTGGTCTTCAAATGTTCTATGTCCCAAATCCTTCCTATTTTTTGGAAGGTGGTTCTCAAGTTCTTCACGTGCATTGCACGTCATTTCATATGTGATCAATGAACCAATTAGTTCTTCAAGTGGAAATTGGTTCAAGTTTTTCGATTCTTGAATAGCAGTTACTTTTGAATCCCAAGTTTTAGAAAGTGAGCGCAAAACTTTGTTAACGAGTTCAAAATCCGAAAAGCTTTTACCAAGTGATTTTAAACCATTGACGACATCCGTAAAACGGGTGTACATGTCAACAACGGTTTCGCTTGGTTTCATATGAAAAAGCTCGAAATCATGTAGTAAGGTATTAACTTTCGAGTCTTTGACTCTACTAGTTCCCTCATGCGTGATTTCAAGAGTGTGCCAAATATCAAAAGCCGTTTCGCACAAAGAAACCCGATTGAACTCATTTTTGTCCAAAGCGCAAAATAAGGCATTCATAGCCTTTGCGTTTAAGGAGAAATACTTCTTCTCCAAATCCGACCATTCGTTCGTCGGTTTAGAGGGAAGTTGAAAACTGTTTTCAACGATATTCCATAAATCCAGATTTAGAGAAATCAAGAAAACTCTCATTCGAGTTTTCCAATAAGTATAGTCCAATCCGTTAAAGAACGGTGGACGAAAGACCGAAAAGCCCTCTTGAAGAGCCATTTCTCTCGGGTGTAAATCCGAAATGAGAAATACCCCGCTCTGATACCAATTGTTAGGATCGAGAGCACTAAGAGGGGGGGGGGTGAATTAGTGCAGCGGATATCTTTTAGCGATTAAAAACAAAAGCTGCGTTCGTTCGATAAAAATTAGTTTTGAAGCAAAAGCCGACTCAAAGATAACTTATGACTAAGTGCAGTTTACGTCTAAACGTAGTTTACGTCTAAACACAATTTACGTTTAAATGCAGTTTGCGTCTAAACGCAGTTTTACGTCTAAACGCAGATTTACGTCTAAACGCAGATTTACGTCTAAACGCAGATTTACGTCCAAACTCAGTTTACGTCTAAAACGCAGTTTTATGTTTAAACGTAGTTTACGTCTAAACGCAGTTTTACGTCTAAAACGTAGATTTACGTCTAAACGCAGATTTACGTCTAAACGCAGTTTGCGTCTAAGCGCAGTTTGCGTCTAAGCGCAGTTTGCGTCTAAACGCAGTTTGCGTCTAAGCGCAGTTTACGTCTAAATGCAGTTTGCGACTAAACGCAGTTTGCGTCTAAACGCAGATGACAGTTTGCAGTTCTAAATGAAATCAAGACGTAAACGTAAACTGCACAGAACCTTGTTCGTAAAAGCGCAGAAGACAGTTTGTAGTTGTAAATGAAATCAAGACGTGAACGTAAACTGCACAGAACCTTGTCCGTAAAAAAGGCGCAGAAGATAGTTTGCAGTTGTAAGTGAAATCAAGACGTAAACGTAAACTGCACAGAATTCGTTCGTAAAAGCGCAGAGAGCAGTTTGTAGTTTGTAAATGGAATTAAGATGTGAACGTAAACTGCACAGAACTCGTTCGTAAAAGCGCAGAGAGCAGTAGCTATGTAGGAGGTTTGCAGTAATGATAAAGTGCTCAAAATAAACGCAAACCAGAGATTTAGAGTGGTTCGGTCAGTCTTGACCTACTCCACTTTTGGCTTCCTCCACCGGCGAGGTCACCGACGTCAACTAGGAGCCTTCCTTCAATAGGCGAAGGCCAACTACCCTCTTACAGATTCACTCCTTTTGACGGGCTCAGGAGACAACCCTTACAAATGTTTTCTCTCCTCTCTTTACAACTCAAACTTGAAGAACAGAAGGAGGAGGAAAACTAGCAGTTTTGAGCTCTAAGAACCACTAAAAAGATCAAGATTTCGGCTTGAGTTCTTTCTCTTTCAGTGCTGAATGGGTGGGGTATTTATAGGCCCCAACCCAGTTCAAATTTGGAGCTCAAAACAATCAAATCCCGGAATTCCGGGATCAGGCGGTTGCACCTCCTGACTGGAGAGGTTGCACCGCCTGGCAGAGCTCGAAGACTGAGCTCAGGCGGTGCCACCTCTTGACAGAGGCGGTTGCACCTCTCTGCCAGAGCTCGAAGACTGAGCTCAGGCGGTGCCACCTCTCTGTCAAGGAGGTTGCACCGCCCAGTCTTGCTCGAAGACTGAGCTCAGGCGGTGCCACCTCCCGGCTGGGGCGGTTGCACCTCCCAGCCTCGTTGGAAGACTTAGCCTGGGCGGTGCTACCTCCTGGCTGGGGCGGTGCCACCTCTTTCACTATTTCAGCTCACTTGGTTTGGCTCCAAACTTGGCCCAAACCAGTCCGAACTTGGGCCTAATTGGCCCCTACTTGGGTTATAGGATTAACACCTAATCCTAACCCTAATTAATGTGCTAACTATGATTTTAAAGACATTTTCTAAGCTATTACAAAGTCCGTAAGTCAAGACTTCTTCTAGCGAGCTTTCGGCAAACTTCCGGCGGTCTTCCGATGAACTCTCGGAAACCATTCTGCGGACTCCTGGCAAGCTCCTAGACTTCACGATTTGATCTTAGCGAGTTCCAACGAGCTTCTTCAGCAAGCTCCGATCTTTCTCGGCGAGCTCCGTGAACTTCCAACGAACCTTCCGGCGAGCTTCCGAAAATCCTTCGGCAAGCTCCCAACTCATTCTCGGCTAGTTCCGGTAGCATTCCCGATGAACCTTCGGACTTCCGTCGAACTCTCGAACTTGCAACAAATCCTTCGCGCTTGACTCCGACACTTTGTTTCGCTTTATGTCTTCATCGTTATCATAGTTAATCCTGCACAATTAAAGCAAAACTTCGATCGAGACAATTAATCCTAAGCAATTAACCAAGTTGTCCGGCATGTCATTGGTCCCTCGACGCTTCGTCTGATTCTTCGGCGCATCGTCCTCTCCTGCGGCCTATTGCCCAATCGGCCAGTTGACTTCGCAACTCCGATATCCTTGGCACAATACCTGCTCTTCTTGGCCCGATGCCCGAGTCCACGACCTGAAGCCTTCTGTCGATACGTCGACCGATCCACCGGCCCGACGTCCAATCTTCTGACATGTTCCTCCGGCACAACATGATATTCCTGCTTTAATTGTCTCATCCTGATCAAAGCATCCTGCGTCACTCAAAACGCAGATTAAATCATAAACATATATCAAGTAGTTTCATCATCAAAATACGAGATTCAACAATCTCCCCCTTTTTGATGATGACAACTACTTGATGACGGAGTTAAACTTAACTCCCGGAGTTTAAACAAACTCCCCCTATCAATATGCCATATTGATAGAACCTTGAATTCAAACTGAATTCAAGTCATTGCAATATTCATCATGAATACTTGCAACACGTCAACATGAACTTATGCATAAACTTATGCATAACATGTCATGTCATCAACATACTTCTCCCCCTTTGTCATCAACAAAAAGGAGAAGTACCACAATCAAGTGTTTGTGATATTGGTTCAACTCATTGCATGAAAAACATATTATCAAGTTTTATCATCATGCAGTTTTGAAGCCAGAAAATTTAGCAAATGTTACATCATGCTTAGAATATTCAGGCTATCAAGTTTTAGATATGCAAGTTTTACAGCATACAAGATAGCACTTTTAGAACATGTAAGCTAGCAATTTAGAGATGTTCAAGAAAGCAACTCTTGCTTCTTGAGATATGCAAATTTGTCAAGTTTTGCTAGATGTGCAAGTTAGCATTTTTGCCTCTTGAGATAGGCAAGATAGCACATTTGCTTCTTTTGAGATAGCAACTTTTCGCTTCTCTTTAGACTACAAGCTAGCAATTTTTTTTTACGATATATAAGTTAGCAAAAACTTCGAAAGCAAATGCAAGATAACTTTCTTGTGTAGGCTCATGATTATTGCTTCCTATTGTAATGTGCAGGTTGCAAGTCTTGCTTCTTGAGATATTCAAGATGGTGATGTTCAAGAAGACAACTTTTGCTTCTTGAAATAAGCAAGTTAGCAATCTTTGCTACTTAAGATAGGCAAGCTAGCAATCAAGTTTTTGCATCTTCTTGACTTTTGCAAGCTAGCTATCTCCCCCTTTGTCATTGTCAAAAAGAAAGGAAGAATACAGTTTTGTAGTTCTTTTTTCCTTTTACAACGATTTCAAAATCATGACAAAGGATGAATAATCAAGTTATGAATGTCAAGACAATTTTTCATCACGAATATTTTATCATTGCATTATCATAAGTTGAAGTATTACATGCATAATATCATATCATCATTCATAATTACATTAATGTTTCAATATAGCAATTTCTTCTCAAAATGTGTAACTTAGCACTCATCATGATTTACATCATATGCAATACATCACATCATAATTAGAAAGCACAAGTATTGCATGCATAATTGCAAATCATAAATGTTTCATATCATGATGGTATCAATTTTGTCAAATTATATCCTACCATGCATGATCAATAACTCCTCATTTGTATTTCATGCATTATTTCATTTCATCTCATAAGGAATATCAAGAAAAGTTATTGGATGAGGAGATAAATATTTTATGAATACACGGAATTGTATAAAAATCATATCATAAGTGTTTCGTGTATTCATATTATCACATGAAGCATATTATCATTTTTTAGATTCATAACATGAATAACGTTATTACTATTTCATCAAAATCAATTTCGAGATTCACACAATATCATGAAATCATTAATCTCGATAAGATGGGAAAAGCATTTTCTTTTTAAGTGATTCTTTTAACACATCATAAAAAACTCATTCATAACTCAAGTGATTTACAAGATATCATAAATGAATTTATCACTTGTATTTCATCAAAATCGAGAACTCTAGAGATAGAAAATGATTGAAGCATTAATGCATGATTCATATTTAAAGTGTATCTTATGTCGTAAATACGAATCAAGCTTTTGTCAAATCTGAAATCATCCTCAAAATTACGTTCAATAAATTCATGTATGACAAGCATAGATTTATTGAAAAATCAATAAGATAGAGGATTACATTTCAAGTGTTCATCAATTGTAGCATTTCATCATATGGTAAGATATCAATGCGTAAAACTGTGAAGCAAGATTTTGTTTGATATCTTGATACAGGGCATATAGCAATGATAGCAATCATATATTTCTTGGTGATGCAAGCATGGGATAATCATAGCATAGTGTTTATAGCATCAATTCATATATTTCTCCCCCTTTTTTTTTTTAAGTGTTTCATCTTAAGTGATCAATTTCATGTTAGCATGCCTGTTCATTTATGTCAAATGAAAACATGCATCAACGTTTAGGATCATGAAATGAATTTCATCATAAAACTATCAATCACAAAAATCATCATGTATAACTTTAAAATCTCAAATCTTTATTCTTATGTCAAAATCATACATCATATTTAACAAACAAAGACAATGAAAAATATCAAGCCTTCCAGACAAAAGCCATGTATCGTCATTGAAAAGCAATATGAAAATCATCAAAATATACATTCTTGCTTCTCAAGCACATAAATAAGATTTAATCTCACTAGGTGTACAATCATTAGATTTCTATCTTGCATTAACATAAGACATGCAATTTTCATTATCATTTTCAAAATTACAAGCATGATCATATTTTTGCATTTTCATTATTAAATTATTAAAAATGTAATTTTTAAGAAAATTTAAAGAAAAAGAAAAATGCATCATGAAAAACATCATGTAATTTCGAAGTAAATTAAAGGCATTTTGATTACCTCAGCATAGAAAGGCGTAAAGGCGTAGTTTGCCACCTCGCCTTTGTTGATTTTCTCCTCGTCTTCAGAGGAGCTCGATTCATCCCAATTTTTGTTCTTCTTCTTGCGTTCAAAGCAAGTAGTTCCGTTCTTTTTACTTTTTAATTTTTGTTTCATTTGTAGTTTAAGTTCACCATCACTTGAGCTTATGCTCGAGTGGTCTTCAAATGTTCTATGTCCCAAATCCTTCCTATTTTTTAGAAGGTGGTTCTCAAGTTCTTCACGTGCATTGCACGTCATTTCATATGTGATCAATGAACCAATTAGTTCTTCAAGTGGAAATTGGTTCAAGTTTTTCGATTCTTGAATAGCAGTTACTTTTGAATCCCAAATTTTAGAAAGTGAGCGCAAAACTTTGTTAACGAGTTCAAAATCCGAAAAGCTTTTACCAAGTGATTTTAAACCATTGACGACATCCGTAAAACGGGTGTACATGTCAACAACGGTTTCGCTTGGTTTCATATGAAAAAGCTCGAAATCATGTAGTAAGGTATTAACTTTCGAGTCTTTGACTCTACTAGTTCCCTCATGCGTGATTTCAAGAGTGTGCCAAATATCAAAAGCCGTTTCGCACAAAGAAACCCGATTGAACTCATTTTTGTCCAAAGCGCAAAATAAGGCATTCATAGCCTTTGCGTTTAAGGAGAAATACTTCTTCTCCAAATCCGACCATTCGTTCGTCGGTTTAGAGGGAAGTTGAAAACTGTTTTCAACGATATTCCATAAATCCAGATTTAGAGAAATCAAGAAAACTCTCATTCGAGTTTTCCAATAAGTATAGTCCAATCCGTTAAAGAACGGTGGACGAAAGACCGAAAAGCCCTCTTGAAGAGCCATTTCTCTCGGGTGTAAATCCGAAATGAGAAATACCCCGCTCTGATACCAATTGTTAGGATCGAGAGCACTAAGAGGGGGGGGGGTGAATTAGTGCAGCGGATATCTTTTAGCGATTAAAAACAAAAGCTGCGTTCGTTCGATAAAAATTAGTTTTGAAGCAAAAGCCGACTCAAAGATAACTTATGACTAAGTGCAGTTTACGTCTAAACGTAGTTTACGTCTAAACACAATTTACGTTTAAATGCAGTTTGCGTCTAAACGCAGTTTTACGTCTAAACGCAGATTTACGTCTAAACGCAGATTTACGTCTAAACGCAGATTTACGTCCAAACTCAGTTTACGTCTAAAACGCAGTTTTACGTTTAAACGTAGTTTACGTCTAAACGCAGTTTTACGTCTAAAACGTAGATTTACGTCTAAACGCAGATTTACGTCTAAACGCAGTTTGCGTCTAAGCGCAGTTTGCGTCTAAGCGCAGTTTGCGTCTAAACGCAGTTTGCGTCTAAGCGCAGTTTACGTCTAAATGCAGTTTGCGACTAAACGCAGTTTGCGTCTAAACGCAGATGACAGTTTGCAGTTCTAAATGAAATCAAGACGTAAACGTAAACTGCACAGAACCTTGTTCGTAAAAGCGCAGAAGACAGTTTGTAGTTGTAAATGAAATCAAGACGTGAACGTAAACTGCACAGAACCTTGTCCGTAAAAAAGGCGCAGAAGATAGTTTGCAGTTGTAAGTGAAATCAAGACGTAAACGTAAACTGCACAGAATTCGTTCGTAAAAGCGCAGAGAGCAGTTTGTAGTTTGTAAATGGAATTAAGATGTGAACGTAAACTGCACAGAACTCGTTCGTAAAAGCGCAGAGAGCAGTAGCTATGTAGGAGGTTTGCAGTAATGATAAAGTGCTCAAAATAAACGCAAACCAGAGATTTAGAGTGGTTCGGTCAGTCTTGACCTACTCCACTTTTGGCTTCCTCCACCGGCGAGGTCACCGACGTCAACTAGGAGCCTTCCTTCAATAGGCGAAGGCCAACTACCCTCTTACAGATTCACTCCTTTTGACGGGCTCAGGAGACAACCCTTACAAATGTTTTCTCTCCTCTCTTTACAACTCAAACTTGAAGAACAGAAGGAGGAGGAAAACTAGCAGTTTTGAGCTCTAAGAACCACTAAAAAGATCAAGATTTCGGCTTGAGTTCTTTCTCTTTCAGTGCTGAATGGGTGGGGTATTTATAGGCCCCAACCCAGTTCAAATTTGGAGCTCAAAACAATCAAATCCCGGAATTCCGGGATCAGGCGGTTGCACCTCCTGACTGGAGAGGTTGCACCGCCTGGCAGAGCTCGAAGACTGAGCTCAGGCGGTGCCACCTCTTGACAGAGGCGGTTGCACCTCTCTGCCAGAGCTCGAAGACTGAGCTCAGGCGGTGCCACCTCTCTGTCAAGGAGGTTGCACCGCCCAGTCTTGCTCGAAGACTGAGCTCAGGCGGTGCCACCTCCCGGCTGGGGCGGTTGCACCTCCCAGCCTCGTTGGAAGACTTAGCCTGGGCGGTGCTACCTCCTGGCTGGGGCGGTGCCACCTCTTTCACTATTTCAGCTCACTTGGTTTGGCTCCAAACTTGGCCCAAACCAGTCCGAACTTGGGCCTAATTGGCCCCTACTTGGGTTATAGGATTAACACCTAATCCTAACCCTAATTAATGTGCTAACTATGATTTTAAAGACATTTTCTAAGCTATTACAAAGTCCGCAAGTCAAGACTTCTTCTAGCGAGCTTTCGGCAAACTTCCGGCGGTCTTCCGATGAACTCTCGGAAACCATTCTGCGGACTCCTGGCAAGCTCCTAGACTTCACGATTTGATCTTAGCGAGTTCCAACGAGCTTCTTCGGCAAGCTCCGATCTTTCTCGGCGAGCTCCGCGAACTTCCAACGAACCTTCCGGCGAGCTTCCGAAAATCCTTCGGCAAGCTCCCAACTCATTCTCGGCTAGTTCCGGTAGCATTCCCGATGAACCTTCGGACTTCCGTCGAACTCTCGAACTTGCAACAAATCCTTCGCGCTTGACTCCGACACTTTGTTTCGCTTTATGTCTTCATCGTTATCATAGTTAATCCTGCACAATTAAAGCAAAACTTCGATCGAGACAATTAATCCTAAGCAATTAACCAAGTTGTCCGGCATGTCATTGGTCCCTCGACGCTTCGTCTGATTCTTCGGCGCATCGTCCTCTCCTGCGGCCTATTGCCCAATCGGCCAGTTGACTTCGCAACTCCGATATCCTTGGCACAATACCCGCTCTTCTTGGCCCGATGCCCGAGTCCACGACCCAAAGCCTTTTGTCGATACGTCGACCGATCCACCGGCCCGACGTCCAATCTTCTGACATGTTCCTCCGGCACAACATGATGTTCCTGCTTTAATTGTCTCATCCTGATCAAAGCATCCTGCGTCACTCAAAACGCAGATTAAATCATAAACATATATCAAGTAGTTTCATCATCAAAATACGAGATTCAACATGAGCATCTACATACTTCCATTCTTTTCGTAAAGAAATTTTGGAAGAAGATGCATTCAAATGGCTATTTTGAGGAGAGGGTTCATTTAAATTCAAATTATCAAAACCAAGATCATCATCAAAATCATTTTTCTTTAAATCAGAAATTTCATTAAAAACTACATGAATAGACTCTTCAATTACTAAAGTTTTTTTATTAAAAACCCGAAAAGCTTTAGAAACGGAAGAGTAACCAAGAAAGATGCCTTCATCGGATTTAGCATCAAATTTTCCTAAAGCATCCCTTTCATTTAAAATAAAGCATTTACAACCAAAAACTTTAAAATAGGAGATGTTTGGTTTTTTGTTATTTCATAATTCATAGGGAGTTTTGGATAAGGATGGTCTTATTAGGACTCTATTCATGATGTAGCAAGCTGTATTTATGGCTTCGGCCCAAAAGTACTTAGCTAAACTATGTTCATTCAACATAGTTCTTGCCATTTCTTGTAGGTTTCTATTTTTCCTTTCAACTACTCCATTTTGTTGAGGATTTCTTGGAGTTGAGAAGTTGTGATTGTACCCATTACTTTCGCAAAAATTTTGAAAGTCACGGTTTTGGAATTCACCACCGTGATCACTCCGAATTGATGAAATCATGAAGCCTTTTTCGTTTTTAGTGAGTTTACAAAATTTAGAGAAACACTTGAAGCAATCACTTTTGTGAGCTAAGAAATAGGTCCAAGTGTATCTAGAGTAGTCATCCACAATCACAAAAGCATATTTGCTTCCACCAAGTTGACATGCATCGCATACTTTGTCCTTAATAAACTTTATATTTGGAATTCCTCGTACTAATTCTTGAGATGAGATCTTAGATATTGTTTTCATGCTTGCATGGCCTAATCTCCTATGCCAAAGCCAAGCATCATCATTTACGGCGGAGAAGCATATTTCATTACTTAGTTCATCAAGATTGATGGTATAGACATTATTTTATTTTAAAGCAATCATAGTCATGTTATGATTTGGTTTTTCAATAATGCACATATTTGATTCAAATCTAACGATGTAACCTTTATCGCATAGTTGACTAATACTCAAGAGATTATGTTTCAATCCATCAACTAGTAAGACATCATCAATGGAAAAATTAAATTTGTTACCAATAGTTCCCTTGCCAATGATTTTGCCCTTGTTGTTGTCTCCAAAGGTAACGTACCCTTCTTCTTTGCTAGTGAGCATAGAGAAATGAGATGGATCTCCAGTCATATGTCTTAAGCATCTCTTGCTCCTAGCTTGTGGGTTTGTCTACAAAAGAGGATGATTTTTAGGTACCCATTTGATTTTGGGTGCCTCAAAAATTGACCCACTAACTTTGTTATTTATTATTGAATTCTTTATAGTTCCTTTAGGAACCCATATTAATTTTTGTGAACTAATTTTCCTAAATGGGCATTTGTAGGCAATATGTCCGGATTTGCAACAAAAGTTACATTTCATATAAGAGGAAACATGTAATGTAGGTCCTTTTATGAAAGTGGTAGGATTTTGATGTAATCCTTTTACAAATCCAATTCCATTTTTATTTGCGATGTGACCCTTGTGTGCAAGAATCATATCTAATCCTTTGCTACCAACCTTAAACTTGTTTAAGGTTTCCTTAAGAAGCAAATTTTTATTTTTTTATTGCTTCTAAGTACTCACACTTAGAGCATGGAGGAGTTTGAAGACTATCAAACTTATCTTGTAGCAAACCATGCTCTTTCTTTAAGATACTTAACTTCTTGCTAACAGTTCTACATTCATCAAATAATTCATGAAAAGCGATAGATAGTTCTTCAAAAGATAAATCTTCATTAAATAAATCACATACCTCTTCTCCTAACGCCATTAGCGCGTAATGAGCAACTTGCTCGGTGTTGGACTCCTCTTCTTCGGATGCGCTTGAATCATCCCATGTTGCCTTGAACGCCTTCTTCTTTGATGTTCTCTTTTTGGCTTGAGGACAATCATTCTTATAGTGTCCCGATTTTTTGCATTCATAGCAAATCACTTGGTCCTTCTTTTGTTCAAATTTATTTTTTGTATTATTTTTAAATCTGTTCTTTCTTAAATATTTTTTAAATTTTTGAGTCAAAAGTGCAATGTCATTGTCACTGTCCTCATCACTTGATGTTCCTTTCAAGTGGTCTTCTTGTGATTTGAGTGCCATATCCTTCCTGTTCTTTGGAAGGGGGTTCTCGAGCTCGTCATGAGCTTGACATGTCATTTCATAGGTCATTAGAGACCCAATGAGTTATTCAAGAGGGAATGCTTTAAGGTCTTTGGCCTCTTGAATGGCCGTAACGTTTGGATCCCAACTTTTAGGGAGGGATCTTAAGATTTTAGTTACTAGTTCAAAGTTAGTAAAATCTTTACCAAGAGCTTTGAGTCCATTGATGACATCCGTAAATCGGGTGTACATGTCTCCGATGGACTCACTTGGTTTCATTCGGAAAAGTTCGTAAGAGTGCACAAGGATGTTGATTTTGGACTCTTTCACTCGGCTAGTGCCTTCATGAGTGACCTCAAGAGTTCTCCAAATATCAAAAGCCGAATCACACATTGAAACACGATTAAATTCGTTTTTGTCTAGTGCACAAAACAAGGCATTCATAGCCTTTGCATTTAAAGCAAAAACCTTCTTCTCCGATTCATCCCATTCGCTCATCGGAAGAGAAGATTTTTGAAATCCATTCTCGATAATAGACCAAAGCTCAAAGTCCATAGAAATGAGGAAGATTCTCATGCGAGTCTTCCAATATGTGTAATCCGACCCATTAAACAAAGGTGGTCGTGCAATAGAATGGCCCTCTTGCATGCCAGAGTAAGCCATCTCTCTTGGGTATTAAACCAAATATGAGAGATAACCTTGCTCTGATACCACTTGTTAGGATCGGAGCGGCACTAAGAGGGGGGGGTGAATTAGTGCAGCGGATTAAAACTTCGATTTTAACAAAATCTTTCATACGATAAGAACGGAACTTGAAAAGTTTAACTTGAAAGCGTATTCTTAAAGTTGCGCAGCAAGGGTAATAAGGAACTAAAGCAGTAAGAAGATTTGCAGTAATGTAAATGACAATAATAAAATGCAAACCAGAGATTACGCCGATTTTTAGAGTGGTTCGGTCAAATGACCTACTCCACTTGCGATGCCCCTCTTCGATGAGGCTCCCACCTTCCACTAGCAAATCTCTTGAAATGGAAGGGTAAACACCCCTCTTACAACCTTTTACAAGCAGTTCAACCTCTTACAAATTTTCAATAGGAAAGAAGCAGGAGAACTCTCTAGCAAATTGAAAACAAGACTTGCTAAGACTTTCTAAGACTTTTCTCTCATTCAAAATGCTTCTCAAAAGTTGTAACCTCAGCTGAGATTTGAGGGGTATTTATAGGCCTCAAGAGGATTCAAATTTTGGGCTTCAAAATTTGAATTCTCTTAGGGTTCCCGGTGCTGGAGGTGCCACCGCCCAGCCAGGCGGTGCCACCGCCCAGCCAAGGAGGTGTCACCGCCCAGCCAGGCGGTGCCACCGCTTGGCTTTCTGATTCATTGGTTTGGCTTAATTTTAGCCCAAACCAAATCTGACTTTGGGCCCAGTTGGCCCCTAACCAGGATATAGGATTATCTCTTAATCCTAATCCTAATTACAGGTGAACTACATAACAAAAAGAAAACATCCTAAGCAAGTATTTTTTTTAACCGCGAACGTCGAGTCTTGTTCCGGCGAGCTTTCCGACGAACTTCTTCCGACGAACTCCCTGCAAGCTCCCAATCTTTGTGATGACTTTAACGAGTAGCCGAGCCTTCTCGGTGATCTCCGCGAGCCTCCGACGATTTTTTTGGCGAACTTCCGACACGTTCCCGATTTCTTCTCGGTTGGTTCCGGCAGCATCTCCGGTGATTCTTCGGTCTCTTAAACGTCCATCAAGCTCGACTCTGGTATCCTTGCTTTATGTTTTCTGGTTATCGTAGTTAATCCTGCACACTTAACTCAATAATATGGATTAGATCAATTAACCCACCAATTGATTATATCATCAAAATCCGAGATTCAACAGAAGGGGCAAACGAGGATGAGATCGCTCGTTACGTGAAGTACATTGATGAATCCACTCTTGCTCAGTGCTATATGTTGGGCTCTATAACTCCTGAGTTACAGAGACAACATGAAAAGATGGATGCCAGATCCATTCTCCTACATGGCCACAAATTGTTCAAGGAACAGGGAAGGACTCAGCGATATGAGATATCCAAGAGCCTCTTCCGCGCTAGGATGACTAAGGGGACACCGGTTCAGAACCATGTCCTAAAGATGATTGAGTGGATAGAGAAACTCACAAGTCTAGAAATGGTCCTAGAGGATAACTTGTGTGTGGACATTGTGCTTCAGTCCCTACCAGATTCCTTTTCATAGTTCATAATGAATTTGAATATGAACAAGCTTGAGGTGTCTCTCCCAGAGCTCCTCAATATGTTGAGGGAGGCAGAGAGTACTATTAAGAAAGAGAAGCCAGTTCTCTATACTGGTGAGACCAAAAAGAAAAGGAAAGCAGAAAGGTCCCTTAAGAAGGGAAAGGGCAAGGGCAAACCAGGTAAAGCAAAGGTTGCTAAGAAAGACCCAGCAAAGGACAAAGGCCAGTGCTTCCACTATGGTAAAGATGGGCACTGGAAGAGGAACTACAAAGAGTACCTTGTAGAAAGGGCGAAATAAAAACTTGGAGAAGCTTCAGGTACATTCATGATCAATCTCCAATTGTCAGATTTTTGTGATAGTGCAATGGTATTGGATACCAGTATTGCTTATCACATCTACAATTTATTGTAAATTCTAGCAAAGCCGAGGGGAGATTGACGAGAGGAATATTGCATAAAGGTTTGTTTATGCAAGACACTACTCCACATATCATGAATGTAAGTGTCTAAGAGGAAACGAGATGAGGTGAACAGTGCATACCTATAGCATTGTAGGCTAGGTCACATCCATGAAAGAAGGATTTAAAAGTTGCTAAATGATGGATATTTAGATCCATTCGACTATGTGTCATATGCAACTTGCGAGCCTTGCCTTCGTGAAAAACTGACCAACTCTCCATTTAGTGGAATTGGAGAGAGAGCCATTGAGTTGTTGGAACTCATACATAGTGATGTATGTGGACCCATGTCAACTCATGCCATTGGAGGTTACTCCTACTTCATTACATTTACTGATGATTTCACAAGGTATGGATATGTGTACTTAATGAAGTACAAGTCCGAGGCCTTTGAGAAATTCAGAGAGTATAAGAATGAGGTGGAGAACCAGACTGGAAAGAGTATCAAAACTCTTCGATCAGATCGAGGAGGTGAGTACTTAAGTACAGAGTTTACTCAGTTCCTCAAGGACCATGAGATATTATCCCAATGGACACCTCCTTATACACCTCAGCTCAATGGTGTCTCTAAAAAGAGAAATCGTACGTTATTAGATATGGTATGGTCCATGATGAGTTTCGCTGACTACCCATCTTATTCTGGGGATATGCCATAGAAACCGCAGCTTACCTTCTGAACAGAGTTCCAACTAAGTCGGTAGTGTTAAGATCGGAGCGACACTAAGAGGGGGGGGGGGTGAGACAGAAGATGGTGAGACAAAAGATGTAAATAGGTGCTTGGAGACAGCCCAAAGCCACCCGCCAAATATGACTATCCAAGGAGAACTCCAAACCCAGCCAAGTACCATTATTGATCGACGGATTGTAACTTGACGATGACGACCCACTACTAAAATGCTAATATAGTGGGTGAACCTACCAACAGAAGATGCCACTTGGGAGAACTATGATGACTTGAAGATCAAATTCCCAAAATTCATGAATCGTCAGCCTCGAGGACAAGGCTGATTTGAAGAGGGCGGGTCTGTTAGGACTCTAGCTAGGAGAGTCCTAATTGAGAGGGACATTCATGTAAAACCGACCTAAGCCGACCCCTATTAAAGAGGTGAAGAGGCCGGCTAGGGTTAGGAGGTTGTTTCTTAGAGAAAAATAAGGAGTTGTAAAGGAATAGGAGTCTTGAGTAGGAGTCCTATTAGGAGTTGATTAAAAGTAGGAGTCTTGAGTAGGAGTCCTATTAGGAGTTAGGGTTTAGAAGTCCTATAAATAGTCATGTATTCCTCCTCTTTTCATAAGCAATAGATGAATTTTTTTTGCATCCTTTGAGCAGTAACTTGGAGGGAGGAACCCCTATAGAGTTCCAAGGAGGCCGATCCCCTAAAGAGATCAACCCCAAGTTTAGAATCTGTAAGGGTTCTAACAGATGAACAGTGCATACCTGTGGCATTGTAGGCTAGGTTACATCCATGAAAGAAGGATTCAAAAGTTGCTAAATGATGGATATATAGATCCATTCGACTATGTGTCATATGCAACTTGCGAGCCTTGCCTTTGTGGAAAACTGACAAACTCTACATTTAGTGGAACTGGAGAGCGAGCCATTGAGCTATTAGAACTCATACATAGTGATGTATGTGGACCCATGTCAACTCATGCCATTGGTGGTTACTCCTACTTCATTACCTTTACTAATGATTTCTCAAGGTATGGATATGTGTACTTAATGAAGTACAAGTCCGAGGCCTTTGAGAAATTCAGAGAGTATAAGAATGAGGTGGAGAACCAGACTGGAAAGAGCATCAAAACTCTTCGATCAGATTGAGAAGGTGAGTACTTAAGTACAAAGTTTACTCAGTTCCTCAAGGACCATGGGATATTATCCTAATGGACACCTCTTATACACCTCAGCTCAATGGTGTCTCTGAAAGGATAAATCGTTTGCTATTAGACATGGTACAGTCCATGATGAGTTTCACTGACCTACACATCTCATTCTGGGGATATGCCCTAGAAACCGTAGCTTACCTTCTGAACAGAGTTACAACTAAGTCGGTAGTGTCTACACCATATGAGATATGGAAAGGGAAGAAGCCTGATCTTAAGGTTGTTAAGATTTATGGAATACCCCAAGGAAACTTGTGGGTATTATTTCTATCATCTCGAGGACCAAAAGGTCTTTGTAGCTAAGAGAGTAGTGTTTCTTGAGAAGGAACACATTTTTGGCGGAGACAGTGGGAGAATGATAGAGTTGAGCGAGGTTGGAGAACCAAGCTCCAGCACCACTCTACAGCCCGAGTCTGTTCAGGTACCTAATACACAAGTTTCAACTTTACGCAGGTCTGATAGAGTATCCCATCCTCCTGAGAGATATGTGGGACATATTAGAGGAGAGAATGTTGAGGATATTGATCCTCAAACCTACGAGGAGGCTATTATGAGTATAGACTCTAGGAAGTGGCAAGAAGCCATGAATTCTGAGATGGATTCTATGTACTCCAATAAGGTTTGGAACCTAGTTGATGCGCCCGAAGGTACTGTACCCATCGGTTGCAAGTGGATCTTTAAGAAAAAGATCGGAGTAGATGGAAAGGTAGAGACCTATAAAGCAAGGCTAGTGGCTAAGGGGTATCGTCAAAGGCAAGGTGTTGACTACGACGAAACCTTCTCACCCGTAGCAATGCTAAAATCCATTAGAATTCTATTGGCTATTGCAGCACACTATGATTATGAGATCTGGCAGATGGATGTGAAAACCACATTCCTCAATGGGAACCTCGAGGAGGAGGTGTATATGATGCAACCTGAGGGATTCGTGTCCAAGAACTGCCCAGATAAGGTGTGTAGGTCGCTTAGATCCATTTATGGACTAAAGCAAGCTTCCCAAAGTTGGAACATAAGATTTGATGAGGCAATCAGATCTTATGACTTCATTAAGAACAAAGATGAGCCTTGTGTGTACAGGAAGGTAAGTGGAAGCGCTATCACCTTTTTGGTGTTATATGTGGATGACATCCTCATCATTGGGAACGACGTAGGAATACTATCCACAGTAAAGGCTTGGTTATCTAGACACTTCTCTATGAAGGACTTAGAGGAAGCATCCTATATCTTGGGGATTAGAATCTATAGAGATAGATCCAAGAGGATGCTTGGCTTGTCCCAGTCCAGGTACATAGAAACCATTGTCAAAAGGTTTGGCATGGAAAATTCCAAGAGAGGTCTCATACCGATGAGACATGGGATATCGCTTTCTACGAGTATGTCCCCAAAGACTCCAGAAGAAAGGGCGAACATGAACATGATACCTTATGCCTCAGCAATAGGGTCTATCATGTATGCCATGCTATGTACTAGGCCTGATATAGCGCATGCTCTGAGTATCATGAGCAGGTATCAGGCGGATCCAGGCTTGGAGCACTGGAAAGCAGTAAAGTGTATCCTTAAGTACTTGAGAAGGACTAAGGATCTTTTACTAGTATATGGAGGTAATAGCCTTAAGGTTGAAGGCTACACTGACTCAAGTTTTCAGTCTGATGTCGATGATAGCAAGTCGAATTCAGGGTATGTGTACACCTTGAATGGAGGAGCAGTGTGCTGGAAGAGTTAAAAGCAAGATACTACTGCTGACTCGACCACAGAGGCGGAGTATATTGCTGCATCAGATGCAACAAAGGAGGGAGTATGGTTGAAGATGTTCATCACAGATTTGGGAGTCGTTCCGGATAGCGAGAAGTCGACTTCCTTATATTGCGATAACTATGGGATGATTACTCAAATAAGGGAACCCGGGTCTCATCAGAAGTGTTCTTAGGAGGTTCCAACTTATCAGAGAGATCGTAACCCGAGGAGATGTAGCAGTGGAAAGAGTTCCATCCGAAGATAACATTGTAGATCCACTGACAAAGCCGTTGTCTCAGATTGTCTTTGAGCGTCACATGGGTCTGATGGGGATCAGACACATAGGTGATTGGCTTTAGGTCAAGTGGGAGATTGCTAGTCATATGTGCCCAGCAAGCCAATCACGTGAGTGATGGCACGTGTGACTTGATACAGAATCTCTTTGCTTATTATATTTTGGCGTATATCACTTTATAACTATTGCATATGTGCATATATATATATATTGTGATGTCCTTGGATTTGTGCAATGGGAATCGGATCATGATGAGATCACGATAATGAGATCGATTCACCTTTAAACACATATCCTAAATAATCCCGGTCATAGGTTACTCGAGAGGGACATCGTGATAACCGGATAGACTGGTGTGTTGTATACCCGTCCATATGATGGATGCAGCTGGTCTCATAGCTGCTCGTGTAGGGACACTAGGGATACAATACAAGTCCTCATTGGAGAATGAGTTCACTGATTGATCCACTTATAGAATGCTGGATGGTTGATGTTGCCTTATTGTCAGACAGCGATTCCGTAGTCCTAGTGGTATATCTGGTCCTTAAACTTGAGACACCAAGGATATCCTATATGAGTGCTCCACTCTTTGATACCAGACTTATAGGTTTGGCTGTCCCAGATCTAGTACAGCTGGTAATTGGGAGTGGTAGTCGACCTTACGAGGGCTATTCAGTATCGATAGAGGATCATCCACTCTCGGCATCATGAGAGGAATATCTCATATGTTCTTGCTCAGACAAATCCCTAGCGAGGGTCGTTCGGGTTGAGAGAGAAAGAGTTCTCCGGGGGAATCCGATTAGAGCGAGACTCCAGTACAAACCGTATGGGTCTGACAACACCATGCTCGATATACGGTCTTTGGGATATTAGATGGATGAGGGACTATAGGTACACGACAACTGAGGACAGACAGGTCCAATGGATTGGATTCCCTTGTATCGTCTGGGGACTACGGCGTAGTGGCCTAGTACGTCCGTAGTCGATGAGTCGAGTGAATTATTACAGAGATAATAATTCACTGAGTTAGAAGGAGTTCTGACAGGTATGACTCATGGCCAGCTCGATATTGAGCCTAGAGGGTCACACACATATGGTAGGCATTGCGATGAGTAGAGGTTCAGATATGAGATATCCGATGTGTAATATCCCTCACTTTTGAAACTTATTAATAAAGATTTATTTATAAATCGGAGGACCTATATGTAAATATGGAAATTTCAAGGACTAAACTGTTAAGTTGTAAAAAGAAGAAAATAAAGAAAACCGAAAACTTCGGTTTTATCCCACCACCTCCCACGCTCTCTCTGTTTCTTCGAGAAACAGAGAGAAGCAGTGGGGCGTGGGGAGAAGAAGAAGAGAAGTAGAGGGAGAAGAGAAGAAGAGGGAAAAGAAGAGAGGAAGAAGAGGAAGAAGAGGGAGAAGAGAAGAAAAGAAGAAGTAGAAGAGAGGGAAGATGGAGAGGAGAAAGAGAGGCAGCTGCAGCAGCTAGGGCTACAGCACCTCTGTTTCCCGCAGGTGGAAACAGAGGAAAGGATGTGTGGGGCGTTGAGGATGAAAAGGGAGGAAGAAGAAGAAGAAGAAGAGAGGAGGATAGCTGCGGCAAGGCTGCAGCGAGGAGATGTGTGGCCTTGGGGAGGAAAAGGGAAGAGGAGAAGAAGAGAAGGAGAAGAAGAGGGAAAAGAGAGGGAAGACGGAGAGGAGCGAGAGGTGGCAGCAGCTAGGGCTGCAGCACCTCTGTTTCCTGCAGGTGGAAACAGAGGAGACGTGTGGGGTGTCGGGTAGGAGAAGAGCAGAAGAAGAAGAAGAGGAAGAGAAGAAGAAGAGGAAGCAGGAGAAGTGGTTGTGATACCTCTGTTCCCTGCAGAGGAAACAGAGGAGAGGGTGTGGGTGACGCCGGGAAGAAGAAGGGGAGGAAGGAGAAGAAGAGAAGAAGAAGAAAGGAAGGAGAAGGAAGAGGAGAAGGGAAAGAAGTAGCTGCGGCTGCGGCTGTGGCAGCTGCAGCTATGGCAGGGAAAGAGGAAAGAGAAAAAGGAAAGGAAGAAGAAGAGAAAGGAGAAGAAGAGAAGAAGAAGAAAGGAAGGAGAAAGAAGAGGAGAAAGGAAAGAAGCAGTTGCGGCTGCGGCTGTGGAAGCTGCAGCTGTGGCAGGGAAAGAGAAAGAGGAAGGAAGAAGGGAAGGAGAGGAAGAAGAGAAGGGGAAGAAGGGGCTGTGGCTACGGCGATGGCAGCTGCAGCTGGAAGAGAAGAAGGAGAGGAAGATTAGCAGGGGAGGAGGTAGAGGCTGCGGTTGTGGTGGCTGCAGCCATGGTTGCGACTACGACTGCGGCAATTGCAGTCGGGAAAGAAAAGAAAGGAAAGGGGGGAAAAAGGGGCTGTGGACGGGATTGCGGCCGCAGCGGCAGCGACTGCGTATGCAGCAGTTATGTCTGCGAGAGAAGGGAGGAAGAAAGTTAGTGCGGTGGAAGGGGCTGCGATTGTGGCAGCGGCGGCGGCTGTGACAGCTGCGTTTGGGAAAGAAAAAGAAGGAATGAGAGTACGAGAGAGCAGGTGACTGTGCCTCGATGTTCGACACGTGGTGTAGTTGCGAAGAAAGGAAGAAAACGGGAGCACAAAACGAAACAGAGAGAGGACACGAAGGAAAAGTAGAAGGATTTGGGCTGGCACCTTCTTTGGATCTTCGGATCGAAATCTTTGAAAGGCAAGTTTTCCTCTTGTTTCGATCCTTTCTATCGCAAATGTTTCGATCCTTTCTATTGCAAGTTCCCTGATCGTTTCTCCTATAATTGCTCTGATATGTCTTATTGCAAGTATCCTGATCTTTCCTCACTGCCATTTTTATCTCTACATTTGCTTTGAATATGAGGAACTTTGAATTGTTCTAGCCTTGCATTTGATATATCTCCTGTTTAGACGTAACGATTCGAATCTGTGCAACTTCTGAGATTCTGACCTTTTGATACCGAGCTGCCTATAAGTCTTTGTTGGAAACTCTGATTTGTTCAAAACTGATTTCATTGGAAACTAGACTCGTAGACCTTTCCTTGATATATGGATTGAAAGATTTGGAATCCAAACACCTGTCCAGTTATCTGTTGAATTTGACATTATGAATTCTGCCAACAGAGATTTTGCTCTACGACACTTGCTTACCAAATCATTTGTAATTCTCTCTGTTGGACAGTTCAATTCATATGAAGCCTGTCTTATCTGAAAGTATTATCCAATGATTATTTCTGAGTAAATTGGAGCACGATTGATAGTTTGAATCATTTGTTCAATGTGCCTTCTGTATTCTGCCAGAAATCGAGCTTTGGTCGATTTCTCATATTCTGGTTTCATTCCTTTGGAAATTGATATCCTTTAGCTTTCTCATTCAATTGAGCTTTATATTACTGCTTTGAATTCTTGTATGCTCTTGTCCTTAAAATTATTGCATTCTTGAAAACTGTTGTGTAACGTTATGCTATATCGTATTGACTCATATAGGCACATGTATATCCTATTGTTCCGCATTTGCTTTCGATATGTGCCTATTCCAGTTTCATTCCTTTGGTCATTGAATTCATCAAATCTTCTTATTGAATTGAGTTATATGTGATTGCTTGGATTCCATATGTGCCCTTGCTTTCAATTCCTTTCAAATCTGAATATACTTGTGAAAGATTATTGCTTACTTCGGATTGACTCGTAAAGGCACATGTACGCTTCGTTGTTCCGCGTGTGCTTCCGATATATGCTACTTATTGTTGAAACTGCCCTTTTGTACTCTGGTGTGTGGGATTGTCTGGACCTTTGCCAGAAATGGTAAAGGGTATGCGCTGATTTGCCCGCTTTGTGGGGTCCCGCTTTGTGGGATATTCTAGTATGCGCTTATTTGCCCGCTTTGTGGGGTCCCGCTTTGTGGGATATTCTGGTATGCGCTTATTTGCCCGCTTTGTGGGGTCCCGCTTTGTGGGATATTGCTTAGAGCCTGCGATGCTCTACCGGCCCCCTTTGACTTCACCTAGACGTGGGTGGATGGAGCTCCCAGACGTGGGAGACTTTTGTCAGGTGGTCATTCAGAAATGGATGAATCACATTCTGACTGAGATCCCACTACACCTTCTGTATGTTTGATATGATATCCAGAGCTTTGGTTATGTGTTTCTGTACATGCTTTGGATAAGATTGATATGTTTGCAACGTCAAAGACGACGTTTGAGCTTCTGTACGATATTTGTTTTGTTATGCTCTGAAATGCTTCATTCACTGATAATATGCTTCAAAATGTTCCATATGTCGTTGATATGCTCCGGAACATTTCATCTGCCATTGATATGCTCCAATTACTCTGTGCTCCATTTGCTATGAACTGATATGTTCTGAAATGTCCTATCTGCCATTGATAAGCTCCGATATGTTTCCTTTGTTACTGATATGCTCCAATTACTCTGTGCTCCATTTGTTATGAACTGATATGTTCTGAAATGTCCTATCTGCCATTGATATGTTCCAATTACTCTATGCTCCATTCGTTATGGATCAAATATGTTTTGAATAACATGATACGTATGATTTGGTATCTATTGAGATGGTATCCTTGAGAATTCTTGTATTCTACCTTGCATTATGATACCTTACTCGTTTGAAACCGTTCCTTTTGTTCTGAATATGCTTTGTCACTTGCTGAGCCGTTTTTGGCTCACTCCGTTGTTATATAAATCTTTCAGGTCAGCTTGTCACTCTTCGAGATGTTTGATTTGGGCTGAGGCAGTGGATAGCTATTCAGAATTATGGGCAACTCTGGGTGGTTATTATGATATTGTTGTATAAGTATGTTTTGTATGTAATGAAATGTTGTCGACGAATCGAAATGGATATACTGTGTAAAAGTGTTAGAAGATCTCTCTTATTTGGAATTTCGGAATGTTAAGTCTAAATTATGACGATATGAACTTGTGGTGAATAGTTGGAGTTTTCATTGTATAATTTATTTAGCTTGTGGATTTATAAATGTTGTTCATGTTTGTCAAGTTGGCTTGGGTTGCCATAAATGTGAATTATCGAGTGATGTGATATATGATTTTTAAATGCACAGGTTTTATGGATGTGAATTTGATTGAATGTTTTTCAATGTCCTCAAACGTTAGTTTGGATCCTGGATTGGTTAGTGTGACAAAAATTTTAAAAATCATGGATATATTTGAGGGGCGTGACACGATGGAGCCATTGTCTTATTGGATGCAGATCCAATACCCACTAGGGCAGGACCCATTAGGGTTTGATAGGGGACCTCTATAAATAGGAGGGATTCAGAGCCTCAAAGGCTAGAGCCTTTGCTTTCCTTTCCTATTCTCCTCTTCCTCTCCACCTCAGAGCAGGCCTGGAGTTTTGAGGAGCGTCGTCGCAACCCTACTGTGTGGATCACCGCTAGAGAGGAGGACGCTTGACTTCCTTCACCCTCTCCTAAGGATCTGCAAGGAAACAGGGATATACGATCTCCCTAGGTAACACAACCTACTCTATACGCAGTTTTAAGTTTCGTGGATTTTGCGTACCAATCTTCGAACGACGACGAACATCTCTTTGGGAATCGGGGATTTTGTTTTCTTGTTCTTCCGCTGCGCATATGATGTCGCCCCCATGATTTCCTAACAGACTGGCGGTGCCACCGCCCAGCCAAGCGGTGCCACCGCTTGGCTCTCTGGTTCATTAGTTGGGCTTTAAATTTAGCCCAAACCAAATCTAATTTTGGGCATAGTTGGCCCCTAACCAGGATATAGGATTATCTCTTAATCCTAATCCTAATTATAAATGAACTACATAACTAAAAACATCCTAAGCAAGTTTTCAACCGCGAACGTCGAGTCTTGTTCCGACGAGCTTTCCGACGAACTACTTCCGACGGACTCCCAGCAAGCTCCCGATCTTGTGATGACTTTAACGAGTAGCCGAGCCTACTCGGTGATCTCCGTGAACCTCCGACGATCTCTTCGGTGAACTTTCGAAAATTCCGACAGGTTCCCGATTTCTTCTCGGTTGGTTCCGGCAGCATCTCCGACGATTCTTCGGACTCTTAAACGTCCATCGAACTTGACTCCGGTATTCTTGCTTTGTGTTTTCTGGTTATCATAGTTAATCCTGCACACTTAACTCAATAATATGGATTAGATCAATTAACCCATCAATTGATTTTATCATCAAAATCCGAGATTCAACACATTCCTCAAGTAGATTAAACGTGGATCTCGTAATTATTCTTCCTTAATTTGTTGAATAAGATCAGATTGCACCTGAATGGAGTCCATCAATATCATTGAGTCTTGCTCTTTCCTCATAGCATTCAAATCAAAATTTTCTTCTAATAACTTTCATTGCTTCACGACCAGACTAGCCATAAAACATGTAGATTTTCTACTAAGAGCATCAGCTACCACATTGGCTTTGCCCGGGTGATAACGGATGGCACAATCATAATCCTTTAGAAGTTTTATCCATCTTCGCTGCCTCATGTTTAAGTCTTTCTGTGTGAAAATATATTTCAAACTCTTGTGATCAGTAAAAATTTTAAATTGCCGACCATACAAATAATGTCTTCAAATCTTTAGAGCAAAAACAATTGCTACCAATTCCAAATCATGAGTTGGGTAATTCAGTTCATAACCTTTTAGTTGTCTAGAAGCATAAGCAATCACTCTCCCTTCCTGCATTAAAACACATCCGAGGCCCTTTCTTGAAGAATTAGTATAAACTACAAATCCCTCGCTACCACTTGGAATAGTGAGAATAGGAGCACTAGTCAATCTTCTTTTTAACTCTTGAAAACTTTACTCACAATCATCACCCCATACAAATTTCACATTCTTTTTAGTGAGTTTGGTGAGAGGTTTAGCGATTCGAGAAAATCCCTCTACAAATCTCCTGTAATAACCTGCCATGCCCAAGAAGCTTCTAATTTCTGTTACATTTGTTGGTACTTCCCATTCAACTATAGCTTCTATTTTCTCTGGATCAACAGATATACCCTTCCCTGAAATCATATGGCCTAAGAAAGCAACTTCATTCAATCACAATTCACATTTGCTGAACTTTGCATACAACTTCTTTTCTCTTAGTATGGACAATACATTTCTCAAGTGTTCCTCATGCTCCTGATTACTCCTTGAATACACCAATATGTCATCAATAAATATAATTACATAGCCATCCAAGATCGGTTGAAATATCCTATTCATTAGTTCCATAAAAGCTGCAAGGGCATTAGTCAAACCAAAAGGCATCACCAAGAATTCATAGTGACCATATCGAGTTCTGAAAGCTGTTTTTGGAATATCCTCCTTCTTGATCTTCAACTAATAGTAACCTGACCTCAGGTCAATCTTAGAGAATACTTATGCACCCTACAGTTGATCAAACAAATCATCAATTCTGGGTATGGGATACTTGTTTTTGATGGTCACCTGATTCAACAGTCTATAATTAATACAAAGCCTCAATGTTCCATCCTTCTTCTTCACTAATAGTACCGGAGCACCCCATGGAGATACGCTGGGTCGTATGAAACCCTTATCTAATAATTCTTGTAGTTGCTTCTTTCATTCCTCTAGCTTGAGTGGTGCCATTCTGTAGGGAGGCTTAGATATTGGGGTTGTACTAGGGACCAGATCAATAGCAAATTCACCCTCTCTATCTAGAGGTAAACCAGGCAAGTCATCTGGGAATACATCAGAGAACTCTTTGACCACTGAAATTTCATCTAGGTGGGTTTCCTAATTTGAATAAGACGATAAGCTTATTCAACCCTTCTACATAAGACGATAAGCCGATAACAAAAACAACCCTTCTGCATAAGACGATAAGCTTGAAGTGCTGATATCAAGCAAGGAGGCAAATCATGCCTATTGCCCTCAAAGTAAAATATAGGTTGATCTGGTATGCAGAAAGTAATTATTTTTTTGTAACAATCAATACTAGCGTGATGAGAAGATAACCAATCCATGCCAAGTATAATATCAAACTCTAAATCTTTAGGAGAACTAAATCAGCCCAATAAAATCAGACAAGAGGACCAGATTCAAGTTCGTTATCAAAGAATCTCCAATGATTGTATTTTACATATACCACATAATGCAGTGGTCTAGGTTGAATGCCCAAGTGATAAGTAAAATATTACGAATCAAATCGTAGATAGGACCCATGGTCAAACAAATATTTGCATTCTTTCATAAACATGCATAATACCTTCGACTACTAATTCAGAAGTTTTAGAATCATATTCAGTGATAGCATACACTCTGACATGGGCTGATGATTTATGAGGCAATGACTCTTTCTTCTTGTTCAAGGGGCAGTCTTTTATTTTATGATCCAACTTTCCACAAGCAAAATAGACTCCAGTCACCCGAAAACACAAACTCGTTTCATAATTTAACTTGCAATTCACACGTGATTGAGTCTTTTGTGACGACTTCCCTTTTCAAATCCAAATGTCTTGACCCTCTTGTTATCACTTTCTAATTCATTTCCAATCATATTTTTATTTGTAAACTTGTCCTTGTCATTCTTGTCAATGATCTTTAAAAATTCTTTTCATTGTTCCCATTAATGATCAGCCTCTACTACCAATATAAGGCGGCAAAAGATATCGTTTAATCATCAGAACAATTTTGTACATCATATATCTTCTCTGTTTGCATCATCTATTTTTCTACCACCAATGAAATTAGGTCCACCATGCTTTCATTGCGCTACTCTGATTTAGTATCTTCGATCAACCCTTTCATCCCCCTTAATTAATCAGAAACAAATGAAATAGGAGGACTAAATGTACTCATCATCTTAGATTCCTAAAATGCATCATAGAAAATTTTCACCAATCACTATATATAGTTCACTAGACCTCAATATATTTTGCACGTCAACATATCAAATATTTCAGTGATCCTCAAATCATGCTCTGACACCACCTCTGTCACGCCCCTCAAAAATATCCAAAGATATTAAAATTCAAAAAAAAAAATCAATCTAGGATCCAAACTAACATTTGAGGTCACTAAGAAAACATTCATATCAAAATTTCACCTCTATAATCTACAAATTTATAAACCCTGTGCAGTTCATAAACATACAACACATCGCTCAATAATTCATAAAATCTGAACCCAACTCACCAAAATAATAACCACAACATAAATTCACAAGTGTGGGAGTCTGTACAATCACAAAACCAGCGTTTACCATAAGTTCATATCGTTACACGAATTAAACTTAACATTCCAGAATCTTAAACATGAGAGGTCCTTTAAACTTATACAAAATCCATAAGTTTAGATTCAGCGTCAATATTTCATTAGATGCAGAGTGTGCTTATACAACAAAAACATATATACTAATAAAGATTTGCCCAAAATCTTTTAGCTTTCCACTGCCTCAGCCCAATCTTAACATTTAAACAAGCGATAAGCTATCCTGAAAAATTTATACAACAACGGGGTGAGCATATAAATAACAAATGAAATATTTCGGAGCTTATCAGTGGCGTATGAACTGTTCCGGAGCATATCAACGGTGTATAGAACATTTCGGAGCATATCAATAACAAATACCAAACAGAAGCTCAAACGTCATATTTGACGTTGCATTCATATCATTCTTATCCAAAGCATGTACAGAAACACATAACCAAAGCTTTGGATATCATATCAAACATACAGAAGGTGTAGTGGGACCACAGACAGAATATGATTCATCCATTTTTGAGTGACCACCAGACAGAAGTCTCCCACGTTTGGGAGCTCCATTCACCCACGTCTAGGTGAAGTCAAAGGGGGCCGGCAGAGCATCGCAGGCTCTATGCATAACTCCCTTTACCATTTCTGGCAAAGGTTCACATTATCCCATAACACCAGAGTACAAAAGGCAGTATGAATAATAAATAGCATATATCGGAAGCACACGCGGAACAACAAAACGTACATATGCCTTTACGAGTCAATACGATGCAAGTAACAATCTCTCACAAATGTATTCAGATTTGGAATGAAATGAAAGCAAGAGTATACACGGATTCCAAGCAATCATATATAGCTCAATTCAAATAAGAAGGTTAGATGAATTCAATATCCAAAGGAATGAAGCTAGAATAGGCACATATCGAAAGCAAATGCGGAACAATGGAATATACATGTGCCTATATGTGTCAATGCGATATAGCATAAACGTTACATAAAATATTTCAAGAATGTAAATAATTTATAGACAAGAGCAAACCAGAATTCAAGCACTAATATAAGCCTCAATTGAGCAAAGGGGACTGAATGGAATCTATTTCCAAACGAATGAAACAGAATACACAAAATCGACCAAAGCTCGATTTCTGACAGAATTCAAGAGGCACATTGAACAAATACTTCAGATTATCAATTATGCTCCAATATCCTTAAGAAAGCTACTGTCGAAAGATATATCAATTTGTTTTCTGATGAAATAAGTTTCATACGAATCAAGGTTTCCAACAAGGAGCTACCATTGATTTAGTGACAAAAGGTCAAAAACTAAATCGCTGTTTTACAGAATCCATAGGGCGGAATCAACAGATAGCAGAATAGGCATTTGAATTCCAAAATTTTCAATCCATATATCAAAAGAAAAATCAGTTTGGTACAAATCAGAATTTCCAACATGGACTTATAGGTATTTTAGTATCGAAAGGTCAGAAATTTTGATCCCTGTTTTTGTAGCATCCATAGGCTCAATTGAAACAGATGTTTGGGTAAGTATTCAGTGTCCAAAATTTTCAAAATCAGTGTCAAAATAAAGATATAAGAGTCTACTTTCAAATGAATAAGGTTCTGCCTAAATCCGCATTTCATGCTAAAAGTTATGGCTGAAACAATGTATAGGGGTCAGTTTATCGAAAATTTCAGATCCATGATTTTTGTATCTAACAAGAGAAATATCAGGTTCTAGGCTGAAATCTTTCGAATAATTCAGAATAAATATGAGATCAAAGACTAATAATTCTATAGAATGAGATTAGAACACTTACCTTTGAGAATTATGACCCTAAATGAGAAGATTTGAGCAAGAAACCTCAAAGCCCCAAATTTTTTTGTCTTCTTCCCCCTTTTTTTTCTCTTCTTTTTTCTTTCTTTCTCTGTTCTTCCACGCAGATGTCTTCTCTGGTTTCTTAAGAATGAAGGCAGAGAGGCTTAAACGGTGGTATTTGTAATTTTGTGTATTTTGTAATTTAGTCCTTGTATTATTATATTTACGATTAGGTCCTCAGGGTTTACATATAGGTCCTCAGTTTTTTTTTTTTGAACAAATCCCCCAAATCTTATGAATAAGTTCTCAGATTCATACTTTGGCTCTTTTATCAAATTTAAAATAGATACTTATATTACAACTAGAAACTTATACGAAAATTCAGAAATGAGAGATATTACAATAGTAGTGGTGGATGAACTTCTTGATGAATTAGAAGGAGCTCGAGTCTTCACGAAGTTGGACCTCCGATCTGGTTACCACCAAATTCGGGTATGTGAAGATGACATTCCAAAAACTGCATTCTGCACACATGATGGTCATTATGAATTCTTGGTAATACCTTTTGGACTCACTAATGCTCCTTCAACCTTTCAAAGTCTCATGAACGATATTTTTCGGAGCTTTCTTCGTAAATTTGTGCTGATATTTTTCGATGATATTCTCATTTACAGCCCTTCTCTTGAGACTCACTTTCAGCATTTACGGATTGTTCTGACGATCCTTCGGGAGAATACTCTTTTTGTTAAGCAACCAAAGTGTAGCTTTCTCCAGCAAAAAGTAGAGTACCTTGGGCACATAATATCAGAAGAAGGTGTGGCGGTAGACCCAACAAAAATTGAGACAATGCAAGGCTGGCCGAAACCTAAAAATATGAAATTACTACACGGGTTCCTTGGACTAACAGGCTACTATCGAAAATTTGTTAAGGACTATGGGAAGATCAGTACACCACCCACTTCTCTACTGAAAAAAGATGCTTTCCAATGGTCGGAGAAAGCCTTGTTGAATCTCGTATTTTGATGATGAAACCAATTGATAATTGTGTTTATGCTTTAACTGCATTTTGAGTGATGCAGGTCTACTCGATCAGGATTAGACAGTTAACGCAGGAGGAATTGACGTTGCGCCGGAGGAGATCACTTTAGGATATTGGATGGCAGAAGGCTTCGGACGTCGGGCATCGGGCCAAGAGCGGAATTGCGCCAAGGATATCGGGGTTGCGGAGGTCAACCACTGATTGGGCAACAAGCCGCAAGAGAGGACGATGCGTTGAAGAATCGAACGAAGCACCAACCAATGACGTGCCGAACGGAACGTTAATTCGCGTTGTAATAATTGTCTAGATTGGAGTAGAGTTTTGGCTTGTGTGTGCAGGATTAACTACGATAATGATGAAGACATAAAGCGAAACAAAGTGTCAGAGTCAAGTGCGAAGGATTTGTTGCGAGTTCGAGAGTTCGACAGAAGTTTGAAGGTTCGTCGGGATTGCTGCCGGAACTAGCCGAGAATGAGTAGGGAGCTTGCCGAAGGGTTTTTTGGAAGCTCGTCGGAAGGTTCGTTGGAAGTTCGCGGAGCTCACCGAGAAAGATCGGAGCTTGCCGAAGAAGCTCGTTGGAACTCACCAAGATCAAATCGTGAAGTCTAGGAGCTTGCCGGGAGTCCGCAGAATGGTTTCCGAGAGTTTATCGGAAGACCGTCGGAAGTTCGCCAGAAGCTCATCGGAAGAAGTCTTGACTTACGAACTTTGTAATAGCTTAGAAAATGTCTTTAAATTCGTAGTTAGCATGTTAATTAGGGTTAGGATTAGGTGTTAATCCTATAACCCAAGTAGGGGCCAATTGGGCCCGAGTTCGGACTGGTTTGGGCCAAGTTTGGAGCCTAACCAGTGAGCTGATTTGGCCTAGGCGGTGGCACCGCCTAGGCTGGGCGGTGGCACCGCCCAGCACCCGAGAGCTGGGCGGTGACACCTCCTGGGCTGGGCGGTTGCACCTCCCAGCACTCGAGCGCTGGGCGGTGGCACCGCTTGGCTGGGCGGTGGCACCGCCAGCATCGGGAACATAAGAGAATTCAAATTTTTGGAGCCCAAGTTTGAATCCTCTTGAGGCCTATAAATACCCCTCAAGTCTCATCTGAGAATACAACTTTTTGAGCAGCAAGTGTTTGAGAGAAAGGTCTTAGAAAAGTCCTAGCTAATCTTGTTTTCATTTTGCTAGTGTTCAGCTCCTTTCTTGCTGAACATTTGTAAGAGAGTGAACCGCTTGTAAAGAGTTGTAAGAGGGGTATTTACCATTCCCTTTCAAGAGATTTGCTAGTGGAAGGTGGGAGCCTCATCGAAGAGGGGCCTCGCAAGTGGATGTAGGTCATTTGACCGAACCACTTTAAAATCGACGTAATCTCTGGTTTGCGTTTATGTTTATACATTTATCTTTCTGCAAACCTTTACTTTGCTAAGTTCACTGCCCTTATCTTATTACGTACACTTTCAACGCAATTGAAACGATTTCAAACGAAATATTATTTTTATCGTACGAAAGATTTTCTAAAACCGAAGTTTTAATCCGCTGCACTAATTCAACCCCCCCCCTCTTAGTGCCGCTCCGATCCTAACAATTGGTATCAGAGCCCGGTATTTCTCATTTCGGATTTACATCTGAGAGAAATAGCTCTTCATGGCTTTCAAGAGGGCTTATCGGTTGTTCGTCCACCGTTGTTTAACGGATTGGACTACACTTATTGGAAAACTCGAATGAGAGTTTTCTTGATTTCTATGAATTTGGATTTATGGAATATCGTTGAAAATGGTTTTCAACTTCCCTCTAAACCGATGAACGAATGGTCGGATTTAGAGAAGAAATATTTTTCTTTAAACACAAAGGCTATGAATGCCTTATTTTGCGCTTTGGACAAAAATGAGTTCAATCGGGTTTCTTTATGCAAAACGGCTTTCGACATATGGCACACTCTTGAAATCACACACGAAGGCACTTCTAGAGTTAAAGATTCGAAAATCAACATTTTAATGCATGATTTCGAGCTTTTTCAAATGAAGCCGAGCGAAACCATTGTTGACATGTACACCCGTTTCACGGATGTCGTCAATGGTTTACAAGCTCTTGGCAAATGTTTCTCGAATTTTGAACTTGTTAGTAAAGTTTTACAATCACTTTCTAAAGCTTGGGAATCAAAAGTAACGGCAATACAAGAAACAAAAGATTTAAATATTTTTCCACTTGAAGAACTTATCGGCTCATTAATGACAATAGAAATGGTGCGCAATGCACATGATGAACACAATGAACACTTGAACCACCTTCCAAAGAACAGGAAGGATTTGGAACCTCGGACAAATGAATATCACTTGAGCGATGACTCAAGTGATGAGGACAATGATGAACTTGAACTTCAAACACCAACTCTTAATAAGTTTATTAAACAAAAATCTAAAATAAACAATGAACTTGAATGGAGGAAGAGGCCAAAGAAAAGGAAAGCACCCAAGGATGAATCAAGAACTTCCAAAGGTGAAACGACGAATTGGGCTTTGACGGGTTTCGACTACAAGGTAAGTAGCTCAACTCTCTTGAATTATTTTGAAATTACTTGAAGTTTTTCATGAGTTCTTAATTTAGATAGTAGGAATAGGAAATAAAAAAAATTATTTTTTCAAAAATTATATCATGTTTTTCTTTTTTAGCATCTTTGAAAAAATTAAAAATTTGATCAATGAAAAGTATATTGCTAAGGTTTCATGCATGTTATGTTTTGAAATGTTGAATGATGTATGCAACATTATGGATTATAGTTATATGATATGTGATAATGCTTAGGATTAATCCATGCATGTGTACTTTGATGATTTTATGTCATGCATGAGTTTTTGAAGTAAATGTTGATTTGATACTCTCATTTTGGTTTAACATGTTTTTGGTTTAATCATTTTTATGACGAATTAAGATGACATTCTCATGACATATTAAGATGACATAGTGCATGTACATCTATGTATGAATTTCTTGATAGTCTTTTGATGATAGATGTGATATCATGATGTTTTATTTTTGATGTGTTTGGTCTTGACGGCTTTATGACGAAACTTATGTTTTGACTTTAAATGATGATACAATGTTTTCACAAAAAGACTTGAACACTCTCACATGAAATCAATTGTATGAAATGGAAATGAATTTTCTATTCTATTGAGATTAATGAATTTATTTTACCAATCTTATGAATCTCATGAAAATAAACATGATGAATATTTTATAAATGAGTTGTCTTATAAGATTTTGCCTTTACATCTTGAACTTTAATGCTTATATTGATTTGGCATATAAAGACTAAGGCATGCTCATAAGAAGCAAATCACATGAATAGAAATTTATAAAAATGAAATGTAATCCTCTATCTTATTGATTTCTACCTAAGAGACCAATAAAACTATCTATGCCATTTTGAATCTCTTGAAAGAAATGTTGAGATTTTGATGATTTGGATGATTTGAATTTGAATGAGTTTTATTCAAAATCATGATCTTGATTCCGTGATATTTACAAATTAAGATTTATTATGAATCAAGAATTTTTCATTAATCGATCTCCTAAGATTTTCTTTTGATTATTTATGAGTAGGTTTCTCAAAAAGAAATCATGCCTTTTGGTATTCATATGTTCTAATCTTTCATGATATGATTTTTATACAATTCCTTGTATTCATGAAATATTTATCGCATCACCCAATTACTTTCCTCTTGATATTCCTTATGTGGTGATTAAAATTATGCATGAAATACTCTTGATATTATTTTGATGTATACAAATGAAAAGTTATAATCATGAATGGTCGGATGAAATTTGACAAGTTAATATCTTCATGATTTGAAATATTTATAATTTGAAATTATGCATGCAATTGCTTTGTATTGTGATGATATATGCATCATGAATACTTTATTATCATATATGAAAATAGTGATAAACATTTTGAAAATAAATGTTTGTATCATGTTAGATGATTTTACATTTTGTGCATGATGAGTTATAGTGATGAGTGAAACAATGATTGAAATGCTTTAAATGATGAATGTTTGGTATCATGATCAACATGTTGATAAATGCTTGAAAATTTTAATGTTTGAGTATCATGTATGATATGCTTATTAATGATGATTGATTTATTTTTCGGTATCGTGCATGAAAAATAAGGTTATTGAAATTGTGTATGTTTTAATTTGAATATATAATGATGCACAAATAAGAATGATACTTACCTTTGTCATAATATGAAAATTGATATAAGGGTCTTCCCTTCTTTTTGACAATGACAAAGGGGGAGCAAGAATTTCTAGCGTGGACATCATGAAAAGAGGCAAACTAACTAGCTTGCACAATTCAAGATGAAAGCAAAAATTGCACTTCTCAAAAGAGAAGATGCAAATGTAACATTTGCCAAATTGTTTGCTTGCCTCATGTAAAACATTATCTCTTGCTAGTTTGGCATTTTTGCTAGCTTGTATGTTGCAAAACTTGATCACTTTTTCAAACATTTTTGCAAAGAAAGCAAAAATGGCACTTCTAGAAGAAAGAGCTTGTTATTTTGAATATCACAAGCTTGCCTATCTTAAGAAACAAAAAAATTGCAAAAGTGCTATCTTGCCTATCTCAAGAAGCAAAACTTGCAACTTGCACATTGCAATAGGAAGCAAAAATGACACTTCTCAAAAGAGAAGAAAGAGCTTACTTTCTTGAACATCTTTAATATGCTAGCTAGCATGATGTACAATTTGCTATCTTGAACATTACAAAGAAATACTATCATGCACATTGCAAAGAAAAGCAAATATGCCAACTTGCACATCTTTAAATTTGCTAGCTTGTATGTAGTAAAACTTGTATATCGTAAAAGTTGCTAGCTTATAGAGAAGCAAAGAATTGCTATCTCGAAAGAAGCAAAAAATGCAAAACTTAGAAAACTTGCAATATAATTGCTCTTGCCATGCTTTGTATAAAAAATATGTTGATATCCATAAAAGCATCACATTAAATTTTTTAGTATTGCAATGTATCACATGTATTGCAAATTGTAATTTTTGAGACTATTATCATATCATGTTTAACAATTGATGTCTTTCATGACATGATTTCTTTACATTTTTGTCTTGTATGTATCATGTGATGATTGAAATATTGATTAATGCAAATTCATAATTTATGTAAAAGTCTAAATCATTAGTTCCTCTCCTTCTTTTAGGCAATGACATAGGGGGAGAAAGATTGCTAGCTCAAGGCAAATGTTGGCTAGCTTGTACTCTTCCCTTCTTTTCGACAAAAACAAAGGGGAGAAAGCTTTTGCTAGTGAGAACATGCAAAGAAAAGCAAAGTGCAATCTTGCACAAGAAGCAAGTGTTGAATTGCCATGATTGAACTTAAGAATCTTGCTATGCTTTTGTGCTTATATGTTGTGATAAAAATCTAGCTTTATGTTGCAAAAACTTGCATATATTTTAAAATAGCTAGAGCTACTTCTCCTTTTTGTTGATGACATAGGGGGAGAAGTATATTGATGACTTCATGCATTGAATTGAATATTTTATATATATTTGCATGATGGTTTAAATGTCTTTCATAACATGTGAAGAATGTTACTTGGATTTGGGATAATCCAAGTGTTCTATCAATGGCATATTGATAGGGGGAGTTTAGTTAAACTCTAGGGAGTTAAGGTTAACTCTGTTAGTCATCAATTAGTTGTCATCATCAAAAAGGGGGAGATTGTTGAATCTCGTATTTTGATGATGAAACCAATTGATAATTGTGTTTATGCTTTAACTGCATTTTGAGTGATGCAGGTCTACTCGATCAGGATTAGACAGTTAACGCAGGAGGAATTGACGTTGCGCCGGAGGAGATCACTTTAGGATATTGGATGGCAGAAGGCTTCGGACGTCGGGCATCGGGCCAAGAGCGGAATTGCGCCAAGGATATCGGGGTTGCAGAGGTCAACCACCGATTTGGCAACAAGCCGCAAGAGAGGATGATGCGCTGAAGAATCGAACGAAGCGCCAACCAATGACGTGCCGAACGGAACGTTAATTCACGTTGTAATAATTGTCTAGATTGGAGTAGAGTTTTGGCTTGTGTGTGCAGGATTAACTACGATAACGATGAAGACATAAAGCGAAACAAAGTGTCAGAGTCAAGTGCGAAGGATTTGTTGCGAGTTCGAGAGTTTGACGGAAGTTCGAAGGTTCGTCGGGATTGCTGCCAGAACTAGCCGAGAATGAGTAGGGAGCTTGCCGAAGGGTTTTTCGGAAGCTCGTCGGAAGGTTCATTGGAAGTTCGCGGAGCTCGCCGAGAAAGATCGGAGCTTGCCGAAGAAGCTCATTGGAACTCGCCAAGATCAAATCGTGAAGTCTAGGAGCTTGTCGGGAGTCCGTAGAATGGTTTCCGAGAGTTTATCGGAAGACCGTCGGAAGTTCGCCGGAAGCTCACCGGAAGAAGTCTTGACTTACAGACTTTGTAATAGCTTAGAAAATGTCTTTAAATTCGTAGTTAGCACATTAATTAGGGTTAGGATTAGGTGTTAATCCTATAACCCAAGTAGGGGCCAATTGGGCCCGAGTTCGGACTGGTTTGGGCCATGTTTGGAGCCCAACCAGTGAGCTGATTTGGCCTAGGCGGTGGCACCGCTTAGGCTGGGCGGTGGCACCGCCCAGCACCCGAGAGCTGGGCGGTGACACCTCCTGGGCTGGGCAGTTGCACCTCCCAGCACCCGAGCGTTGGGCGGTGGAACCGCTTGGCTGGGCGGTGGCACCGCCAGCATCGGGAACATAAGAGAATTCAAATTTTTGGAGCCCAAATTTGAATCCTCTTGAGGCCTATAAATACCCCTCAAGTCTCATCTGAGAATACAATTTTTTGAGCAGCAAGTGTTTGAGAGAAAGGTCTTAGAAAAGTCCTAGCTAATCTTGTTTTCATTTTGCTAGTATTCACCTCCTTTCTTGCTGAAAATTTGTAAGAGAGTGAATCGTTTGTAAAGAGTTGTAAGAGGGGTATTTACCATTCCCTTTCAAGAGATTTGCTAGTGGAAGGTGGGAGCCTTATCGAAGAGGGGCCTTGTAAGTGGATGTAGGTCATTTGACCGAACCACTTTAAAATTGGCGTAATCTCCGGTTTGCGTTTATGTTTATGCATTTATCTTTCTGCAAACCTTTACTTTGCTAAGTTCACTGCCCTCATCTTATTACGTACGCTTTCAACGCAATTGAAACGATTTCAAACGAAACATTATTTTTATCGTACGAAAGATTTTCTAAAACCGAAGTTTTAATCCGCTGCACTAATTCACCCCCCCCCCCCCTCTTAGTGCCGCTCCGATCCTAACAATCCTCTGTTGCCTTCGACAAACTTAAGGTAGCCATGACAACGACGTCGGTGCTAGCGCTACCAGATTTCAGCCGACCCTTCATCATTGAGACCGACGCATCTGGAGTTGGAATTGGAGCCGTTCTCATGCAAAATGGTCGACCACTCGCATACACTAGCAAGGCATTATCTCCCTCCCATCAAAACATGTCAGTATATGATAAGGAGATGCTCGCCATTGTACACACAGTAATGAGGTGGAGACCCTACCTGATTGGCCGGCAATTTCAAATTAAAACCGACCATAGAAGCCTCATGTATTTTTTGGAGCAAAAGATATCATCCCCTGAGCAACAAAAATGGGTAACCAAACTTATTAGATTTGATTATGAAATTATTTACAAAAAGGGGAAAGAAAACGTTGTTGCAGATGCACTCTCACGGCTACCTGAGCAAGCTAAGGTTTCAGCCATCTCCCTTCCTACCACTAGTCTCCTCGTGGACATTAGGGAAGAATGGAAGAAGGATCCAGAGATCAGCAACATTATAAAAAAATTGGAGGATCCAAGTGCAATAGCCCACTACACTTGGGATTCGAGGGATCTACGCTACAAAGGTCGTATTGTGCTTATACCTGACTCCCCTTGTATCACAATCATCCTGCATGAAACACACTCTATACCTTCAGCAGGGCACTCTGGATTCCTAAGAACCTACAAAAGAGTGAAGCAAAATTTTTATTGGAGAGGGATGAAAAAAATTATTGTTGAATATGTGGCACAATGTGATGTATGTCAACAGCACAAGGGTGAAACTATGGCAATTCCAGGGAAACTACAACCACTACCTATACCGGACTCAGTGTGGACTGACATCTCCATGGACTTCATTAAAGGGCTGCCACCTGCTAAAGGTAAAAGCACAATTCTCGTGGTGGTTGATCAACTTACGATATATGCTCATTTTTGTGCTGTGAGAAGTCCCTACACTGCTGCTAGTATTGCCCAAGTTTTCATAGAAAATATTGTTAAACTGCACGGGATGCCAAGGTCCATTGTAAGTTATCATGATAAGATCTTCACTAGTAAATTTTGGACCGAGTTATTCCAGTTACAAGGCACCAAACTCAAGATGAGCATAGCGTATCATCCACAAACTAACGGCCAAACAGAGGTGGTAAACAGGTGTTTAGAGACGTACCTTCGGTGTTTCACTAGCGACCGACAAAAGAGTGGGCAAAATGGCTTCCCTGGGCCGAATGGTGGTATAATACTACATATCATTCATCTACAAAATGTGCCCCTTATGAAGCATTGTATGGTCGACCGGCCCCTGTGATTCCAAAGTATATAATTGGCTTGGCCAAGGTAGATCAGGTTGAACAAGAATTGATTGTTAGGGACAAACTCCTATAACTGTTAAAAGATAATCTCTCTACAGCTCAAGCCAGAATGAAGTAGCAAGCCGACACACGACGAAGCGAAAGAGAATTTTCAGTAGGAGATTGGGTTTATCTTTGGCTACAACCATACAAGCAACTCTCCATCAACACTCGAGCCTCCATGAAACTATCTCCATGATTTTTCGGGCCCTATCAGATCACAGAGCGTATTGGAGCAGTGGCATATAGACTTAAATTACCTGAGGATGCCAAAATTCACCTTGTCTTCCACGTGTCATGCCTAAAGCCCAAGTTGGGAGAACACGAGTCACCCCAGATCTAATTGCCCAACACCACTGAGGATGGAGTTATTCAAGCTCAACCACAAGCCATCCTCGATCGCAGGATCCTGATGCGTCGTCGACGTCCCTCTACTGAAGTACTAGTATGAGGAGCTGAAGACCCGGTTCCCTGAGTTCATGGAATCTCAGCCTTGAGGACAAGGCTGATTTGAAGAGGGCGGGTCTGTTAGGACTCTAGCTAGGAGAGTCCTAATTGAGAGGAACATTCATGTAAAACCTACCTACGCCGACCCCTATTAAAGAGATGAAGAGGCTGGCTAGGGTTAGGAGGTTTTTTCTTAGAGAAGAATTAGGAGTTGTAAGGGAATAGGAGTCTTGAGTAGGAGTCCTATTAAGAGTTGGTTAGAAGTAAGAGTCTTAAGTAGGAGTCCTATTAGGAGTTAGGGTTTAGAAGCCCTATAAATAGCTATGTATTCCTTCACTTTTCATAATCAATAGATGAATCTTTTCTGCAGCTTTTGAGCAGCAACTTGGTGGGAGGAACCTCTATAGAGTTCCAAGGAGGCCGATCCCCTAAAGAGATCAACCCCAAGTTTAGAATCTGCAAGGGTTCTAACATACCACCGCCTAGACCACTTGGGAGGTTGAGCCTCAAACGGTTCCACCGCCCACTCTAGGTAGTGCCACCGCTTAGCATGGCTCTAAGTAACCGAGTGGGCCATCCATCCGACCCAACTTAGCCCTGTTTTTGGCCTAGTTAGCCCCTAACTGAGTTAGTGGGATTACCTCCTAATCCTAACTCAATCTAAGTTCTAACTATGATAATTAAGATATTAACTAAGCAATATTTGTTCGGTATGTCAATTGTTCTTCCGACGAAGTCTTATGTTATGACTCTAGCTTGGAGAGTCCTAATTGAGAGGGACATTCATGTAAAACTGTTAGGACTAGCTAGGAGAGTCCTCTCTAGCTAGGAGAGTCCTAATTGAGAGGGACATTCTGTTAGGACTCTAGCTAGGAGAGTCCTAATTGAGAGGGGCATTCATGTAGGAGGTTTTTTCTTATAGAAGAATTAGGAGTTGTAAGGGAATAGGAGTCTTGAGTAGGAGTCCTATTAGGAGTTGGTTAGAAGTAAGAGTCTTAAGTAGGAGTCCTATTAGGAGTTAGGGTTTAGAAGCCCTATAAATAGCCATGTATTCCTTCTCTTTTCTTAAGCAATAGATGAATCTTTTCTGCAGCCTTTGAGCAGCAACTTGGAGGGAGGAACCCCTATAGAGTTCCAAGGAGGCCGATCCCCTAAAGAGATCAACCCCAAGTTTAGAATCTGCAAGGGTTCTAACACCTGGTATTAGAGCAGCGTTCTTGGCATCTCGCTGCCCTTCCACTGCCATCCATCAGCCCTCCACAACCGCCCAAAGCAATTCCCACAATTGCTTAAAAGATCGTCGCCGAATTCCGCCATCATCTCCACCACCGCGGATCATCCTTTGATCTCCCCGTAAATTGCAACAAATTCTGGTTTCCTACCTTACTGCTGCTGCAATTTAGTTATCCTTATTCAAAAATCCAAAAAAAAAAACTGTTCCTATATTGCTGCATAAACCTTTCATCACAAAGTTTGCATCTCCACGACGAAAGATACATTGCAGAATTCCAGCCGCATAGTACCATCTGTTTGATCTTGCTACTGTGCTTTTTTTATCCAAATTTCTACGAAATTTTTATGACATCTTTGACACTTCCTACCAGCAGATTTCCCTTTGGTTTTTTCAAAAAATTCTCAATATAAACCATTGATCTTTTACATCTAATCTGTTATACTTGAAAATCTGCATTGTAAAATTTCAGCCGCATAACACTGATTGTTTGATCTTGATACTATATTGTTTCTATCCAAATCTTTACGATATTTTTATGACAGCTTTGACACTTCCTAACAGTGGATTTTCCTTTGGTTTCATCAAAAATTTCTCAATATAAAGCACTAATCTTTTACATCCAATCTGCTATACCTAAAAATCTGTGCTGCAGAAAATTTCAGCCGCATATTGTTGCCTTAACCCAGCTATTTATAATCTTTTTTGAATGAAATTTCTTATACACTTCATAGATCATCTTGGCTTCCATCTAAGATTGATCTATTAAGAAATTCATCTCTAAAAACAATTTTATGTTGCTGCAAATTTTCGTCGTAACCTGCTGAAATTTTTCGATGAGAATTCTGCAATCGCAACTTGCACCAATTTCCTTGCTGTTATACTGCCGAAATTTTCTTGATTAAATTAGAAATCCTTGATGTCATATAAACTGTGATTTTGCTATCAATTCCCTCCTCAATTCTCTAAGTTTTTGATGGAAATTACGTCAAGAAACCGTTGTTTCTTCGACGACAATTCTACTCTTACAAGACAGCACATACTTGCTGCAACTTCCACTTATTTCTATCAAACCTTTGCTACCATCTACCACAGATCCAAAACTTTCATCTATAGCCCTAAAACTCCACCAAACCATACCCTCAAACTGCACCCAAAATAGCCACAAAACAAGCCTAAACCGTAGCCTACATCCACCGATCTACCAACCCTTTCGACCAACACCTCTCTCAACCAATACATGCCTTTAACCCAACAACAAAAGAGAGATCTTAACATCATAGATTTGGCGGGATATACTATGGCATCTAAGGAGGTAATCAATGCTAAATTCGAAGCCTTCGAGGCGCGAATGGAGGATAAGATTCGAACGCTCTTTACCGAACTCAGATTGGGCCAACTACTAAGCACGAAGAAATCATAGCAAGGTGAGAGCTATGCCCAATCGCACCAAGCCCAAAGATATGACTTCCAAGAGAGGGGAAGCTCTATCACTGACCCTAACTATCCATGCATGAGAGTGGACTTCCCTAGATGGGAAGAAGGAGACCCGATTGGTTGGATCTCGCGCGCGGAGCGATATTTTCAGTACCACAAAACCGCGGATGCATCTATGGTGAAAATTGCAGCTATACATCTTGAAGGGGATGCTATATAGTGGTTTGACTGGTTTGAACATACTTATGGAGTTCTTTCATGGCGACAATTCAAAGAAGGACTGCTAATCCGCTTCAGACCAACCGATTACGAGAATATTGACGGACAACTAGCAAAGATCCAACAAACCTCCACCATTAAGGAGTACCAAACTAGGTTTGAAAGGTTATCTAATCAAACTCGTGATTGGTCTCAAAAATAGCTATTGAAGACCTTCATTGAGGGCTTGAAGCCGGAGATCCGAGGAGAAGTTAAAGCGCGACAACCGTATACACTGATGGCAGCCATCTCTTTCGCACGACATCAAGAGGAGCAATTGAACCATGAAGCTCGGAGGACTAGGGTCGCTCCTCAACCAGTAATATTGAAGCCCTCAACCCCCCCTACTATCGACCAAGTCCCTACACCAAAGAGGTTAACAAGAGAAGAGCTTCGGGAGCGATATGCGAAGGGGTTATGTTGGCATTGTGACGAGCCGTAGAGCCGTGAGCATCGCTGTAGTAAAGGGAGACTTCTTATGATTGAACCAATAGAAGAAGAGGTCATTGAACATCCAGAAGAGAGCCTTGAACATGAAGAAGAAGATGCAGAAGAAGAGCCACAACCGACTGAAGTTACGGTACATGCATTAGCCGGCTACTCAAACCCGCAAACGATGAAAGTTGGAGGCCTTCTCAAACAACAACCGATCACTGTTCTGATCGACACAGGCAGTTCTAATAACTTTCTAAATAGTAAGGTTACTATCCAGATGGCCTTACCTATTGAGAATTGTAGCAAATTTGACGTTAAGGTCGTCGACGGACGGATTTTGAATTGTGATCGTAGGCGCCCGTAGGAGAAACTATTGCTGCAGGACCAAGAGATAATTGCATATTTCTTCCTTCTCCCTCTTGATGATCATGAGGCCATGCTCATAATTAAATGGTTGACGACATTGGGTGATATTTCTTAGAATTTTATGCAACTAATTATGAAATTTTCAGTAAGGAGAAACAGGTGATACTGAACGGGAAACGTGAGGGCGACATAACAATGATTTACACACAACAAATGAAGAAGGTTTTGCATAAAGCATGCAGCAGCCTTTTGGTACAACTTGAGCAGCAAACTAAGGGAGAGCCAATAGAATTTGAAGATCCAAACCTACTTCCTTTGCTTGCTGAATTTTCAGATATATTTGACGAACCACACAACCTATCTCTTACCAGTCGGCATGATCATTATATAACGATTCTTTCAGGCAAACCTCCAGCAAATACTCGGCCATATCAGTATCTACATCTCCAAAAGGATAAAATAGAAAGGATTGTAAAAAAGATGCTCGAAACATGAGTTATTCGGCCAAGTTGCAACCTCTACTCTTCACCGGTGCTACTTGTACGCAAGAAGGACGGAACATGACGAATATGCATTGATTATCGAGCTCTCAATGGCATAACCATCAAGAACAAATACCTTATTCCAATAGCAGATGAATTGCTAGATGAAAGGGAGCACAAATCTTCGTAAAGTCAGACCTTCGATCCGGGTATTATCAAATACGAGTGTATGAAGAAGTCATACCGAAAATCACCTTTCGAACACACAATGGCCACTACGAATTTTTACTTTCTTTAACAAAAGGTGAAATATTTTGGGCATATCATATCTGTCACACCCCCCCAATTTAATTCTCATTTAGGAGGTGTGATCCTAATTCAAGATTGATAATATTTAATTCAACAAACAATCCAGGATCCAATCACACATTTGAGGTCACTAAGAAAAATATTCAAGTCATTCACCTCTACAATCCACAATTCACAAAACCTGTGCAGTTTATAATCATACATCATGTCACTAGATGATTCTTAAAATCCAAAAGCAACTTAACTAAACCATAACTATATCATAAATCCATAGGCGCGGCAATTAACGCAATCACAAAACCAACATGTACTACATGTTTATATCAGTACACAGTTTAGACTTAACATTTCCAAAATCCTGACGTAAGAGGTACTTTTCAAATATTTACAAGATACATCAATCTAGATTTGTCATTGATATTTCATTACACCTAAAAAGAACTTATACAACATCAACCTATCAAGTACAAAATATTTGCCCCAAAATCTTTTAGTCTTCCACTGCCTCAACCCAATTTACACATTTTAGTGAGCAATAAGCTATCCTGAAAAATTTATATAGCAACGGGGTGAGCATATAAAGCTCAGCAAATGACTAACATATCCATAGCAAAGAGGACAGTTTTCAAACAAATGAGGTATCAAAATACAAAGCAGAGATACAAGATGAAATAGTAGCATGTTTTGTTTGAATGCAGAATTACAATATCATATCGTTCGAAGTACGTTTTATTCATATAATCGAGGAAAGGTAATTAGAGCATATCATTGGCATAAGGAGCATATCGATGACATATGGTAATTTCAAGGCATAATAAAGACGTAAGGAGCATTTTGGATATCATGAATACAGAATTACGATGTCATTTCGTTCGAAGCACGTTTAGTTTATACAATCGAGGAAAGATAATTGAAGCATATCATTGGCATAAGGAGCATACGATGACATATGGTAGCTTTCAAGGTATAACAAAGTCTTATAACATTTCAAAAATATATCAAAGAACAAAACATGAATAGAAGCTCAAATGTCACATAACGATGCATTCATTTCATTCTTATCCAAAGCATGCATAGAAACATAGCCAAAGCTTTGGATATCATATCAAACACATAGAAGGTGAAGTGGGATCATAACATAATATGGTCCATCCATTTCTGAATGACCAACAAACATAAGTCTCCCACGTTTGGGAGCTCCATCCACCCACGTCTGAGTGAAGTCATAGGGGGCCGACAGAGCATCGCGGGCTCTAAGCATAACTCCCTTTATCATTTCTGGCAAAGGTTCACATTTATCCCACAAACACCGGAGTACAAAAGGACAGTATGAATAATGAAATTAGCATATATTGGAAGCACATGCAGAACAATGAAATGTACATATGCCTTTCGAGTCAATACGATACAAACATAATCTTTCACAATGTATTCAGATTTAAAAGGAAACAAAAGCAAGAGCATACAAGGATTTCAAGAAACCATATATAGCTCAATTGAAATAAGAAAGTTAGATAAGTTCAATGTCCAAAGAAATGAAACTGGAAGAGGCACATATCGAAAGCAAATGCGGAACAATAGGATGCATGTGCCGAATCATTACGATGCAAACATGATCTTTAGATGATAGCTGCATATGTACAAATAAATAAAGGACAAAAGTATACAGGAATTTAAGGTAATAATGTAAAGCTTAAATGAAGTAAGAGTTTTTGCCAAAATCGATTTCCAAAGAGAAGAAACAAGGAAAGCCGAAATCGACCAAAGCTCGATTCTGGTATAATTTGATATGAACATTGTATGAACTATTTGGATAACCAATTATGCTCCAATTTATACAAAATATGTGTCATTAGAAAGCTTTGTCAATCTAGTTTTAGGAAAATCAAGTTTAACAATAATTGGAATTTACAACAGGGAGTTACAGATAATTTTGTAGCAAAAGGTCTGAAAATATTAGCTTTGTTTTACTGAATCCATAGGGTCGATGAAAGCAGATGTTTCAGTTAGCAATTGTACTCCAAAAATTTCAAATCAGGTATATACAGAAAGTATTTTGAGTCTAGCTTCGAATAAATCATACTTTATATGAATCTGAGTTCACAGAAGAAAGTTATAAGTAGTTAAGCAACAAGAGGTCAGAAATTTCAGTCCCTGTTTTGCAGAATCTGTAGGGTTAATTTAAACAGAGGTCTTAGTAGGCATTTAAACTCCAAATCATTCGATCTTAGTATCAAAATAAAGCTTTTTTGTCTACTTTCAAACGGAATAGGTCTTGTCTAAATTAGAGTTTATTACAAAATGTTATGACCGAAACATTGCATAAAGGTCAGATTACCGAAAAATTACAGATTCATAGCTTTATATCAAAACGAAAGAAGGTCTGGTTCTCAGTTGAAATCTTTCAAATTTTGTAGAATAAAAATGGAAACAAATATTAAGGTTACTGTGGGATGGGGTTAGAATACTTGCCTTAAAATTATTTGAATCCCAAAGGTGAGAAAATTGGTGAAAAACCTCAAGCTCTTCTTCTTCTTCTTCTTCTTCTTCTTCTTCTTCTTCTTCTTCTTCTTCTTCTTCTTCTTCCCTTCTCTTCTCAAACTCACGCTGGCTGCAACTCTTCAGGTTTGTTTTCTTTAACCTTTCATCTAATTATTTGGGTTTTGGCTAATGCAAAAGTTGCAAGGTGTCATGCATGCATGAAAGGGGCTAGGTGTCATCTTTAGAGCAAAGATAAGTGGCACTCTTAAGTTAGCTAGTGACACATGTCCACTATATATATATATATTTTTTTTTTCTTTTTAACTTAAATCTGAATCTTTCATAAATTATATCAAACTTCTAATATTTACTCTTAGGTCCCTAGTCATAAACTTTTAATATAATATCATTTAATATAAAATAATTATTAAACAATCCTTATTTTTACAAACAAATTTTTTACTAAATTTTTAAAAATGGGGGATGTTACACTCTCCCCTCCTTAAAGAAAAATTTAGTCCTCTAAATTTATCATACCTCATTCAACGAAAAGATGAGGATAAGCTTTCATCAATTCTTCCTAAGCTCCTAAGTTGTTTCCTCTTTAGAATGATATCTCCAGATCACTTTAACTAGAGGGATGACCCGATTCCTCAAGATCTTTTTTTTTTTTTATCAATAATCTGAGTGGGCTCTTCCATATAAGACAAGTCTTTATCAATCATCATCGGCTCATACTTAATGATATGAGAGGGATCAGGTATATACTTTCTAATCATTGAAACATAAAATATATCATAGATATGGCACAATGATGGTGGCAAGGCAATCCTTTAAGCGACAGAACCAACCCTCCCAAGAATCTCAAAAGGGCCAATAAATCTTGGGCTTAACTTTCCTTTCTTCCCAAATCTTACAATGCCTTTAAAAGGGGAGACCTTCAGGAATACAAAATCCCCGATTTGAAACTCAATATTTCATCTTCTGTTATCAGCATAACTCCTTTGACGACTCTGAGCAGTCTTTAACATTTTTCTTATAAGTTGAATTTTCTCAGTAGTCTCTTGTACATTTTCTAGTGCTAATAACTTTCTATCGTCAATTTCTTCCCAACATATAGGTGTCCTGCACTTTCGCCCATATATAGCTTCATAAGGAGCCATCTGAATACTTGAATGATAACTATTATTGTAAGTGAACTCAATAAGAGAAATATCTTTATCCCATTTACCTTTCCAATCCATAACATAGGCTCGAAGCAAATCCTCAAGTGTTTGAATGGTTCTTTCTGATTGACCATTAGTTTGAGAGTGATAAGCAGTGCTAAACTTGACTTTAGCGCCCATAGATTCCTATAACCTTCTCCAAAAATCTAAATAGAAATCTGGAGTCTCTATCAAAGATGATCTCCTTTGGAACACCATGAAGTCTTATTATTTTATTGATATATAAATCTGCAAGCCTATCAAGAGAATAAGTCATATTGATCGGTAGAAAATGTGCAGATTTTGTTAACCTATTAATGATAACCCAAATAGCATCATGCTTTCTAGAAGTTCGGGGTAGTCCTGAAATAAAGTCCATGGTAATACATTCTCATTTCATTCAGGAATATCTAAAGGTTGCAACAAATCTCTAGGTCTTTGGTGTTCTGCTTTGATTTGCTAACAAGTCAAACACTTTGAAACATATATTGTAATCTCCTTCTTCATGCCTTCCCACCAATAATGACTTTGGATATCTCTATACATATTAGTGCTACTAGGATGCATGGCGTACTTTGAATTATGACATTCCCTCAGGATTTGATTTTTTTGATGTCATTGTCATTTGGAACCCATATTCTATCTCCAAATCTTAATAGGCCATCCTTTGAAACTCGAAAATTCAGTTTCAATCCCTTTTCTACTTTATTCCTTAAGCAGATCAAGCGTCGATCTCGTAGTTGTCCTTCTTTAATTTGTTGAATGAGATCAGATTGCACTTGGATGGAGGCCATTAATTTCATTGAGTCTTGCCCTTTTCTCATAACATTCAAATCATAATTCTCTTCTAATAACTTTCATTGCTTCATAACCAAAGTCGTCATAAAACTTGTAGATTTTCTACTAGGGCATCTGCTACAACATTAGCTTTACCCGGGTGATAACGAATGGTACAATCATAATCCTTTAGAAGTTCTATCCATCTTCTTAACTAACACCGAAGCACCCCATGATGAAACACTAGCACCGGAGCACCCTTATCTAATAGTCATTGTAGTTGCTTTTTTTTTTTTTTTTTTTCAATTCCACACCTTTACGAACATGCGTTCAAGTTAAGCTTTTCAAGTTCGGTTTTTATCGTATCAAAAGATTTGTCGAAACCAAAATTTTAATCCGCTGCACTAATTCACCCCCCCCCTCTTAGTGCCGCTCCGACCCTAACAAGGCATTCCTTCAATAGGTGAAGACCAACCACATTTTACAGCTCTTTCTCTTTTTGTCGAGTTTAGGAGATAATCCTTACAAGTCTCACTCCACTTTCTTGGATAGTTACAAGGTTAAGAGAGGGAGGAGGAGAACTCTTCTCACTTTTACAACACTTTTCATACCCCAAACACTTAGAATTTTTCATATATATAATAGCACTTTGTTACCCTTTCATGCAGAAAATGGTAGGTTTTTATAGGCCCTTATGGCTTAAAAAATGGAGCCAAAATGTATCTCATCCCGGATTTCTGGGATATTGGTGGTACCACCGCCATTACTAGGTGTTACCATCACCTGACACCTGACATTAGGCGGTACCACCACCCAGTCTAGGTAGTACGACCACCTGACAAAGCTCGGAGACCGAGCTCTAGTGGTACCACTGCCTGATTGGGGCGGTACCACCGCTAGCAGCATTTACTATTGGCGGTACCATCGCTCAGTCTAGGCGGTGGTGGGAGACTGGGTCACCAAGCGGTGCCACCACCGGCCATGAATTCATATGCTAAATCGACTATCCAATCCAGCCCAATTCAACCCTGTAAATAGCCCAATTGGCCCCTAATTGAGTTAGTAGGATCACCTCCCAATCCTAACTCAATTTATGGTTCTAACTACAATTACGGTAAGCAATTAGTCCAATATGTTGATTTTTCCCTCGGCGATCCTCCAGCGAACTTCTCGGCGAGTCTTCAAGCACGCTTTTGGCGAACTCCCGACGAACTTTCAGCGATCTTCCGACGAACTCTCAGCGATCTCCCGATGAGCTTTCAGCGATCTTCCAACAAACTCTCGACAATCTCCTAATGAGCTTTCAGCGATGAACTCTTGATAATCTTTCGATGAGCTCTTGGCGATCTTTAGACGAGCTCTCGGCGAGCTCCCAGTATATCGTCCGAATCTTTGACTCCGGCCCATCATCTGCTTTATGGCTTATCGCTATCGTAGTTAATCCTATACACTTATCTCAACACATAGATTAGGTCAAATAATTTATCAATTGATTTCATCATCAAAATTCGAGATTCAATAATCTCCCTCTTTTTGATGATGACAACCAATTGGTGAAGGAGTTAACCTTAACTCCCCCTATCTATATGCCATACTTGAGAAAATATAAACTTGAATTCACAACCTTGAATTTAAGCTTTGATCTAAATTAGAAATATTATGCATCATTATAATTTCAAGTCATCAAGATATTTAAATGTATAATCACTTCATGCATGATAAAATGTTTCAACATAGCCTTTCATAACTACTTACATGAGGTAATATAATCAGTGTATTGTAGCACTCAAAAGTTAAGAATCCGATATTGCATCATGTATGATTAATAATTCTCAATATTCAATAGAGATCATAATCATCATAGAAATTTTCAGCATCAAAGTAAGCATGATATTGCATCATTGTATGATAACATGCTCATCATTTAAAGAGATCACAACATCATAGAAATTTTTAGCATTAAAGCACAAAATTTTAACATTAAAATAAGCAGCATTTTAAGCTTACAACATCAAGGTAAATAACATAGGATTATAACATCAAAGTAAGCAGAATAAAGGAGAGGGATTTCGTCCACTTCTCCCCCTTTGTCATCAACAAAAAGACATACATAACTATTCAGGTGGCAATTCAAAATGTCTAAACAAGGTATTGAGTTGTTGATGAATCTACTGCAACTCAATTAAAATTTGATCTTGGCATTATTCAAGTTAATCTTGACGTTGTTTAAATCGATCCAGTAGAGCCCCTATTTCGTTGATAGATGAGGGAGGTGCTTGCTCTACTAGAGGTGTTGCCTCAAAGGTACCAGTTGGAGTAGATTGATTACCCCTAAAAATTAGTGTTTCAGGTTCTGGTCCAGGTGGGAGGGGATTAGTACTTCTAGGCAATCTAGTCCATATTCTATTTCTGAAAGTACACCTCAACCATCGAAGTAGGTTTCTATTTATGACATTAAATCTATCTAGTTTCATAACTTCTTCGTCAGGTGGAATAGCTATGTCATAAGCGAGGATTAGTCTTGTGATCAGGCCACCATATGAAAGCATCATATCCATTTTCGATAGTTCAATCATATTTTGTTGGATTAGGTAACCAAAACAATTGTTATGTCCCTTCATAATCCAATACATAGTATCTAATTCCATTTGCCTTACTTCATCATGATGATATTGTTTTGGGAGAATAATATTTCTCAGGATGTGATGAAGTATTTTGGTATTTAAAGGTAGTAAATATTCATAGCTTTTTGGAAGAATAGTTAAGTTAGGATTACAAAAAATCGTTCCTAAGGTATCAGTATAAGTAGTCCCAACTGATTCTTCATCCTATTGTCCTCTAAAATAACAACCTCTTTCTTTTTCTGCAATTCCTATGAGGTTGCAAATTATGCTATTTGTAATGGGTATATGATGACCTAAGAGATAGGTGGATACCCTTTCATTTTCACCTACATGTAAATTATTATAAAATAGCCTAACAAGCTTAGGGTAGATGGGTTCACTTATTTGAAGGATTGGGAGATTGTCTAGATTAGCAAACCATTGAATGGGTTCTAAATCACTTAATTCCTCTAAATCAACATATTTACCCTTATGAATATTCCTAGACTCTATGGATAAAAATTTAAGGGCATGTTGATTAGAATCGAAAAGTAAATCGAAACTATTTTCATCGGAATCAGTTTTAATTGAAATAAGTCTTTTGAAATCGTGAAAGTTTTTCACTGTACTAATTCACCCCCCTCTTAGTACCGCTCTTGATCTTAACACTTCTCACCATTATCTCATTATCAAACTATCATTGTAGAGATTAAGACTCGACATTAAAATTTATCATTGTTAATTTAATTTTAACAACAGTTTTATTATTTTACAATATGATGGTAATAATATATAGTTGTAATTTCATCCTATTAGGAACTCAACCATCTTCTCACCATTACCTTATTATCGAACGATCATTGTAGAGATTAAGACTTGACATTAAAATTTATCATTGTTAATTTAATTTTAACAACAGTTTTATTATTTTACAATATGATGGTAATAATATATAGTTGTAATTGTTGAATCTCATATTTTGATGATGAAACTACTTGATATATGTTTATGATTTAATCTGCGTTTTGAGTGACACAGGATGCCTCGATCAGGATGAGACAATTAAACAGGAAAATCATGTTGTGCCGGAGGAACATGTCAGAAGATTGGACGTCGGGCCGGTGGATCGATCGACGTATCGACAGAAGGCTTCGGGCCGTGGACTCGGGCATCGGGTCAAGAAGAGCGGGTATTGTGCCAAGGATATCGGAGTTGCGGAGCCAACTGGCCGATTGGGCAATAGGCCGCAGGAAAGGACGATACGCCGAAGAATCGGACGAAGCGTCGAGGGACCAATGACATACCAGACAACTTGGTTAATTGCTTAGGATTAATTGTCTCGATCGAAGTTTTGTTTACATATGTAGGATTAACTACGATGAAAGTAAGACATGCAGTAGCAGTTGCGCTGGAGTCAAGACAATGATCACGTTGGGAGTTCGAGAGTTCGACGGAAGTTCGGACAATCGTCGGAGGTTCTGCGGGAACAAATCCGAGAAGTCCATAAGCTTGCCAAAGAAGCTCGTCGGAACTCGCCAAGTGGATCGTTGCAAGTCCAGAAGTTTGTCGGAAGTCCGTAGGAGCATCACCGAGGGTTCATCGGATGATCGACGGAAGTTCGTCGGAAGCTCGCCGGAAGAAGCGATTGACACACCGGAGCAAGTTGTAGTAAACGTCTTAGAAAATATCGTAGTTAGCACAATGATTAAGTTGGAAATAGGAGGTGATCCCATTAACTTAATCTTGGGGCAATTGGGCCCCTAAAAAACCCAAATTGGGCCGAATGGATCAACCCATTCGGACCCTGATTGCTGTGGGAGGTGCAACCGCCCAGGCCAAGAGGTAGCACCGCCTAGGCTAAGTCTCCGAGTGAGACTGGGCGGTGCAACCGCCCCAGCCAGGAGGTGGCACCGCCTAGGCTCAGTCTCCGAGCGAGATTGGGCGGTGCAACCTCCCCTTACAGGAGGTGGCACCGCCTGAGCTCAGTCTTCGAGCTTTGCCAGGCGGTGCAACCGCCTCAGTCAGGAGGTTGCACTACCTGAGCTCAGTCTTCAAGCTCTGGCAGGAGATGCAACCGCCCCTGATAGGAGGTGGCACCACCCAGAGGCTCAGTCTTCGAGCTCTGCCAGGTGGTGCAACCGCTCTAGTAAGGAGGTGCAATCGCTCCAGTAAGGAGGTGCAACCGCCTGATCCCGGAATTTCGGGAATTGACAGTTTTGAGCTCCAAATTTGAACTGGGTTGGGGCCTATAAATACCCCACCAATTCAGCACTGAAAGGGTATGAACTTACATCGAAATCTTGATCTTTTTCTGTGATTCTTAGAGCTCAAAATTGTTGGAAAGGCCAAAAGTTCTTCTCCCTCTGTTCTTCCAAGTTCTGAGTTGTAAAGAGAGGAGAGAAAATTTCTGTAAGGGTTGTCTCCTAAGCCCGTCAAAAGGAGTGAAACTGTAAAAGGGTGGTTGGCCTTCTCCTATTGAAGGAAGGCCTCTAGTTGACGTCGGTGACCTCGTCGGTGGAGGAAGCCAAAAGTGGAGTAGGTCAAGATTGACCGAACCACTCTAAATCTCGGTTTGCATTTACTTTGAGCATATTATCTTTACTGCAAACCTCCTCTGAAGATTATTGCTTTCTATGCATATACGATCGGGTTTCAAGCCTTTCACTTTCCAAATCAGTGTTTAGACGTAAATCTATTTTTTCGTACGATCATCATATTTCAGATTGCGTTTACGTTTTGAGCTCTACTATAACTTCAAACTGCCTTTATACTCTTGCTTAAACCGTGTCTTGCCTAATCAAGTGATTTACGAATCAGCATTTAGACGTAAATCAGTTTCTTCGTACGAACGTCGTATTTCAGTTTGCGCCTATATTTTGGTTTTCATCATAGCTGCAAACTGTTAGGATCGGAGCGGCACTAAGAGGGGGGGGGTGAATTAGTGCAGCGGATTAAAACTTCGATTTTAACAAAATCTTTCGTACGATAAGAACGGAACTTGAAAAGTTTAACTTGAAAGAGTATTCTTAAAGTTGTGCAGCAAGGGTACTAATGAACTAAAGCAGTAAGAAGATTTGCAGTAATGTAAATAACAATAATAAAATACAAACCAGAGATTACGCCGATTTTTAGAGTGGTTCGGTCAAATGACCTACTCCACTTGCGATGCCCCTCTTCGATGAGGCTCCCACCTTCCACTAGCAAATCTCTTGAAATGGAAGGGTAAACACCCCTCTTACAACCTTTTACAAGCAGCTCAACCTCTTACAAATTTTCAATAAGAAAGAAGGAGGAGAACTCTCTAGCAAATTGAAAACAAGACTTGCTAAGACTTTCTAAGACTTTTCTCTCAATCAAAATGCTTCTCAAAAGTTGTAACCTCAGCTGAGATTTGAGGGGTATTTAAAAGCCTCAAGAGGATTCAAATTTGGGCTCCAAAATTTGAATTCTCTTAGGGTTCCCGGTGCTGGAGGTGCCACCGCCCAGCCAGGCGTTGCCACCGCCCAGCGCTCGGGTGCTGGACGGTGCAACCGCCCAGCCAAGAGGTGTCACCGCCCAGCTCTCGGGTGCTGGGCGGTGCCACCGCCTGGCACTCCGATTTCACTGGTTTGGCTTAATTTAAGCCCAAACCATATCTGACTTTGGGCCCAGTTGGCCCCTAACCAGGATATAGGATTATCTCTTAATCCTAATCCTAATTACAAGTGAACTACATAACAAAAACACATCCTAAGCAAGTTTTTTTAACCGCGAACGTCGAGTCTTGTTCCGACGAGCTTTCCGACGAACTTCTTCCGACGGACTCCCTGCAAGCTCCCAATCTTTGTGATGACTTTAACGAGTAGCCGAGCCTTCTCGGTGATCTTCGCGAGCCTCCGACGATTTCTTTGGCGAACTTCCGATACGTTCCCGATTTCTTCTCGGTTGGTTCCAACAGCATCTCCGGTGATTCTTCGGTCTCTTAAACGTTCATCGAGCTCGACTCCGGTATCCTTGTTTTATGTTTTCTGGTTATCGTAGTTAATCCTGCACACTTATCTCAATAATATGGATTAGATCAATTAAACCATCAATTGATTATATCATCAAAATCCGAGATTCAACAATCTCCCCCTTTTTGATGATGACAATCAATTGATGACGGAGTTAAACATAACTCCCCCTATCTATATGCCATATTATGAGAAGATAAAAAGTACTTGAATTCCATCCCATTGGATTCAAGCTTAACCCGATAAGTTCTAATCGTAGAACTTATCGTTATCCTCATTACACAATAGTAAGTACGAAACTTCGATGAAAATCATAAGTCAAATAATATGGGACAATTGTTACTACGATAGGAGATAAAGATTTTCAACATGAATTTCATGATATCGATGTAAGGCATGCTTTCAACATGAATTTCACAATCTTGTGATATACTTAAGGATTTTGCAAAGCATATAAGACATTCATATCACACAAGCTTTTGCAATTCATATAAGTCATGCTATTAAAATGATACAAGTCATCACTTTTCTCCCCCTTTGTCATCAACAAAAAGGGAATGAGACTTGAAGCACATAATTTATCATACAAAGATTTTATCATTGATCATACATCACTCATCTATATTATCATTGATCATACAAAGATTTTATCATTCAAAATTAAGTATGCTAAAATATTTACGCAGAGTTCATCTTAAAGGAAAATTTAGCATTCATCCATATTATCAAATCTCTTCTTTTTATAAATAACAAAAATTGTAGATATACAAAGAAGAGATTGTGATAAGAAAAAAAATTTGAAGTAGTAACTCCAATAAGTCAAGATCATAATTCGAATACAAATCCATTCAAACTCCAATAAGTCAAGATCATAATTCGAATACAAATCCATTCAAATTCAATTCGTCAACTTGAAACTCATAATCAAGCCATCAAAATCAATTTCGAGATTCAAAATATCATAAAATTATTAATATTGATCAGATGGAAGCGGTGTTTGACTCAAGATAGGATAAGATAATTTAACAAGTCACCGAGGAACGGAGAGAGAATGAAAAACTTTATGAAAAATCCATTCAAAAAAGTTTATTCTTAGGGACAATTTAACATACCTAATTCCCTTCTAATGAATTCAAATTGGTCTTCATTCAAAGCTTTTATAAATATATCTGCTAATTGATGCTTTGTGTCAATGAATTCTAGAACAACATCATTGTTAAGGACATGATCGCGTATGAAATGATGCCTAACGTCGATGTGCTTAGTTCTAGAGTGCTGAATTGGATTTTTAGTAAGACATATGGCACTAGTATTATCACATTTTATGGGAATGTTTTTAAAGTGAATTCCATAGTCTTCTAATGTATTTTTCATCCAAATGACTTGTGCACAACATGCACTTGCAGTAATGTATTCAGCTTCCGCCGTAGATAGTGCAACTAAATTTTGTTTCTTGGAAGTCCAAGAAACAAGTGCATGTCCTAAAATTTGGCATGTTCCGGATGTACTTTTTCTATCTATCCTACATCCGCCAAAATCGGCATCTGCATAAGCTATTAGATCGAATTTTTCAGATTTTGGATACCACAATCCTAAATTTAGAGTTCCTTTAAGATACCTAAATATTCTTTTAACACTCTTTAGATGAGTTAATTTAGGATTAGATTGAAACCTAGCGCAAAGTCCTACACTAAACATAATATCTGGTCTAGTCGCGGTGAGGTAGAGTAGACTACCTATCATTCCCCTATATATTTTTTGATCGAAATTTTCACTATTTTCATCCATATCTAACTTAGTCGCAGTACTCATAGGGGTGTTTATTGCTTTTGAATTATCCATGTTAAATCGTTTTAACAATTCTAATGTATATTTGGATTGGTTAAGAAATATACCATCACTAAGTTGTTTGATTTGTAATCCTAAAAAGAAAGTTAATTCACCCATTAAACTCATTTCAAATTCATGACTCATACATTTGGCAAATGATTCACATAGTGATTCATCCGAAGAGCCAAAAATAATATCGTCAACATAAATTTACACAATAAGAAAATTATTTTCAAAATGTTTAATAAACAATGTAGTATCAACCTTGCCTTTGGTAAAATTATTTAAAATAAGAAAGGAACTAAGCCTTTCATACCAAGCTCTAGGAGCTTGTTTCAAGCCATAGAGAGCTTTAGTCAATTTGAATACATGATTAGGAAGAAGAGAATTTTCAAATCCGGGAGGTTGTTCGACATATACTTCTTCGGAAATAAAACCATTCAAGAAAGCACTTTTAACATCCATTTGAAATAGTTTAAAATTATTACTACTAGCATAGGCAAGGAGCATCCTTATGGCTTCTAATCGAGCCACGGGAGCGAAGGTTTCTTCGTAATCGATACCTTCTTCTTGGTTGAAACCTTTGGCCACTAATCTAGCCTTGTTTCTAACTACGATACCATTTTCGTCTTGCTTGTTTCTAAAGACCCACTTAGTACCTATGACTAAGTGGTCACTTGGTCTAGGAACAAGCTTCCATACCTCATTCCTCTCAAATTGGTTCAATTCTTCTTGCATTGCAATGACCCAAAAATCATCTTTTAAGGCTTCGTCAATGCATTTAGGTTCAATTTGAGAAAGGAAAGCGGCGTTAGCACAGAAATTTTTGAAAGAAGAACGAGTTTGAACCCCTTTTGATGTATCTCCTATAATTTGCTCTTTTGGATGAGCATCTACATACTTCCATTCTTTTGGTAAAGAAATTTCGGAAGAAGATGCATTCAAATGGCTATTTTGAGGAGAGGGTTCATTTAAATTTAAATTATCAAAACCAAAATCATCATCAAAATCATTTTTCTTTAAATCGGAAATTTCATTAAAAACTACATGAATAGACTCTTCTATTACTAAGGTTCTTTTATTAAAAATCCGAAAAGCCTTAGAAACGGAAGAGTAGCCAAGAAAGATGCCTTCATCGGATTTAGCATCAAATTTACCTAAGGCATCCTTTTCATTTAAAATAAAGCATTTACAACCGAAAACTTTAAAATAAGAAATATTTGGTTTTTTGTTATTCCATAATTCATAGGTAGTTTTTGATAGAGATGGTCTTATTAGAACCCTAGTCATGATGTAGCAAGCCGTATTTACGGCTTCGGCCCAAAAATATTTAGGTAAACTATGTTCATTTAACATAGTTCTTGCCATTTCTTGTAGGTTTCTATTTTTTCTTTCAACTACACCATTTTGTTGAGGATTTCTTGGTGTTGAGAAGTTGTGATTGTATCCATTAACTTCGTAAAAATTTTGAAAGTCATGGTTTTGAAATTCACCACCGTGATCACTCCGAATTGATGAAATCATGAAGCCTTTTTCGTTTTGAGTGAGTTTACAAAATTTAGAGAAACACTTGAAGCAATCACTTTTGTGAGCTAAGAAATAGGTCCAAGTGTATCTAGAGTAGTCATCCACAATCACAAAAGCATATTTGCTTCCACCTAGACTTGTTGTATCAATTGGTCCAAATAAGTCCAAATGGATCAATTGTAATGGTCTAGTGGTGCTAATTTGATTTTTTGGTTTGAAGCTTGTTTTTATTTGTTTGCCTAGTTGACATGCATCGCATACTTTGTCTTTAATAAACTTTATATTTGGAATTCCTCGTACTAATTCTTGAGATGAGATCTTAGATATTGTTTTCATGCTTGCATGGCCTAATCTCCTATGCCAAAGCCAAGCATCATCATTTACGGCGGAGAAACACATTTCATTACTTAGTTCATCAAGATTGATGGTATAGACATTATTTTGTTTTAAAGCAATCATAGTCATGTTATGATTTGGTTTTTCAATAATGCACATATTTGATTCAAATCTAATGATGTAACCTTTATCGCATAGTTGACTAATACTCAAGAGATTATGTTTCAATCCATCAACTAGTAAGACATCATCAATGGAAAAATTAAATTTGTTACCAATAGTTCCCTTGCCAATGATTTTGCCCTTGTTGTTGTCTCCGAAGGTAACGTACCCTTCTTCTTTGCTAGTGAGCATAGAGAAATGAGATGGATCTCCAATCATATGTCTTGAGCATCCACTATCGAGATACCATCTCTTGCTCCTAGCTTGTGGGTTTGTCTACAAAAGAGGATGATTTTTAGGTACCCATTTGATTTTGGGTGCCTCAAAAATTGACCCACTAACTTTGTTATTTATTATTAAATTCTTTATAGTTCCTTTAGGAACCCATATTAATTTTTGTGAACTAATTTTCCTAAATGGGCATTTGTAGGCAATATGTCCGGATTTGCAACAAAAGTTGCATTTCATATAAGAGGAAACATGTAATTGGGTCCTTTTATGAAAGTGGTAGGATTTTGATGTAATCCTTTTACAAATCCAATTCCATTTCTATTTGCGATGTGACCCTTGTGTGCAAGGATCATATCTAATCCTTTGCTACCAACCTTAAACTTGTTTAAGGTTTCCTTAAGAAGCAAGTTTTCATTTTTTATTGCTTCTAAATGCTCACACTTAGAGCATGGAGGAGTTTGAAGACTATCAAACTTATCTTGTAGCAAAGCATGCTCTTTCTTTAAGATACTTAACTTCTTGCTAACAGTTCTACATTCATCAAATAATTCATGAAAAGCGATAGAGAGTTCTTCAAAAGATAAATCTTCATTAAATAAATCACATACCTCTTCTTCTAAAGCCATTAGCGCATAATGAGCAACTTGCTCGGTGTTGGACTCCTCTTCTTCGGACGTGCTTGAATCATCCCATGTTGCCTTGAGCGCCTTCTTCTTTGATGTCCTCTTTTTAGCTTGAGGACAATCGTTCTTGTAGTGTCCCGGTTTTTTGCATTCATAGCAAATCACTTGGTCCTTCTTTTGTTCAAATTTATTTTTTATATTATTTTTAAGTTTGTTCTTTCTTAAATATTTTTTAAATTTTTGAGTCAAAAGTGCAATGTCATTGTCACTGTCCTCATCACTTGATGTTCCTTTCAAGTGGTCTTCTTGTGATTTGAGTGTCATATCCTTCCTGTTCTTTGGAAGGGGGTTCTCGAGCTCGTCATGAGCTTGACATGTCATTTCGTAGGTCATTAGAGACCCAATGAGTTCTTCAAGAGGGAATGCTTTAAGGTCTTTGGCCTCTTGAATGGCTGTAACTTTTGGATCCCAACTTTTAGGGAGGGATCTTAAGATTTTAGTTACTAGTTCAAAGTTAGTAAAATCTTTACCAAGAGCTTTGAGTCCATTGATGACATCCGTAAACCGGGTGTACATGTCTCCGATGGACTCACTTGGTTTCATTCGGAAAAGTTCGTAAGAGTGCACAAGGATATTGATTTTGGACTCTTTCACTCGGCTAGTGCCTTCATGAGTGACCTCAAGAGTTCTCCAAATATCAAAAGCCAAATCACACATTGAAACACGATTAAATTCGTTTTTGTCTAATGCACAAAACAAGGCATTCATAGCCTTTGCATTTAAAGCAAAAACCTTCTTCTCCGATTCATTCCATTCGCTCATCGGAAGAGATGATTTTTGAAATCCATTCTCAACAATAGACCAAAGCTCAAAGTCCATAGAAATGAGGAAGATCCTCATGCGAGTCTTCCAATATGTGTAATCCGACCCATTAAACAAAGGTGGTCGTGCAATAGAGTGGCCCTCTTGCATGCCGGAGTAAGCCATCTCTCTTGGGTATTAAACCAAATATGAGAGATAACCTCGCTCTGATACCACTTGTTAGGATCGGAGCGGCACTAAGATGGGGGGGGTGAATTAGTGCAGCGGATTAAAACTTCGATTTTAACAAAATCTTTCGTACGATAAGAACGGAACTTGAAAAGTTTAACTTGAAAGCATATTCTTAAAGTTACGCAGCAAGGGTACTAATGAACTAAAGCAGTAAGAAGATTTGCAGTAATGTAAATGACAATAATAAAATGCAAACTAGAGATTACGCCGATTTTTAGAGTGGTTCGGTCAAATGACCTACTCCACTTGCGATGCCCCTCTTCGATGAGGCTCCCACCTTCCACTAGCAAATCTCTTGAAATGGAAGGGTAAACACCCCTCTTACAACCTTTTACAAGCAGCTCAACCTCTTACAAATTTTCAATAAGAAAGGAGGAGAACTCTCTAGCAAATTGAAAACAAGACTTGCTAAGACTTTCTAAGACTTTTCTCTCAATCAAAATGCTTCTCAAAAGTTGTAACCTCAGCTGAGATTTGAGGGGTATTTAAAAGCCTCAAGAGGATTCAAATTTGGGCTCCAAAATTTGAATTCTCTTAGGGTTCCCGGTGCTGGAGGTGCCACCGCCCAGCGCTCGGGTGCTGGACGGTGCAACCGCCCAGCCAAGAGGTGTCACCGCCCAGCTCTCGGGTGCTGGGCGGTGCCACCGCCTGGCACTCCGATTTCACTGGTTTGGCTTAATTTAAGCCCAAACCATATCTGACTTTGGGCCCAGTTGGCCCCTAACCAGGATATAGGATTATCTCTTAATCCTAATCCTAATTACAAGTGAACTACATAACAAAAACACATCCTAAGCAAGTTTTTTTAACCGCGAACGTCGAGTCTTGTTCCGGCGAGCTTTCCGACGAACTTCTTCCAACGGACTCCCTGCAAGCTCCCAATCTTTGTGATGACTTTAACGAGTAGCCGAGCCTTCTCGGTGATCTCCGCGAGCCTCCGACGATTTCTTCGGCGAACTTCCGACACGTTCCCGATTTCTTCTCGGTTGGTTCCGGCAGCATCTCCGGTGATTCTTCGGTCTCTTAAACGTCCATCGAGCTCGACTCCAGTATCCTTGCTTTATGTTTTCTGGTTATCGTAGTTAATCCTGCACACTTAACTCAATAATATGGATTAGATCAATTAAACCATCAATTGATTATATCATCAAAATCCGAGATTCAACACAAACCGCCTTCATAGATTGACTTTAACATCATCTTGCTTAGAATCGACTTTCACACAGAAATCGTTTTTATCGTTCGAACGCAGTTTCGTTTTAATCGCAGAAAGTTTTCCGCTGCACTAATTCCCCCCCCCCCTTAGTGCTCTTGATCCTAACAATTGGTATCAGAGCCCGGTATTTCTCATTTTGGATTTACACCCGAGAGAAATAGCTCTTCATGGCTTTCAAGAGGGCTTATCGGTCTTTCATCCACCGTTGTTTAACGTATTGGACTACACTTATTGGAAAACTCGAATGAGAGTTTTCTTGATTTCTATGAATTTGGATTTATGGAATATCATTGAAAACGGTTTTCAACTTCCCTCTAAACCGATGAACGAATGGTCGGATTTCGAGAAGAAGTATTTTTCTTTAAACGCAAAGGCTATGAATGTCTTATTTTGCGCTTTGGACAAAAATGAGTTCAATCTGATTTCTACGTGTGAAACGGCTTTTGACATTTGGCGAACACTTGAAATCACGCACGAGGGAACTTGTAGAGTCAAAAACTCGAAAGTTAACATTTTATTGCATGATTTTGAGCTTTTTCGAATGCAACCAAGCGAGACTATAGGCGGCATGCACACCCGTTTCACGGATGTCATCAATAGTTTAAGAGCTCTTGGAAAATGTTTTTCGGATTTTGAACTCGTAAACAAGATTTTGCGTTCTCTTTCTAAGAAGTGGGATTCAAAAGTAACTGCAATACAAGAAGCTAAAAACCTAAACAACTTACCACTTGAAGAACTAATTGGTTCATTGATGACATATGAAATGGTGCACAATGCACATGATGAACATGATGAACAAAATCACATTCCAAAGAACAGGAAGGATTTGGAACTCCGGACAAATGAATATCACTTGAGCGATGACTCAAGTGATGAGGACAATGATGAACTTGAACTTCGAACACTAAATCTTAATAAGTTTATTAAACAAAAATCTAAAATAAATAATAAACTTGAACGAAGGAAGAGGCCAAAGAAGAAAAATACAAAGTGGGATGAATCGAGCTCCTCTGAAGACGATGAGAAAATTAAGAAAGGCGAGGTGGCAAACTACGCCTTAACCACTTTCAATGATGAGGTAATCAAAATCCCCCTAATTTATTTTGAAATTACTTGATGCTTTCATGATGTATTTTCTTTTTTAGTTTAGAATTAATGTTTAAAAAAAATATTATAATCATGCTAGTAATTTCGAAAATGATAATATTGCATATTTTATGATAAACAAACAAAATGATTTTGATTGAAAATATGAAATCATGGTTAAGAAGTAATAATGTGCATCATGTTAATGTCCATTGTTATTTCTCGATTTTGAGTATATTAAATCATGTTTAATTTGAAGTTATGATTAATGAGTATATATTTTTGAAATTAAGTATGATGATTCTTGATAATTATGGATTATCGATTTTCATGATAATAACAGTGGCTTTAAAAATTGATGCATGTTTTAATTTGACATAAATGAAAAGGCATGCTAACATGAAATCGATCACTTAAGATGAAACACTTAAAAAAAGGGGGAAAAATATATTATCAATGAAATCATGAATCTATTTATGTTATAAATTTTGTGAGCCATAAAAATGATTTTGATGATTTAAATTTGAAATGAGTTTTATCAAAATCATGATCATGATTTGTCAAATTGAATGAATTGAAAATGAATGATGATTTTTCTCTTGAATGATTATGACATGTATTCCTTGTATTCATGATATGATTCTTTGTATTCATGAAAGGTTTATCTCATCACCCAATTATTTTCTTTTTGATATTCCTTATGTGATGATATGAATACATGAAATATTCATTAATTTATTTTGATGTATACAAATGAAAAGTTATGATTATGCATGGTAGGATATAATTTAACAAAATTGATACCATCATGATATGAAACATTTATGATTTGCAATGATGCACGCAATACTTGAGCTTTTTAATTATGATGTGATGTATTGCATATGATGTGAATCATGATTTAAAATGCTGTGAGTTGTTGCTAAAATGAAGTATTATAAATGTTGATTTAATGTCATGAATGCTCTAAATGATGAATGTTTGGTATCATGTTTAAAATGTTGATAAATAGTTAAAAATTTAAGTATCATGTATAATATGCTCATAATATTGATTGATTTATTCAGTATCATGCATGAATAAAATATAAGGTTTTTGAAGTTGTGCATGTTTGAATTTGAAAATATAATGATGCACAAATAAGATTGAAACCTACCTTTGTCATGATTTAGAAATTAATGTAAAGGGTCTTCCCTTCTTTTTGCCAATGACATAGGGGGAGAAAGAGTTGCTAATGTGCATATCTCAAAGAGAAAATTGCTAGCTTGCGTGTCTTAAAATGTTGAAAATTTTTTGCTAGCTTGTATATTGTAAACTTGCTATCGTACTATCATGATGATGAGCATATCTTATCTTCATGATTGTATTTGAAAATCAATAGCACAGCCTTGTCCGAATGCATGAAAGTGTTAATTTTATTTTCGGATTCTCTTAACTATTGGTATCCTAACAATTGGATTTTCGAATTATCCTCTTCCAGACTTAATAAGCATATGTCATATCAAGTTTAATTCATATCATTGATTTTTGACATATAGAATCAACTAGCAAATACTCATACACTTATTATGTGAACAATATTTTGTTTTGAGAAATGGATTTGATGAAATGATTCCTGCTTGTAAATTCATTCTTGAAAAAGGAAGTCATTTTTACGTACAAGGATTTGATTCACATACACATCTTGATACTTGTAAAAATGAAGCGTGCTTTAATATCTTATCAATTTTAACTTCATTCAAGTAAGCTCAGAAATAGCTTTCCTCCTTCATGTAAAAAGAAAATAACAAATAAAATGGAAGAAGTTTTCAAAGCTATCTCCATGTCATATTTTCCTTGAGATATTTGAATATTTGGTATCTTATCACTCTTTGTTGAAAAATGACATGAACCTACTTATGGCATCGCACTTATATTTAAAATTTGCTTATATCGTTCTCCTTTTTGTTGACAACAAAGGGGGAGAAATATATGAATTGATGCTATGAACACTGATATTATGATTATGCCATGCTTGCATCATCAAGAGATATATGAATTAATATGATTGCCATATTTGCAATGCTTGCATCATCAAGAGATATATGAATTGATGCTATGATTGCCAAATTTGCATTATGCCATGTTTGCATTATGCGTTAAGATATCAAGAACTTGTATCATAATTTTGCGCGTTGATATCTTACCATGTGATGAAATGCTACAATTGATAAACACTTGAAATGTTTGCGTTATGATATCAAAAGCTTACATAGCAATTTTACATGTTGATATTTGATAATAGCAAACTTGCATGATAATAAAACTTGATATTATGTTTTTCATGCAATGAGTTGAACCAATATCACAAACACTTGATTGTGGTACTTCTCCTTTTTATTGATGACAAAGGGGGAGAAGTATGTTGATGACATGACATGTTATGCATAAGTTTATGCATAAGTTCATGATGACGTGTTGCAAGTATTCATGATGAATATTGCAATGACTTGAATTCAGTTTGAATTCAAGGTTTTATCAATATGGCATATTGATAGGGGGAGTTTGTTTAAACTCCGGGAGTTAAGTTTAACTCCGTCATCAAGTGGTTGTCATCATCAAAAAGGGGGAGATTGTTGAATCTCGTATTTTGATGATGAAACTACTTGATATATGTTTATGATTTAATCTGCGTTTTGAGTGACGCAAGATGCCTCGATCAGGATGAGACAATTAAAGCAGGAAAATCATGTTGTGCCGGAGGAACATGTCAGAAGATTGGACGTCGGGCCGGTGGATCGGTCGACGTATCGACAGAAGGCTTCGGGCCGTGGACTCGGGCATCGGGCCAAGAAGAGCGGGTATTGTGCCAATGATATCGGAGTTGCGGAGCCAATTGGCCGATTGGGCAATAGGCCGCAGGAAAGGACGATGCGCCGAAGAATCGGACGAAGCGTCGAGGGACCAATGACATGCCGGACAACTTGGTTAATTGCTTAGGATTAATTGTCTCGATCGAAGTTTTGTTTACATGTGCAGGATTAACTACGATGAAAGTAAGACATGCAGTAGGAGTTGCGCCGGAGTCAAGACAATGATCACGTTGGGAGTTCGAGAGTTCGACGGAAGTTCGGACAATCGTCGGAGGTTCTGCGGGAACAAATCCGAGAAGTCCATAAGCTTGCCAAAGAAGCTCGTCGGAACTCGCCAAGTAGATCGTCGCAAGTCCAGGAGTTTGCCAGAAGTCCGTAGGAGCATCACCGAGGGTTCATCGGATGATCGATGGAAGTTCGCCGGAAGCTCGCCGGAAGAAGCGATTGACGCACCGGAGCAAGTTGCAGTAAACGTCTTAGAAAATATCGTAGTTAGCACAATAATTAAGTTGGAAATGGGAGGTGATCCCATTAACTTAATCTTGGGGCAATTGGGTCCCTAAAAAATCGAAATTGGGCCGAATGGATCAACCCATTCGGACCCTGATTGCTGTAGGAGGTGCAACCGCCCAGGCCAGGAGGTAGCACTGCCTAGGCTAAGTCTCCGAGTGAGACTGGGCGGTGCAACCGCCCCAGCCAGGAGGTGGCACCGCTTGGGCTCAGTCTCTGAGCGAGACTGGGCGGTGCAACCTCTCCTGACAAGAGGTGGCACCGCCTAAGCTCGGTCTTCGAGCTTTGCCAGGCGGTGCAACCGCCTCAGTCAGGAGGTTGCACCGCCTGAGCTCAGTCTTCGAGCTCTGGCAGGAGGTGCAACCGCCCCTGACAGGAGGTGGCACCGCCTAGAGGCTCAGTCTTCGAGCTCTGCCATGCGGTGCAACCGCTCCAGTAAGGAGGTGCAACCGCCTGATCCCGGAATTCCGGGAATTGATAGTTTTGAGCTCCAAATTTGAACTGGGTTGGGGCCTATAAATACCCCACCCATTCAGCACTGAAAGGGTAAAAACTTATACTGAAAACTTGATCTTTTTCTGTGATTCTTAGAGCTCAAAATTGTTGGAAAGGCCAAAAGTTCTTCTCCCTCTGTTCTTCCAAGTTCTGAGTTGTAAAGAGAGGAGAGAAAATTTCTGTAAGGGTTGTCTCCTAAGCCCGTCAAAAGGAGTGAAACTGTAAAAGGGTGGTTGGCCTTCGCCTATTGAAGGAAGGCCTCTAGTTGACGTCGGTGACCTCGTCGGTGGAGGAAGCCAAAAGTGGAGTAGGTTAAGATTGACTGAACCACTCTAAATCTCGGTTTGCATTTACTTTGAGCATATTATCTTTACTGCAAACCTCCTCTGAAGCTTATTGCTTTCTACGCATATACGATCGGGTTTCAAGCCTTTCACTTTCCGAATCAGCGTTTAGACGTAAATCTGTTTTTTCATACGATCATCATATTTCAGATTGCATTTACGTTTTGAGCTCTACCATAACTTCAAACTGCCTTTATACTCTTGCTTAAACCGCGTCTTGCCTAATCAAGTGATTTACGAATCAGCATTTAGACGTAAATCAGTTTCTTCGTACGAATGTCGTATTTCAGTTTGCGCCTATATTCTGGTTTTCATCATAGCTACAAACCGCCTTCATAGATTGACTTTAACATCATCTTGCTTAGAATCGGCTTTCACACAGAAATCGTTTTTATCGTTCGAACGCAGTTTCGTTTTAATCGCAAAAAATTTTCCGCTGCACTAATTCACTTGGTTCTCTTGATCCTAACAGTAATTTCATCCTATTAGGAACTCAACCATCTTCTCACCGTTACCTTATTATCAAACTATCATCGTAGAGATTAAGACTCGACACTAGATAAGATCATCTTCTATCTTTTGTTGTCATCTATCGTATTCAGAAAAAGATCTTTTTACATATCCTTCCTTAGTACGAACAATAACATTTACTATTAACCTTCACATATAATTCATACGAAAATTAGTCACTAATATGAATTTAAGACCTTATTGACAGAAGCATAATGTATCGGATATATATTTTTAAAATATATTTTAAAAATTATTATTTATGACAAATCTTTAGCATGCACTAATTCTAGTTAGAATATTATTTTGAAAAAAAAAAAAACGAAAGTGATAAGAGGTTTGGGCTCCCAAAAAAAATAAAAGATTGGTAACAATTTTATTTAAGGCAACAGATGTAAGACTTTCTTATAATCAAAAAGTAGAAATAAAAGCTTTAACTCATAAAGAAAAGTGACTTATCCACGAAAAAATGGCATTATTTCTACTAATCCATATAAACTAATCTAACGACCTCCGTATCGGCCTAATTAATTAAAGTTAGAATCAGACAACCCCACCCAAACACTAAAATCATTAACAGAGGTTTAAGTAAAGGGCATATATGTAAATTTATTGGTTGGTAGGTGCGCCAATGGAGTTGAAGGGATAAATAAATAAATACGATCATCACTAACCTTGTAGGGACATTTATGCAAATTCGTCCCTGTTTATCTAACAGGTCCGCGTCAGACAGCAGTCAAACAACACCACAAGAACAAACTAATAATATTTATTATTATTATTATTATTATAAGACGAAGATTGCGTTGTTAAAAATGAAGTATAAATTAATTCTTGGACAAATTATTTTATTACTTTTTTAAAGAATAAAATGTTACATGTGCAGATGCAGCTCATTAATTTAAATGATACCACCACCGTACATCGTTGGCTATATCTTAATTCTAATCAGCCACTGTCGACGTCTTTAATTTAGTTTGATCGTTCGTATAACATATGCGACGCATGTGCTCCTCCTGTCCCATCGCCCCTTGTGCTGATTGGCGACGAGTGGCTGGACCCACCTCTACGTATTCTTTACTCAAACTTTTCACCGATGAGAGAACGACATCTGTCCTACGCGTGGCAGCAAGATCGTCGAGGTATCTTTCCTATTGGCGCTTGCTTTTGGGTCCCAGAAGCATTTTGACCAATGGGAAAGCATCGTTTGGGGTGGATGGCTCGGCCCGTGAACACGTAGTTTGGTGGTTCGGTGGAAGAAAAAGTTACTTTCTAGTCCTCCAACTCTTTGTTATTTCGATTGCACTCCTTATGGAGGGGGCGATGGGGGAGACAAAGTTGCAGTTAAGCCCCTCAACTCTTTATTTATTTGGCTTCGCTCCTGATGCAATGGACATGGGGGAGAGTTCGACTCTACTTTCCTTTGTCGCTTCCTCACGGCCGGACGCAGACCCGTGATTCCAACGCCCTCGAGTCCAAGGCCTGGGAAGAAGCCAAGAAACTTCTCTCTCTCCCCCTCTCTCATCCGAACGCTTTGCGGTCCAAGAAGCGATGAAGAACAAGATGGCTTCAGTAGAACTCGCTGTTTGATGGGAGGCAAGGAGACCTCTTCTTCTTCTGCCTCACCGCCTTCCTTCGTCTGGGATTGCCTCCTCTGACCGGTGTGTAAGACCCGCTTCTTGGTCAGCTTCATGGGGTTCTGGTTTTCCTTTCCTGTGGGTTCGTTCTTCTTTGTTGGGCTGGCTTTGGTTAGATTTAGGCCCGGTGGTTGTTTTCGTGCTGCTTAATCAATCAGCCCTCTTTGGTCTAGGTCGGTGTTCTTAGGTGCGTCTTGCAGAAGCTACTGAGCTAATTGTTTGCAGAAAAGAGGGATTTTGCTGCTATTTATAATGCTCGATCGCAATCTTGGTGTCGATTCTGTCCAAAATAATAGTTTTTTCTTCTTCCACCACGCCGATTGGTTGTCGATTTAAGTGGATATAGTTTTATTTGGTTGCCCTGAAGACAAGGTCAACTCGTATTTTGGTAGTTTGATGTTCTTGTTAAAGTCGTAGCATTAGTACATATTTAAGAACTGTGAAAGTGTTGCAAGATGAGCTACAAAGATTAGACTACTTTTGTTAAGGTTGAAAATTGTATAGGCGTTTATTTCTTCAGCACTGTATTTCAATATTATTTGTTTTTCAGTACGTTTACAATTGTAACTATAGATTGATTACTAAACAACATGGGGCAGTTTTAGTAGATTTTAAAACCTGAAGAATGAAAATCTAGGAAAATGATAAGAAAAATAGACACTGCAGAAAGATTGTTTTTATCATGACTGGTCAACTTTTGTTGGTTGTAAATCATGAAGACAGAAACTGTTAGGGTGAAGATATGATGAATTAATTAGCCCTAGTTTCTAGACCCCAAAAAAACTTTCTACATTGTAAGCTTTCATTTCTCTCATCCTGCCGTTGCATTGCTATGGAATCGGTGTGCCCTTCTTCCTTTTTCAATCGTGGTCACATCTTAAAGTGACATATACTTTGTGGGTCAAAGAACACAAATGCTTTCATACAATTGGGGTACTAAACAAGACCAGAGGTATCGAATCTGAAGATTACGCTACTTGTCATAATTTTTCTCGTTTCTACAAATGGCTCTGTTTCTTCTGTAGTTCTTTGTTAACGTGGAACTAAGTGTTGGTGGCTTTCCCTTAAGCAAATGATCAATAGAAGACTGGAACAAGAGCTTCTGATGGTAGTAAACTTCCTTATGAATATGGAAAATTGGTACTATACTTACAGATCCAGATATTTATTTCAATTGATGCTCATTCTTCTATTGCAGTCAAAGGGAAACTATGAATCAGCATGATGAAAAAATTTTGAGGTCAGACTTTATATAATCATATCCATCATTCTAGTAGTAACAGACACTTGAATAATGTATTTGTTTTTTGTACAAGTAATTAGTGCTTCATTTTTACCCCTTCTAAACACATTTGATTATAGTCTATGAGTTTACTCCTCACAGTGTTCTGATTATCCTAATCAACACATGCACAATATTGGCATATTTAGCTGTGTACTCAATTGCATTCACTAGAAGTACTTGTTAGTGTTAATCCAATGTTCGACTATAAGGTTTACATAAAGACACCACAGTGAAACTTATGGTTCTAAAACGGTAAATGATAATAGAAGCCAATCCAAGTGCAAGCAAGTAAGTAACAAGGACCAGATAGATTTCTTTTTATGATTATGCAATTTTTTTTTATAAGTATGTTACAAGGGTAAATTTGTCTATTTCAATTGAGAGAAAACTTTGCTTCTTTGGTGTCCAAGTTATTATATAGTTTCTACATTCAAAATGTATGAACTTATGAGGGAAAAAAAATATCAATAAAATTTTCAGCATTTTTTTTTTTTGGGTGAATACCATTTGGATAACTGCAATAACTCCAATATTGACAGGTTCTAGGATTGGAGCTCAGAGCAATCACAAAGTTCATAGAGGACATCTTCACGAAAACAATAATTGGTCCACTAATGAGAAGCATGCAGAGAATATATCATTATATGTTTGAACTTCTAAGCAATATCTTTCAGTATAAGTCCATAAAGGATTCATCTGCAGAAGATTTGAAGTCTAGGAAGAAAGTACTGGATCCTCAAGGGCCATTTCTCCAGAAGTGGAATAAAATATTTGTTTTATCCTGTGTCGTGGCAATATCTGTAGATCCTCTCTTCTTCTACATTCCATTTGTTAATGATAAGGATACCTGCGTTGATTTGGATGAAAATTTGGTGATCACAGCAAGTGTCTTGCGATCCTTCACCGACATTTTTTACGTACTTCATATAATATTCCAATTTCGAACTGGTTTTATTGCTCCACCATCTCGTGTATTTGGAAGGGGTGTCTTGGTCGAAGACTTTTCAGCAATAGCCCTTAGATATTTGAAGTCATACTTCCTTATTGACATTCTTGCCGTTATTCCTCTCCCTCAGGTAGCAAGACTTTATGATGTATCTACATGTGCAATATGTTTATTTTGACTGTCTCTTTGTTGATCATTGAGAAATTTTGTTAGGTCTGAATTTGCAAAAAACATCAAATTCTCCTATATTGCCCCAAAAGGCATAATTGCAGACAGAAAACATTGGTAGGCTAGCTTTTTGCATGGTTTGCTGTTCCTCTTTTTTAGTTTAGTTTTTAGCTTTAAATATTTGGCATTCATTTTCAGTTATACATAGCCACTTATATGAAGCCTTTATGCCAAAAACAAAGGGCCTATGGACTTTTGTCATCTACTATGACATCTTTTTTAATTGTGTGTAGGGTATTTGGACACGAATCTCCAACATATGTTTGGCTAAATATTGAATAACAATGGCTTATTGAAATTATTATGAGATCTATTTCTTGACTAAGTTTAGAAAATCATAATGTACTTCATGGCAAGTTTCGTCATATCGCCCAGTATGGGCAGTATGTATCGGTTCGACAAGAGATCGGTATGGGCGGTACATACCGATCTATCGGTACACCCCATCATATCATGTGTCAGTTCATCTGTATGGTTTGGGACATACCATGTCAATAGCCAGTCGGTGCATTGGTATGGTACGTATCAAACCATACCAATGTACCGACACACGATATGATCGGGCATACCGACAAACCGGTATGTACTGCCCATACCAGTCACTTATCGGATTGGTACATGTCGTTCATACCAGGCGGTATGTCGTGGTACCACAAACCTTACTTCATGGCACATTGTTTTTTGTTTGCCCGAAAGACTGAATTCAAGTCATGAGAACCTACAGTGTTGTCAATTTCCTTGGAAATTCTTGGCTTTATATAGACCACATAGAGCTTTTAATCCATTATGTCTTTGTTTTCAAGTTGGGTAGAAACTTTAGCTTCTACATTAATTCATATGACTTAAGAAAAGACTAGCTTGAGGACTATACATATGATTGTGATCACATATTTGAGAATTTTGGTTAAGTTTGGCTAAAGATGGATAGTTGAAGTTAAAAAAAAACTTTGGGAGTTTTGTGTGATCATTGTATGCCCGATAAATTCAAATTAAAAATTAATAAAATATTTGTAAAGCTTGGGAAAATTATTCTTGATGAGATTTATGTAGGTTGGAACAAAGAATGTATGCATTCAGTAACAATTAGGTATAGCTATAGTGGAAGATGAGATGAAGGAGAATTATTGATGATGGTGTGGACATGTCCAAAGGACACCAATAGATGCCTTGTTAGACATGGTGAGTTAAGATTAGTAGTGTGAGAAGAAGATTGATGACAGCTTGTCGGATATCTACGATTTTCACCTGAATCCAAACTTAACTAGCCATCTAGGTACCTTAAGTAGGTCAAGTATGCCAGTACTCGAAAAAAGATAACCCACTGTCATCATAAGAAACAACAACATACTTGAGCCTGAATTAAACCATCCAGGTATCCTTACCTGATTCGGGCATCTATTTTTGTAATCAAACCTGTCAAAAACGTGATTAAAGATGTCAAAATATGGTTTAAGCAGGTTGGGTAGATGGGGTACCTGAATAAACTTGACCCACTGTCATCCCAAAAAGGAGAGGGAGAAACTTTTTACGGAACAATCTTTCATATATTTGACTGTTATTAGTTTCACTACTGATATTGCCCCAAATAGTCCAAGTGATGAGGAAAATATATATTTATCCAATCATAAATAGTTGAGACATTACAGCTTGTTGTTGGTTAACATCAGTAAATCTTAGTGCTTGGGCATGTGATTTAATGGGTCAAGGGCTCTCCTGAGCAATACATAGCTTGGCACATGCATTAACTGCCTGATTCCAATCCCCTACATGACCAGCTTCTTCTCTTATCACGACTGTGGTACTATGGTTATTGACACAAGTAAGTTGAGATTTTCTTTGAAAATTTGTCTGGTTTCTCTCTCTGTTTTTCAGCTTCATCCTGTGGATAACACCAAGTGCCCTTTTGTCCCAGTTTTAGCAATTGTAACTCTGCTTGTTCTTGTTATTGGAGGAGTCATTTGTCCCATAGACATATTGTTACTAGGTTTATGATAGCATTTCTTTTATCACCATGGGGATTCTAGTCTAAAATTTATGTGGCTTCCATAGTTATGTCTTTGTTACAGTGGCCATGTAGTTCACTTCAACAATCCTTTTATAGATCACTTGTTTTCATTTATATGAGCATGTCACTTATTGTTTGCATGTGCAAAGGGGTTCTTCTGCTGTTGGTATCCCAGTATGGAATTAAATTGTTCTCTTTATGTTTTTGCCTATTCAGGTTGTTATATTGATCATAATACCAAAGCTAAAAGGGTCAGGTTCGGTGGACGCAAAGACGCTGTTGATGTACATTATCATTTTACAATATGTGCCTAGGCTTGTTAGAATAATACCATTGTATGTTGAAGTCACAAAATCTGCTGGTATAATTGCTGAAACTGCATGGGCTGGAGCTGCTTTGAACCTTTTTCTCTATATGCTTGCAAGTCATGTAAGCTCCAATTTCCTAAAAGTTCATTTTCATTACTAGAATCAGAATATTCTATATTGGCTTTAAAAAACTTCTGTAAATACACCTTTCACTTTTTTAGCAGAATAAGTAATTTAATACTTTTCATATCACCTTTAATGATATTTTGCTGGATACTAATGTTTGCTTTACAATATTTCCTGTGATTCAACTTTTAAAACTTTAGTAGAGAAAGTAGTTTGTAGCTCGTTTTGTAAATGCAGTTGTCCACCTCTAGTTGTTGTATTTGTGTTCTTATGGATTTGTTCACCAACTTTAACATATTTTTTTATTTGTTCATTTAGACTGTTGATTGGTTTCACAATTTTAGTTTTCTTTTTAGTTTTTACAATTATTTTGATTGGTTGGTTTTCATATCTTGATGAGAGTAATTGAACCACTTGTTGCTTAGGTAGCAATCACTTGCTGCTTAGGTTAGTAGACAATCTCAGGATATAAATTATTGCGTAAAATATAATATATCATGATTTAAGATATTTTGATTAGTCCAACATCGAAAGTGGTGGTGTTTTTAGTATATAGTATTGTGTATTTATCATGAGTAATTGGGGCTTAAGTATTTGAAGTCACATGGTTAAATACCCATTTTCCTTGAATTCTCACAGCCATCATGTCTTGGGCCTTGATGAGAACAGTTGGGATCATTATGATACCCAAAATAGTCCTATGCTGGAAGTGGATGATGCTATGGGCTATAAGACCTGATGGGCTTACTTTTAAGGCTTATGTATGTTGGGATGATTGTGTTATCTGAATTAATCCCTCATTTAATGTGGATGATGGATTGGGTAGTATAAGGCTTGATAGTCTATTCCTCAATGAGTTGTGCTTATGTATTTTGGTTGTGGTATAAGGATCATTTTATCCGATTTCTATGCTAGTGGGCTCTATTGGATTGGGTCAAAGCAATATTTGTTTATAGAATTAGATATACAAACTTATAAGTAAACGAAGGATCGTCATTTCGGGTACTAGACCCATTTCGGAGATCTGTTGGACCGATATATACCGGTCAGTATCGGTCATGGTACGTCGGTATATACTGGTGTTTTGGAAAGGAAGAAAAAGAGGGAGAAAAGGAAGGGGCGATGGAGGAAGAAGGAATGAAGAAGAGAAAGTAGTGGAGGAGGAAGAAGAAGAAGCAGTGGACGAGGAGAAAGAAGGAAGAAGAGGAAGAGGAGAAGAGGTGGGAGCATACCTGGGAAGAAGAAGGAATGTGGCAGCAATGGTGTTGGCAGTGGTGAAGCGATCGTGAAGCAGCGCAATGGCGAAGAATGTGAGAAGAGGGCTCTCGCATTTGCAAGTCCTAATTTCTATTTTAAGCTTTTTCTTATTTTAATGCTGAGTTAGACAGGCCCCACTGTTTTTTTTTTTTACTCATTACTTTTTACTGAACTAGACTAAGCCGCCTGAAACAAGGGTGATCCATGTACTGACCCACGCCTGGACTGACACATACTGCCCATTTTGTACCATTCCAGGCGGTACAACAATCATTGAAGTGAACTATTAAAAAAATCATTAAAAACTAATAATTTTAGTGACATGTAGGAATAGTGGCTGAAGTTATGTGTTTTTCTAATCGATATGGTTTGCACATCTTTTAGCATCTATTGTATCAGTATCTCTCAACTATTACGAAGTGACAGGTCCAGTGACGTGTGGATCAAATGGTACAAAGATTGTGCATGCATAGACTTGGTGCTTGGGAATGAGGATATTGAAGTGTTTTGTTTAGCTTTTCATTTCCCCTCTAAGAATGATTTACAACTGGAGAATTCATTTCAATAATTTTTTTTTTTTACTTCATGGAGTGTATAGAGACCAACGGGAGCCAGCTCATTGCTATCTTGAAAGGGATGAAAAGTGATCTTGGTGATGAAGGGAAACATGTCAAGAGAGCTTAAGCTCAACCCAGGACAACTCAAAACCAGTGAAGCCCTGACCCATACTAGTTCTTATAAGTTTATAAGTTTTTATGATGACATGGTTTATAAATTTTATGACAGCAAGGCTTTGTTGCTATTCGTATCTCTCTTCAAGCACTGTGTTACAAATCTAGCTATGTGCCAGTGTTCACTGCCAATTTAAAATTTAAGTCTCCACAAATCACCTATGTGGCTAGTCACCTCCAGCTCACCCATTTAGCCAATGCCGAGCACCCATGCTTAGCCATCGAAGGTGGTGGCTGATTGGATGGTGGCCCTCATTGCTACAACTATTAGGTGGTGTTTGTGGTTGAAGGGCGGTGGATCATGGTGATTCAGTTGGAGGGTGGCACTAGTCAAGATGGCAACATTCACAGGTGCAAGCTTGGCAAAGTTGGGTAACAGTTGGTGGCTTTATGTAGGAATTGATGAGTGCAACGTCGGAGGGGACACATTCAACAGCAATTGTATTTTCTTATTGCTGAACCATAGTGGTCTGAATCAATGAACCAAGCCTAGCCCTCTCCCGCAACTAGACCTAGCTTTATTTTAGAGCCAGTATCAAGAAAAGACACCAGATATGCTTTTGTCTGCAAACAAACATCTTTTCATTTAACAAAAATAGGAGGCCTAATGCACAATACCTCATTAATGTTGAGCTTGTAGGGGATCAATGTGCACAGTTTATAAGCAGTGAATTCATGACTTAAACTCTGATCACCAATCTGTAAAAAAGCAAACTTATAATGGTGCCAACACTCACCCTATTTGTTTGTTTATGCCATCTATGTTTTTCTAGTTCTTCTAGTGCTGATTGTGCTGATGGTAATGTGTAAACTATTTATTGAGAGAAAACATTGGTTGGTTTCATTTGTCTATTGTGCTGTTGGTTCTTGCAGAAGCTGCTATATTCTGAATATTTGACTAGTGGAAGCTCTTCATGGATAACTATGTAACACCTTTGATAAGATTATTAGAAAAATCTTTCCAGGTACTTGGGGCATGCTGGTACTTCCTTTCTATTGAACGAGAAGATTCTTGTTGGAGACGTGCCTGCCATAAACATAATTGTACAACTATGTTCTGGTACTGTGGAGTTAAAAAGGAAGAAAGCATGGATTTTATAGATGGTGAGTGTCCTATTCAAGAAGAAAATGCAACAATCTTTGACTTCGGCATGTACCTTCAGGCTCTTCAATCAGATATTGTTCTTCTAAGAAACTTTCCGGAAAAGTTCTTTTATTGCTTTTGGTGGGGCTTACAAAATCTGAGGTATGTATAAAGAAATGCTTTCTTTATAGTTGTAGCTCGATGTGTTTTCTATAATAGTGTTGCTGATAGTGTATTGTACTGGCATGGTAAAGCTTGAAATTTGGACCCCATTTAATTAAAAATTGAGATCTACCTATCGCATGTCAAATGTCTCTGCTTCTATGAAACCAATTACACTATTGTTCATATATTATTGTTATGTAAGTTCATAACTCTCGTATCAACTTACGGACTTTCTGTTAATTCCTGATCCTTAGGATTTAATCTTGTGGTCCTGTGAACTCTTTGAAATTTCATCAGTTTGCCTTCTTTGTTCTCAGAAAGTGTAATCTTCACTGCCATGTACCAAAGTTTGATTTTGAATTTGTCTCTTAAGCCTTCAAAATTCATTACAAGTTTCACAGTGTATTTTTAGTTTTTTCAAGTATGGTTTCCCCATTTCACTCTGAAGAGGTATCCCATTGATAAACTTGAAATATGTTTCCACATTCTATTCATAAGAGGGTATTTCATGGGTAAACTTAAATTATGTTTGGATGGCAAGAGTCATGCAATGAAAATAAAAAGAGAATTGCAGAAATTTAGTGGATAATTACAGAAAAATAAAAAAAAAACAGAATGGAAATTCCCTGCAGTAAGCAGGGATGCTGATATTGATTGGAAGAGCCTTCTGCATGCACTCGGGGTTGATGGGCATGGTGTTTGACAGAACTGAATTATGGTGCCAACGAGATTACACAAAAGTGCTGACAACTTGCAGTACTTGCCTTAAATCTGGCACTGCTGTCTTCAAAATGGTGCTTGCAATAATCTTTCCTTTTGGAATCTCACACCCCAAAATTATTGCTTGAACCAAAGATTGTCCATATCATATATTTGGGTGATGCTAGAAAAGTGTTACTTGGCATGATGGCACAGGCTAACACTTGACCTGTGGAAGGTACGTGATGGCACAGGCTAGCACACAAATGCATGGCATGTGCCGTGCAGTCCATGATATGGCAATCCATGGCATGAATGTTCCCTTTTTATTTCTGAGGCAGCAATTTTAGATTCCTTGACGTGTTCAAATTTTGTTCTATGGTTGATTTAGCCAGTTTCTTACCCGTCACATGGTTACAGTTGCCATCAAATTATCTATAAGGATAAATTAGCTGCTAATTGGTAAGAAACATTGCTTCTTTATCAAAATATTTTCCTAGAGCCTTCTATGATTTCATTTGCTTTGTTGGGTGCTGTATATATTTGAACTCTTGTTGGTTGATCAATAATTACTGAGACATGAATGGCATTTTCAAGCTAAAATCCTTATACCAGCAAATTTATTCATACATATTGGATTGGTTTATACATGTAATCTTTTTACATTTGTCCTGGATTGGCATCCAGATATTCTGATAGTCAATAACTGCTGGTTTTTTTGCGTCCTATCTTGCAGTTCCCTGGGACAAAATTTGCAAACAAGCACTTACCTGGGGGAGATTTTATTTGCTGTTTTCATCTCCATTTCTGGGCTGGTTTTGTTTTCACTTCTTATCGGCAACATGCAGGTATTTTTTCTCTTAACATTCAAGTTGATCAGCTTTCACTTTTGAATGGTTGTGTTTATACTAGGTTTGACGTTTGATAAAATGTTGATGTACACAAGTACTTAAAGGTGGGAAGTGAACTGGTGACAATGATAGATATAAAAGATTATAGATTTGAGCATTTGAATTGATGATAATCAGTTGGGTATCTTCAAATTTGATGAAAGAAAGCTATAATAAAATTCATTTCTTGACTTTGGTTGGGTTGCCTTGCACCTTGCCTGAGCTGGACCTAGATTATTGTTGGATTGGTACTTTTGATGGCTCCAGCCTGTCCCAGGTCCATGAAAATTTTGCCCAATTGCAAACAAATGATGGTGTAGGCTCACTTTGGGCTTGGGTTCGTGTTCCCAAGTAAGCTCGCCTTGGCTGGGATTCGTGTTCCTGAGTTGCAGCCAAGTGATGAACCTTGATTTTATTGAAATTTTACTAAAATGTCTAGATCTATGTAGATCTATTAAAGAAAAATATCAAGATATTTATCTCTCTGTACTAAAATAAGAATAAAGATTTAACTGGATACATCCTATCTTCCTATATTTTCTTTTTTGGTACATTCAACAAACCCTGTGTTGGCATCACAGACTTATCTGCAATCTACCACTGTGAGAATAGAAGAAATGAGAGTGAAAAGGCAAGATGCAGAGCAATGGATGTCCCACCGGATGCTTCCAGAGAATCTGAGGGAGCGAATACGCCGTCATGAACAATACCAATGGCAAGAAACAAGAGGGGTTGATGAAGAGCATCTGCTTCGAAATCTACCTAAGGACCTAAGAAGGGACATAAAACGTCATCTCTGTTTGGGACTGCTGAGGAGGGTAAGTTATTTACCCATCACCTTCTTTTTCAGATTTCCGTCTCCACAGTAATCACCAATATATACCATGATATATAATACTTGGAAGAGAATAAGTATTATGCTCTTCCAATTATAATGATTGTGGTGGTGATGGTGTCATTCTCAACTCTATTTCTGTGAATGTATTATGTCAAAGTCTAAAAGAACAAAACTATATTACTTTCCAGTTCACATGAAGAGTAATTATTTGTTTGCCTGCTAATTCTTGAAACTTGTTGGGACTGCTTGAACTAGATGATTCAACCAGTCCAAAATCTATCAGTATTGAAAACATATAAAGAAAAAAAAAAGATGGAAGGCAATCTGTGGGACCTTAAAAGGAAATGGGAAGGTCATAAAAAAATAAGTTTCTTCTATTTGTGCATTGCATTATATGGCCTATAGGAGAACTTGCTACTTGATGTTAAACACCTGAAATGATAAAGACAATTCACTATTCAACAGATTAGATTGAATCCTCAGTGCAGTTTCACCCTTACATAGCATGCAGCCCCTTCTATGTTCTGCTGTTGGATGATGTATAAAAACCTGAACTTTTCCTTGTTGGTCCTATGGTAATTTTACTTTGTCATATTAGGACAAAAAAAAACGGTTATCTTCTGTTTTTAAAAGTTTTACATCGATGCTACTCTTTGCTTTCTCACACTGTCATGCAGGTTCCCATGTTTGAATTAATGGACGATCAACTTATGGATGCCATGTGTGACCGTCTGAAACCAATCCTTTACACTGAAAACAGCTGCATTATTCGTGAAGGGGACCCGGTGGATGAGATGCTCTTCATCATGAGAGGAAGACTGCTTAGTGTTACAACAAATGGTGGCAGAACAGGGTTTTTCAATTCGGATTACCTGAAGGAAGGCGACTTCTGCGGCGAAGAGCTTCTGACATGGGCTTTGGATCCCAACTCATCTTCGAGCCTCCCCATCTCCACAAGGACGGTGAAGGCATTGTCTGAGGTTGAGGCTTTTGCTCTAGCCGCCGATGACTTGAAATTTGTTGCCTCCCAGTTCAGGAAGCTGCACAGTAAGAAGCTGAGGCATACCTTCAGATTATATTCTCAGCAGTGGAGAACATGGGCTGCTTGCTTTATACAGGCAGCTTGGCGACGCTACTCAAGAAAGAAACTGGAGGAATCTCTACACGAGGAGGAGAACAGGCTGCAGGCAGCCCTTGTGAAGGATGGAACTACCACACCGAGCCTTGGTGCAACAATCTATGCATCAAGGTTTGCGGTGAACGCATTACGTGCCTTGAGGCGAAACGTAACTCGTAAGGCCAGGTTACAGGAGAGGATGCCTGTAATGTTGTTGCAGAAGCCACCAGAACCTGACTTTACTGTGGAAGAACAGTAGCACATGCATATGGTAGTGGCTCATGCTTCCCTCTCGCTTGCTTGTGCAATGATTTGGATGTCAATCACTGGCTCACTCACAAGGCACTTTCTGGTTTGTATGGATTTCTCTAAAATAGATTGCAAGTGTTGTTCTCTACGTGGATTGCAAGTGTTGTATTAATCTACAGTATGTTTATGGTAGCAATACAGTTTTTCGTACGAGTAGAGATGGGCAGCGTGATGTCCTGTGTGGCAGTGTACATAATCTATTCAGTAACATTGGACAGCGTTGTGTTTGAACTTTTGGACTTTTAACTTGTAAGACCTTGTATCTTTGGTTCCGGATTGCGCAGTGTGTACATGATCTATTCAGTAATATTCTAAGACCTTGATCTTGGAATTATAAAGTGTGTGATGGATCGACGTATAATAATTATAAAGGAACTTTAGACTTAATTTCTTACTCTTTTGTTGCGGATTGCATAGTGTGTAATGAATGGATCGACTCAACGTATAATAATTATAAAGGAAATATTTTTAGATGGATAGATGTTTTGTGTATGACTATTAACCCACGCCTCTTTTTCAATCCCGAAAAAGATTAAGAAAATTGAATTATGTATATTTAATGGAATCAATATAATTTTTTTGTTTTTGGATGCTGAAAGATACGGCAGAAGTGCATACTTTTGGCAGATAAGCAAAGCAGCGTGTATACATACATAATTACTTACTTTTGGCAGAATCTCATTCTAAAATATCTACTTCTTCAATATTATTACGGAAAAAATAATGTGACTTTGGGCGATTGATATGGCACTGTTTTTTACTCTTTGCTGATTCATCATCAGATAAATTTTCAGCAATCCGAGTCGAGAGAAAAAAAATATCCAAGTAAAATTATTTTTCAAAAACATTTTTTTTTTCTTGAAGAGATAAAATAAGACATCCCGCCACAGCTGCATTTATATACATACCACTAGAAACGGATAGAAAATATAAAAAAAATCTAACAAATAAAAAAAAAAGTAAAAAAAAAATAAACCTATGTCCAATGGATCATACCTACCAAGAAAACACATTTTTGTTTTTTCTTTGTTTTGGTTCAACCCATAGTCAATAAAACATAATTTTTTTAACAACACTTTTTCCTAATATCTCTTGCAGATAGCATCCAATTTAGAGCTGTCAATTATATTTATCTATTTAAGTAATCTTATACAAACAGCCATCACATTATCCATGGAAGAACCAAAAACTTAAAAAACACTGTTCAACACTCTATCCAATCAGGAACCCAAAATAAAATGATTATAATCTTCTTAAACGACCAGCAAGCAATCATCGATGGCGAGCTTTTATTAAGCCATTGCTAACTTTCTCCTTATCAAAATACAGTTGTTCCAACTTGTAAATTAAGTTCAAGTTTCCCAAAAAGAAGGATATAGATATACTTCTAATATCTAGGAAATGTTTTGGCTCCAATCCCACTAGAAACCCAGCCGCAGCTGCACCAAGACATCAGCTCTGCTGCACCAATCACCTGAACAGTGAAGAAAAAGGGCAAAAAGGTATTAAACAAACAATTGGAAGTGGATCATCACAACTATGCTTACGGAAAGCTGGCTCACCGAGCGTCTATCACAACTGAGATTTGGTGCTTTGTTTTCTACATAATTGATAGGTGCAGCACATTGTGTAAAACTGGATAAAGAATTGCCTTGTCATATAAACACCAATTGGGTCAAATGAAACCAGCACAACAGGAGCTTAAGGTTTCTCAAGAACGTTTGGGTTACAAGGCTCATTCCACTTATTCACCTTTCTGATCTAATCTCTTCTACTTCCCTCCACTTAGGTGGCACAAATCAACGTAATTTTGTTTTTGTTTTTTTTGGGAAAGGAAGTACATCCATCTAGAAGAGCATGTGGCATACACGCCAATATCTCGGTCCATTCTTAAAGCAGTCTAATTATTTAGTTCAATCATTTGAATAAACTTCATGTGATACGTTAATATGAAATATGAACATTGAAAACCTCCGAGGAAGTCGTGTGAGCTGTAAGTGTTTGCTCTGAATTTTTTTTCATCACAAGAAACAAAAACTTCCTCATCACACAATCATGTTTATCGTATAGGAATCATTCATCCAGCTTAGGTTCAGAGCATAAGAAACCATCAGTAAGAGGTACTACACTCAAACAATAAACTAAACAAGCATTAAAGTAACTATAAATTGTTACAGGATGTCACAATATGCCAATTATTACATTGAGGATTTGGTTGGAAACCTTAAGCCATTCCCATTGTTCTGTGCCCAGCAAACAAAATTTCACAGACGATGTCATATACACAAGTGGAAAGATGATAACTAAGAGTGACGATTGCATAAAGAGATATACTCAACAAAACAACATGGACAATAGCTTAGAAAGAAAAATCACAGAAATCGATACTCATTCAGCAAGAAATAACTAAGAAGAAGAACACAATAACAAAATCAGACAAGTACGTTATCCAAGTACATTCTAATAACAGATGCAGTGGAAGCTTACCTCCTCAGATGTTGCTGGGATACATGAAAACCCTGACTTTTCCACCCTACACATATAAAGAGACGAGAAAAAAGGTAAGCAAAAATGTGATCTTTGAAGCTCGACTAAGCACAGGGACTCGAGCTCACCATGGATTTAGGCGGGAGGTTGGACTTGAACTTGGCACGGATGACGCCGCTGTTGCCGTGTGGGCGCGTGACCTTGCCCCAGATGCACCGGTACCGCGTCCCCTTGGTCTTCGTCTTCGCCTTGTAGATGTACGCCATCCTCTTACCGCAGTACCATGCCACCTCCTCCTTGGTGTTCACGCCCTCGATCTGCACCAGCGAGGTGTTCTCGTACTGGTTGGACTTCGACCTGATCCATAGATTCCCCGATCAACCCCCATAGAAAACACACACACACACACACAAATCCAATAAAATCAAGGAATAAATTCCATAGTTGATGGAGTCTCGACTTGCCTCTTGTAACCGAGGATCGTCCCGCGGACGTACAACCTGAAATTCAAATCAGCCGATAAGAGCAACCATAAAAAGGTCGACTTGATGGGGATCAAAATGAAGAAAAGGAGCAGATTATCTTCTAGGAGAGGACAAGATGGTACCTCACGCGCTCGCCTTGCCGCCCCTTCACCATCTTGGTGCTCACGAGTGGTGCGCCGACGAACAGACCGCAAGTCAAGAACGAGAATCGAAGTAGGGTTTGGGAGACGAAGAGCAGTTAAATAGGAGAGAGCGCGAGCGAGAGCGAGAGCGAGATCAGCAGACCGGACGGTCGTAGTTGCATCTCCGAATGAAAAAGGGCTTAGGCTTCTCCAGCTCGATTTGGGCCTTGATGCGACCCATTTAGCGAAGTATATTTACGCACATATGCTTGTCTGTCACTTTACTCATTTAGTGAAATATCATAGTTTCTCTCTCCCAAACACTAATATAAGTCCTTTCAGATATTAGCCAAAATTTGACATTTTGATATAACATTATATGAAAAATTTTATAAATAATATAAAAAATTATAAGATAAATTTTTTATATATAATAAGTTATTTCACATCTAAAATATTGATACGGTGATAATGTACAATAGTTATTAGGTGATAAAATTTTAAGGATATTAACTAATATAATCGATAAATTTTTTTGTTTATTTAATAACAAGAACGAAGGATCAAATCATATGCTCACCATTTAGCATTTATGAAAAAATAAGTGATTTTCATACTTATTTTTAGCATGTATATTCTTCTAAATGTAAAAATTTCACCGTGTTAATCTCCGTAAATTAGATACTATAATCAAAACTCTAAATATATTCTTTGTAAAAGCATTGGAGTGTTTTTTTTAACATATTTAAGTATCTTTTTTTTTTAATCTCAAAGTAACTAATATTTTCTACGATCAATTATTGATTGTTTTTATGGATGCTCATGCACGGGATCTTAAAATCCTTAATTATATAAAGTATTAAAATATCATGAATTAAATTTTAGTTTGTCAATGGTATTATTAATGCCAATCAGAGTGCTAATATATGATATATAAAATAGTTTAACAGGAGCCTAAATCTTTAGGTTATTGAAGGATATATATGTTCTAAAATAAATTTAAGAGGAATAAATTCTAAAATCATTAATTACAATTGAGACATGTATAATTTTAATTACATAGGAATGAGTATCACTATGTACACGATTCAGTGTCTTTGTTGAGAAATTCGTAATGGTCAATCCATTATTCCACAAGTAATTAGTTTTAACTTCGAGCATCCGTTGAAATATCATGTCCATTAAAATTATTGAATTTTTTCAATTATGTAATTCATCATATATAAGGAAGTTATAATATTAAGGATAAATTTATGAAAAGTACATATTTAAAAAAAAAAATCATAGGATACCCTATTTTTTAAATTTTCATAAAATACCCTATTTTTTAAATTTTTTTTATGGAACATCTTTTTTTTTTAAATGATATTTATGTCCTCAACATCTCGACTTGTCATCTTACCCTCATCGTCCTCATATATTACACAGGCGATCAATATACCTTGTATTGTCTTCGCTATCGTCTCCCCTCCTCTTTATGTTGTTAGTTTATTGTTATCTTTACCTTTAGCCTTTAGTCTTTTTCTGACGCGTCACCTCACCCATTACTCATTGACCCTCCCATGTTATTATCTCCATGCCTCCCCTCGTTCATCCTAATATTAATACTACTTATATAATTCATACATATAAATATCTTATGATGTTAAATATATTTGAAGTATATGGAAAATATCTTATAATGATAATAATACCCTCGCTTGACAAGAATCTCTCCTCGGTCATCTTCGCGATTCAACCGTCTCTTCTATCCGTCGTTGCCTCTCTTCTCGCCGGTCAATTGCTTTTCGGTTGCTGTCTGTAAGGAAAGGGAGGAAATTCCCGCGCCCTCTTGTCACGGATAAAATTCTAAACAGGATGTTCGATGTAATGCTTATGTATGTCTGTGTTTTTTGGTTTGTTCATGCTTTGCATAGCATGTAGAGGGACGGTTGAAGGCTTAACAGCCCCATTTTAGTTGGGTTTGGTGGCCTTCTTACGCTTGTAAATAAAGGTTGTGTCATGTGGACACTTGTGAGAGATACTCAGTCTGTAGTGGACCATTTTGACCTTTTCTTGTGCAACCGTTCAGAGCTTGTAAAGTTTGTTTGTAATTTACATTATCTATGAAGTGTTTCCTAAAATGTTTGCTTGTGGATCCCGAGTGAGGCGCTTTCTCTAACCTATTTTCTCGTTTGTAGGTCATAAGGGACCATGGGAGGTTTTGGGGAGGCTGACCTTTGCGGACAGACATAAGGGTGCTGCATGACTTCGACAAAACTAGCTAAACCCGTGATAGATGGTATCAGAGCGGGACAAGCGCTCATAGAGACACTTGGCATACAAATGTGGGGGATCTAGCGGGGCTGCTTTGAGGGCAGTCAGCATACGGGCGACCGTTTAGGGGAAAATAAGCATGAAGATGTAGGGAAAAGGAGTCGCTCGGAGGAGCGGGCATCTAAGATTGGCATTCAGAGGAATGGCCAACCCTTCGTGTAAAAGGCACAATGAGAATAAGCAAGCTTGGAAGAATGCATAATGCACAAAGGTTGGGATGGCTGAGTTCGAGTTATGACTTGACATTGACAACTATACTTGATGGTATTCCAGGCAAGCAAGGCGCTTGGTAAAAGATGAGACCATGCAAGGTGGAATGAGTTGCTCAGCGACCGAAAGAGTTGTGTGCAAAGCTCATAGAGATGAGGGGAATTGCTAACTCGAAGAATTCGATACTCATGCAAGGGCTTATATGCGGACGATGGAATATTCGCGGCCATCCCAAGGCAACTGAAACTCTACACCATAGAGCATTGAAACTTTTTCTTCGGCATATGAAGGATATGTCTGTAGGAGGCTGAAGTGTGCAGCAAGTTCAGCATGTTGTTAGGCCTTGAGTGGTGCAATGGGGGGCTATATTGACGTAGAGTCACAATCTAACAGGAGGCAGAACAATGCACAGTTTGTTCAGCAAGTCGAAATAGTCCAAAGAGATGGTGGTCTTCGAAGCTTTCAAAGAGAAGAAAACGAAGAGAGATGTGACTTCAACAAAATAGATATCCAGGAGGGATAACTCCCAGCTCTCTAGAGGGAGAATCACGTGCAATGGACCACACATGTTAAGGAGGAGAACCTAAAAAATAACAACTCCACGAAGCTCAATGGACTGAGCAAGCGGCGAGGAGTCGTCGCATGATCTCGCTTGAGAGAATGCATTGTGAGATCAAGTGGGAGAGCGACCCAAAGCAACACAAATGAAGGTACACTTGGAGTCGATATAGATATCAGACTCAAGAGAGGGCTGACCTATGGAATGATGGGCACGAGGGCCACCATCAACTCAATGCAAAACGAGGAGCAGAGCAACTTGGGTGTAACTTGGCGAAGTACCCAAGCCGCATGAAGGGAGCAGACATAGAAGATGGAACATAGAGTAGAGGCACAGAGCTTTCCTTGGACAAAGGTCAAGGACATGAACTCTTATAGAGGCAAGAGCAGGATCATGTTGTTCCATGGGTCCTTCATTCTGATGGAGCGGACTCATCTTGCATGGTGCCAAAGACGAAGGGAGCTTCTGGACACATGCACCTTATCTCGGAGAAGCATTTGATGGAGGAACTAAGGCGACTCTTTTGAATCTCGTATTTTGATGATGAAACCACTTGATATATGTTTATGTTTTAATCTACGTTTTGAGTGACGCAGGATGCTTTGATCAGGATGAGATAATTAAAGCAGAAAAAATCATGTTATGCTAGAGGAACATGTCAGATGATTGGACATCGGGCCGGTGGATCGATCGACGTATCGACAGAAGGCTTCGGGCCGTAGACTCGGGCATCAGGCCAAGAAGAGTGGGTATTGTGCCATGGATATCGGAGTTACGGAATCAACTGGCTGATTGGGCAATAGGCCGCAGGAGAGGATGATGCGCCGAAGAATCGGACGAAGCATCGAGGGACCAATGACATGCCGGACAACTTGGTTAATTGCTTAGGATTAATTGTCTCGATCAAAGTTTTATTTTACATGTGCAGGATTAACTACGATGGAAGTAAGACATGCAGTAGAAGTTGCGCCGAAGTCAAGACTATGATCACGTTGGGAGTTCGAGAGTTCGACGGAAGTCCAGACGGTCATCGGAGATTCTGCGGGAATAAATCCGAGAAGTCCAAGAACTTGCCAAAAGAAGCTCGTCGGAACTCGCCAAGTGGATCATTGCAAGTCCAGGAGTTTGCCGGAAGTCCGCAGGAGTATCACTGAGGGTTCATCGGATGATCGACGGAAGTTCGCCGGAAGAAGCGATTGACGCACCAGAGCAAGTTGTAGTAAATGTCTTAAAAAATGTCGTAGTTAGCATGTAGATTAAGTTAGGAATGGGAGGTGATCCCATTAACTTAATCTGGGGGCAATTGGGCCCTTGACAGACCCAAATTGGGCTGAATGGATCAACCCATTCGGAACAGAATTCCTGCGAGGCAGTGGCACTACTAGGGTCGGCGGTGGCACCGCCCAGGAGATGATCTCCCAGGAAAGCTGGGCGGTGCAACTGCCCAAGTCAAGCGGTGGCACCGCTTGGGCTCAATCTCCGAGCAAGACTGGGCGGTCCAACCACCCCAATCAAGCGGTGGCACCGCTTGGGCTCAGTCTCCGAGTGAGATTGGGTGGTGCAACCACCCCTGACAGGCGGTGGAACTGCCTAAGCTCGGTCTCCGAGCTCTACCAAGCGGTGCAACTGCCCCTATCAGGCGGTGGCACCGCCCAGAGGCTCAGTCTCCGAGTTCTGCCAAGCGGTGCAACCGCCCCTGATAGGAGGTGGCACCTCCCAAAGGCTCAGTCTCCGAGCTCTATCAGGCGGTGCAACCGCCTAACCTAGGAATTCCGGGAGATGATAGTTTTTAGCTCGGAATTCAAACTGGTTTGGAGCCTATAAATGCCCCTCCCATCCCTGGGTAAAACAAACAAGCACAGAGAAATTAAAAGAGAGAAAAAGATGCTGTAATCTCTAAAATTTCCCTCCTCTAGCTTAAGTGTTAGAATTCTACTTAAGAGAGGAGAGTGAGTGCTTGTAAGGGTTGTCTCCTAAACCCGGTAAAAGGAGAAGAGGGATGTAAGAAGAAGGTTGATCTTCGCCTTGTAAAAGAAGATCGTTAGTGGATGCCGGTGGCCTCGACGGAAGAGGAATCGGAGGAGTGGATGTAGGTCACGATTGAACGAACCACTATAAACTCTCGTCTTCTCCGGTTTGCATTTATTCTTGCTATTTACCTGACTGCAAACCTCCTCAGTAGCTTACTGCCTTCTGCTCATTTACGAACGTGTTTCATAGTTAAGTATTTTTCGAATCGACATTAAGACGGAAATCGGTTTTATCGTACGAATATTGTTAGGATCAAGAGCACTAAGAGGGGGGGGGGGTGAATTAGTATAGCGAAAAACTTTCGACGATTAAAAAAGTGTTCGTACGATAAAAACGATTTTGGTAGAAGAGCCAATTCGTAAATCTCTTTAACTAGTAATCAAGCGAGATGTAGTTAAAGGAAATCTATGAAGGCAGTTTGCAGTGATGATGAAAGTTAAAATGTAAGCGCAAACTGAAATATGATGTTCGTACGATAAAACTGATTTACGTCCAAACGCCGATTCGGAAAATGCAGAGCTTGAAACATGATCGTATATGCGCAAAAGGCAGTAAGCTTTTGAGGAGGTTTGCAGTAAAGATAAGATGCTCAAAGTAAATGCAAACCGAGATTTAGAGTGGTTCGATCAATATTGACCTACTCCACTTTTGGCTTCCTCCACCGACGAGGTCACCGACGTCAACTAGAGGCCTTCCTTCAATAGGCGAAGGCCAACCACCCTTTTACAGTTTTACTCCTTTTGACGGGCTTAGGAGACAACCCTTACAGAATTTCCTTTCCTCTCTTAACAGATTAGAACATGGAAGAAAAGAGGAAGAAGAACTTTCAACTCATACAACACTTTTGAGCTCTAAAAATCACAAAGTAAAATCAGAATTTCGGTGGTTTCTAGGTGCCCTTTCAGTGCTGAAAGGGTGGGGTATTTATAGGCCCCAACCCAGTTTGAATTTGGAGCTCAAAACTGTCAATTCCCAGAATTCCGGGATCTAGCGGTTGCACCGCCTGACTGAGGCGGTTGAACCGCCTAGCAGAGCTCGAAGACTGAGCCTCTGGGCGATGCCACCTCCTGTCAGGGGCGGTTGCACCTCCTGCCAGAGCTCGAAGACCGAGCTCAGGCAGTGCCACCGCCTGATTGAGGCGGTTGCACCGCTCAGCCAGAGCTCGGAGACCGAGCCCAGGCGGTGCCACCTCCTGTCAGGGGCGGTTGCACCGCCCAGTCTCGCTCGGAGACTGAGCCCAGGCGGTGCCACCGCCTGGCTTGGGCGGTTCAACCGCCTGACAGAAATCAGGGTCCGAATGGGTTGATCCATTTAGCCCAATTTGGGTTTTTCAATGGCCCAGTTGCCCCAAGATTAAGTTAATGGGATCACCTCCCATTTCCAACTTAATCATTGTGCTAACTACGATATTTCCTAAGACATTTACTGCAACTTGCTCCGGTGCATCAATCGCTTCTTCCGGTGAGCTTCCGGTGAACTTCCGTCGATCATCCGATGAACCCTCGGTGATGCTCCTGCGGACTTCCGGCAAACTCCTGGACTTGCGACGATCCACTTGGCGAGTTCTGACGAGCTTCTTTGGCAAGCTCATGGACTTTTCGGATTTGTTCCCGCAGAACCTCCGACGACTGTCTGAACTTCCGTCGAACTCTCGAACTCCCAACGTGATCATTGTCTTGACTCCGGCACAACTCCTGCTGCATATCTTATTTTCATCATAGTTAATCCTGCACACTTCTCTCAACATATAGATTAGATAACAAATGACAATTGACTTCATCATCAAAATCCGAGATTCAATAATCTCACCCTTTTTGATGATGACAATCAATTGATAATGGAGTTAACCTTAACTCCCCCTGTTTATATGCCATACTTGGGATAAGTCATTCTTGAATTCAAAACATTTGAATTCAAGAGACATATTGATAAGTTAAAATCATTTAAACTTATCAATACTCCCATCATAATTCCCATCATGATGTTTCTCTCTAAAGATGATGTTAAGGCTTGCCATTCATTTTCAAATTTTACATAACAAGTTTGAATGATGGTAATAGTAACAATTCATCATATTGTAAGATATCAACATGTAAAACTGCAAAGTAAGATTTTGATATCATTACATGATACAAAACAAGGCATAATGCAAATTATAGCAATCATAGCATCAATTCATATATCTCTTGGTGATGCAAGCATGGCATTAATACTCATATATTTCTCCCCCTTTGTCATCAACAAAAAGTGTGGTAATTGTTATACTAGGAGAACAATATAAGCAAATTTTGAGCATAAGTGTGATAGTTGTTCATGCCTTTACTAGGTTCATGTTATTTTCCAATAGTAAGTGATAGAAATCAATTATACAAGCATATAAAGGAAAGCATAATATGTAGATTGGTTTGAATACTTCTTCCTTTTTATTTGTTATAATTTTTTTGCATGAAGGAGGAAGGCTATTTGTGATTTTACTTTGAGTGAAGTTAAAATCGATGAGAGATTAAATCATGCTTCATTTTTACAAGGATCAAGATATGTATGTGAAACAAATCTTTACAAGTAAAAACACTATCATCCATATTTCAAGATGGAATTTATAAGCAGGAATCATTTCATCAAATCCATTTCAGAAAAATATTTTTCATAAGTGTATGAGAAAATCCGATTGTTAGGATACCAATTGTTAAGCGAATCCGAAAATGAAATTAACACTTTCATGCATTCGGACAAGACTATGCTATAGATTTTCAAATACAATCATAAAGACAAAACATGCTTATTGTTATGAAAATTTTTGTATTCAACACATAATTTCCAACATGTTATTTGGGCATGTAATAGCAATCAAGTGATTTGATCATTCAATAAAGTCCGAAAAATAATTTTAACTAGTTTATGTATTCGGACACATCAACATTCCTAATTCTCTTCTTATGAAATCAAATTGTTCTTCACTTAGAGGTTTTGTAAAAATATCAGCTAGTTGATGTTTAGTATCAATGAACTCTATGATTACATCATGATTAGTAACATGATCTCGTATAAAGTGATGTCTAATATCAATATGTTTTGTTCTTGAGTGTTGTATAGGATTCTTCGTTAAGCATATTGCACTTGTGTTATCACATTTAATGGGAATATTTTTAAGATGAACTTTATAATCTTCTAAGGTGTTTTTCATCCATACAACTTGTGCACAGCATGCACTTACTGTAATATATTCAGCTTCGGTTGTTGATAGTGCAACCGAGTTTTGTTTCTTAGATGACCAAGAAACAAGGGCATGTCCTAAAAATTGACATATTCCTGATGTGCTTTTTCTATCTAGTCTATAGCCAATAAAGTCCGCATCAGCATAAGCAATTAACTCAAGATTATCTGATTTTGGGTACCATAATCCTAGATTTGTGGTATCATTAAGATATCTAAGTATTCTTTTAACTGCTTTGAGATGAGATATTTTAGGGTTTGATTGAAATCTAGCACAAAGTCCTACACTGAACATGATATCTGGTCTAGTTGCAGTGAGGTAAAGTAAACTTCCTATCATGCCCCTATAAGTTTTTTGATCGAAGCTTTCTCCACTTTCATTAATTTCTAACTTAGTGGAGGTGCTCATAGGAGTGTTAATAGCTTTTGAGCTATTCATATTAAATTTTTTCAGCAAATTCATAGTATATTTAGTTTGACTAATAAAGATGCCATTGCTTAGTTGTTTGATTTGTAAGCCTAAGAAGAATGTTAATTCTCCCATTAAACTCATTTTGAATTCAAGACTCATAGTTTTAGCAAAAGATTCACAAAGAGATTCATTCGTAGAACCAAAGATAATATCATCAACATAAATCTGAACAATGAGAAAATTATTTTCAAAATTCTTGATGAACAATGTAGTATCAACCTTGCCTTTTGTGAAATTATTTTCAATAAGAAAAGAACTAAGTCTCTCATACTAAGCCCTCGGAGCTTGTTTTAAACCATAGAGAGCTTTAGTTACTCTAAATACATGATTAGGGAGGCTATTATTTTCAAATCCAGGAGGTTGTTCAACATAGACTTCTTCGGAAATAAAGCCATTAAGAAAAGCACTTTTAACATCCATTTGAAACAACTTAAAATTATTACTACTAGCGTAGGCAAGGAGCATCCTTATGGCTTCTAATCGAGCCACAGGAGCGAAGGTTTCTTCGTAATTGATACCTTCTTCTTGGTTGAAACCTTTGGCCACTAATCTAGTCTTGTTTCTAACCACGATACCATATTCATCTTGCTTGTTTCTAAAAACCCATTTAGTACCAATAACTAAATGGTCAGTTGGCCTAGGAACAAGCTTCCACACCTCATTTGTCTCAAATTGATTTAATTCATCTTGCATTGCGTTAATCCATGAATCATCTTTCATGGTTTCGTCAACACATTTGGGTTCAATTTGGGAGAGAAAAGTGGCGTTGGCACCAAAATTTTTAAGAGAAGAACGTGTTTGAACCCCCTTTGATGTGTCTCCTAAGATTAGCTCCTTAGGATGAGCATCTACATACTTCCAATCCTTTGGTAAGGATGTTTCGAAAGTGGATGCATCCAAGTTGCTAGTTGGAGACGGGGTTTCATTTAAATTCAAGGAATCAAAATTAACATCATCATCAAAATCATTTTTCCTGATTTCGGAAATCTCATTGAAAACAACATGAATGGATTCTTTAATAATTAAAGTTCTTTTATTGAAGATACGAAAAGCTTTAGAAACCGAAAAATAACCAAGAAAGATTCCTTCATCGGATTTAGCATCAAATTTTCCTAAGTTATCTTTTTCATTCAAGATAAAACACTTTCACCCAAAGACTTTAAAATATGAAACATTGGGTTTTTTGTTGTTCCATAACTCATAGGGAGTTTTGGTGAGTAAGGGTCTTACTAGAACTCTATTCAAAATATAGCATGCAGTGTTTACGGCTTCGGCCCAAAAGTATTTGGGTAGGCTATGTTCATTCAACATGGTTCTTGTCATTTCTTGTAAATTTCGATTTTTTCTTTCTACTACTCCATTTTGTTGAGGATTTCTTGGAGTAGAGAAATTATGGTTGTATCCATTGAGTTCACAAAATTCTTGGAAATCATGGTTTTGAAATTCACCACCGTGATCACTTCTAATTGACGAAATCATAGAACCCTTCTCATTTTGAACAAGTTTACAAAACTTAAAAAAATATATAAAGCATTCATTTTTCTGTTTTAAGAAGTAAGTCCATGTGTATCTGCTATAGTCATCCACAATGACGAAGGCGTATTTGCTATCTCCTAGGCTTGATGTAGAGATTGGTCCGAACAAGTTCATATGGATCAATTGTAAAGGCCTAGAGGTACTTATTTGATTCTTAGATTTAAAACTACCCTTAATTTGTTTACCTAATTGGCAAGCATCACATACATTATCTTTGATGAACTTGATATGAGGAATTCCTCTTACAAGTTCTTTAGATGATATTTGAGTGATTAGTTTCATGCTAGCATGACCTAATCTTCTATGCCATAGCCAAGCATCCTCATTCAAAACCGAAAAACACATTTCATTACACAAATCATTGATGTCAATAGTGTATATGTTATTTTGTTTTAATGCAATCATAGACGTGTTTTTATGTGGTTTTTCAATGATGCAAGCATTAGATTCGAATCTGACAATATATCCTTTATCACATAATTGACTAATGTTCAAGAGGTTATGTTTTAAACCATCAACTAACAAAACATTTTTGATAAAGAAGTTGGATTTGTTACCTATGGTTCCTTTGCCAATGATTTTATCCTTGTTGTTGTCTCCGAAGGTGACATAGCATTCGTCTATGCTAGTGAGCTTAGAGAATTAAGATGGATCTCCGGTCATATGCCTTGAGCATCCACTATCAAGGTACCATCTCTTGCTCCTAGCTTGCGATGGTATAGGTTTCTACAAGAAAGCATGATCTTTAGGTACCCATTTGCTTTTGGGTGCCTCAAAAATAGATCTACATTGTTTATCATTTTGCATAGAATTTATCATGGTTCCTTTAGGAACCCAAATTAATTTGTTCGGACTAATTTTCTTGAATGGACAATAATGCGTTTTGTGTCCAAGTTTGTAACAAAAGTTGCATTTGCTTTGGTGTCGAACATGTAAGATGGGGCCTTTCATGAAGGTGGTTGGATTTTGGTGAGGACTTCTCACAAATCCGATTCCACTTCTTTTGAGAACGTGACCCTTGTTTGCAAGGATCATGTTCAAGGACTTGCTATCAACCTCGAATTTCTTCAAGGTGTCCTTAAGTAGCAAGTTTTCCTTTTGGAGAGTTTCTAGATCATGGCATTTTATGCATGAACCTAAACTATCATGATATTCAGTTTTTAACTTATCGAAATTACAAGTAAGATTATCATGCTCCTTTTTTAGCAATTTGTATTTTCTACTAATAATCTTGCATTCATCAAATAAGTCATGGAAGGCATTTAATAATTCATCAAATGATAAATCTACATCTATTAAATTCGTTACCTCCTCTCCGATGGCCATTAAGGCGTAATGAGCAACTTGCTCAGTGTTGGACTCCTCTTCTTCGGATGCGCTCGAGTCATCCCACGTTGCTTTGAGTGCCTTCTTCTTTGATGTTCTCTTTTTGACTTGGGGACAATCACTTTTGTAGTGTCCCGACTTTTTGCACTCGTAGCAAATAACTTGGTCCTTCTTGGGTTCAAGTTTATTTTTTGTGTCATTCTTAAACTTGTTTCTTTTAATGAATTTTTTAAATTTTCTTGTTAGAAGTGCCAAGTCATCGTCATAGTCCTCATCACTTAAGTTTTCTCTCAAGTGGTCTTCTGAAGTTCTAAGTGCCATATCCTTCCTGTTCTTTGGAAGGATGTCTTCTTGCTCTTCATGAGCTTTGCAAGTCATCTCGTAGGTCATTAATGACCCGATTAGTTCTTCAAGCGAGAAGTTGTTTAGATCTTTCGCCTCTTGAATAGCAGTGACTTTAGGATCCCAACTCTTAGGAAGGGATCTTAGAATCTTATTTACGAGCTCAAAATCCAAAAAAAATTTTCCGAGTCCTTTTAGACCATTGACGACATCCGTGAAACGGGTAAACATGTCGCCAATAGTCTCACTCGGTTTCATCCGAAAAAGTTTGAAAGAATGTAACAAAAGATTGATTTTTGACTCTTTCACTCTACTTGTGCCTTCGTGAGTCACTTCGAGTGTGTGCCAAATATCAAATGCGGTTTCACAAACCGAAACACGGTTGAACTCGTTTTTATCAAGTGCACAAAATAAGGCATTCATAGCCTTTGCATTAAGAGCGAAAGCCTTCTTCTCCAATTCATTCCAATCGATCATTGGAAGAGAAGACTTCGAAAATCCATTTTCGACAAGATTCCAAAGTTCAAAATCCATAGAAATAAGAAAGATCCACATTCGGGTCTTCCAATAGGTGTAGTCCGTCCCATTGAATATGGGTGGACGTGTGATAGAATGACCCTCTTGGTTTCCGGCGTATGTTAGGATCAAGAGCACTAAGAGCGGGGGGGGGGTGAATTAGTGCATCGAAAAACTTTCGACGATTAAAAAAGTGTTCGTACGATAAAAACGATTTTGGTAGAAGAGCCGATTCGTAAATCTCTTTAACTTGTAATCAAGCGAGATGTAGTTAAAGGAAATCTATGAAGGCAGTTTGCAGTTATGATGAAAGTTAAAATGTAAGCACAAACTGAAATATGATGTTCGTACGATAAAACTGATTTACGTCCAAACGCCGATTCGAAAAATGCAGAGCTTGAAACACGATCGTATATGCGTAGAAGGCAGTAAGCTTTTGAGGAGGTTTGCAGTAAAGATAAGATGCTCAAAGTAAATGCAAACCGAGATTTAGAGTGGTTCGGTCAATCTTGACCTACTCCACTTTTGGCTTCCTCCATCGACGAGGTCACCGACGTCAACTAGAGGCCTTCCTTCAATAGGCAAAGGCCAACCACCCTTTTACAGTTTCACTCCTTTTGACGGGCTTAGGAGACAACCCTTACAGAATTTCCTTTCCTCTCTTAACAGATTAGAACTCGGAAGAAAAGAGGAAGAAGAACTTTTAACTCATACAACACTTTTGAGCTCTAAAAATCACAAAGTAAAATCAAAATTTCGGTGGTTTCTGGGTGCCCTTTCAGTGCTAAAAGGGTGGGGTATTTATAGGCCCCAACCCAGTTTGAATTTGGAGCTCAAAACTATCAATTCCCGGAATTTCGGGATCTGACGGTTGCATCGCTTGACTGAGGCGGTTGCACCGCCTGGCAGAGCTCGAAGACTGAGCCTCTAAGCGGTGCCACCTCCTGTCAGGGGCGGTTGCACCTCCTGCTAGAGCTTGAAGTCCAAGCTCAGGCGGTGCCACTGCCTGTCTGAGGCGGTTGCACCTCTTGCCAGAGCTCGAACACCGAGCTCAAGCGGTGCCACCGCTTGACTAAGGCTGTTGCACCGCTCAGCCAGAGCTCGGAGACCGAGCCCAAGCGGTGCCACCTCCTGTTAGGGGCGGTTGCATCGCCCAGTCTAGCTCGGAGACTGAGCCCAGGCGGTGCCACCGCCTGGCTTGGGTAGTTCAACCGCTTGGCAGAAATCAAGGTCCGTATGGGTTGATCCATTCGACCCAATTTGGGTTTTTCAGGGGCCCAATTACCCCAAGATTAAGTTAATGGGATCACCTCCCATTTCCAACTTAATCATTGTGCTAACTACGATATTTCCTAAGGCATTTACTGCAACTTGCTCCGGTGCGTCAATCGCTTCTTCCGGCGAGCTTCCGGTGAACTTCCGTCGATCATCCGATGAACCCTCGGTGATGCTCCTGCGGACTTCCGGCAAACTCCTGGACTTGCGACGATCCACTTGGCGAGTTCCGACGAGGTTCTTTGGCAAGCTCATGGACTTCTCGGATTTGTTCCCGCAGAACCTCCGACGACTGTCCGAACTTCCGTCGAACTCTTGAACTCCCAACATGATCATTGTCTTGACTCCGGCGCAACTCCTGCTGCATATCTTATTTTCATCGTAGTTAATCCTACTCACTTATCTCAACATATAGATTAGATAACAAATGACAATTGACTTCATCATCAAAATCCAAGATTCAACAAATATCATATTTCAGTTTGCGCTTACATTCTGATTTCTATCTTAACTGCAAACTGCCTTCCTTACTTTACTTCAAATGCGTTTCCATAAGCTTTCAAAGTTATTATCTGCACGAAATGACTTTTACGTCGGAAACGATTTCATCGTATGAACGTAGTTTTAAACGTCGAAAGTTTTCCGCTGCACTAATTCACCCCCCACCCTCGCACCCCCCCCCCCCTCTTAGTGCTCTTGATCCTAACAATTGGTATCAGAGCCCGGTTTTTCTCATTTCGGATTTACACTCGAGAGAAATGACTCTTCATGGCTTTCAAGAGGGCTTTTCGGTTGTTCGTCCATCGTTGTTTAACGGATTAGACTACACTTATTGGAAAACTCGAATGAGAGTTTTCTTGATTTCTATGAATTTGGATTTATGAAATATTATTGAAAACATATTTCAACTTCCCTCTAAACCGATGAACAAATGGTCGGATTTAGAGAAGAAGTATTTTTCTTTAAACGCAAAGGCTATGAATGCCTTATTTTGCGCTTTGGACAAAAATGAGTTCAATCGGATTTTTACGTGCGAAACGACTTTTGATATTTGGCGAATACTTGAAATCACGCACGAGGGAACTAGTAGAGTCAAAGACTCGAAAGTTAACATTTTATTGCATTATTTTGAGCTTTTTCAAATGCAACCAAGCGAGACTATAGGTGACATGTACACCCATTTCACGGATGTCGTCAATAATCTAAGAGTTCTTGGTAAATCTTTTTCAAATTTTGATCTCGTAAGCAAGATCTTAAGATCCCTTCCAAAAATGTGGGATCCTAAAATAACTGCAATACAAGAAGCAAAAGATTTAAATATTTTTTCACTTGAAGAACTAATTGATTCGTTGATGACATATGAAATGGTGCACAATGCACATGATGAACAAAATCACCTTACAAAGAACAGGAAGGATTTGAAACTCCGGACAAATGAATACCACTTGAGCGATGACTCAAGTGATGAGGAAAATGATGAACTTGAACTTCGAACACTAAATCTTAATAAGTTTATTAAACAAAAATCTAAAATAAATAACGAACTTGAATGGAGGAAGAGGCCAAAGAAGAGGAAGACAACCAAGGATGAATTAAAAACTTCTAAAGGTGAAACGACGAATTGGGCTTTGACGAGCTTCGACTACAAGGTAAGTAACTCAACTCTATTGAATTATTTTGAAATTACTTGAAGTCTTTCCTGAGTGCTTAATTTAGATAGTAGGAATAGGAAATAAAAAATTATTTTTAAAAAATTATATCATGTTTTTTCTTTTTAGCATCTTTGAAAAATTAAAAATTTGATTATGAAAAGTATATTGCTAAGGTTTCATGCATGTTATGTTTTGAAATGTTGAATGATGTATGCAACATTAGGGATGATAATTATATGATATGTGATAATGCTTAGGATTAATCCATGCATGTGTATCTTGATGATTTTACACTATTACATGCCTTAATAACATGTTGGAAATTATGTGTTTTGGATACAAAAATTTTCATGATCATGAGCATGTTTTATCTTCATGATTGAATTTGAAAATCTATAGTAAAACTATGTCCGAATGCATGAGAGTGTTAAATTTTATTTTCAGATTTTCTTAATCCTAACAATTCATTTTTGAGAATCTATTGATCTTGATGGTTTTATGACGAAATTCATTTTTTGATCCTAAATGTTGATGCATGTTTTTATTTAACATAAATGAAAAAGCATGCTTGTTAGGATCGAGAGCACTAAGAGGGGGGGGGGGGGGGGGGTGAATTAGTGCAGCGGAAATCTTTCAGCGATTAAAAACGAAAGCTGCGTTCGTTCGATAAAAACTATTTTGATGCAAAAGCCGATTCTAAGATTACTTATGATTAAGTGCAGTTTACGTCTAAACACAGTTTGCGTCTAAACGCAGTTTGCGTCTAAATGCAGATTGCGTCTAAGCTCAGATTGCGTCTAAGCGCAGTTTGCGTCTATGCGCAGTTTACGTCTAAGCGCAGATTGCGTCTAAGCGTAGTTTGCGTCTAAACACAGTTTGCGTCTAAGAGCAGTTTACGTCTAAGCTCAGATTGCGTCTAAGCGTAGTTTGCAGTTATAAATGGAATCAAAACGTAAACGTAAACTGTAAAGAAACTCGTACGTAAAAGCGTAGAAGACAGTTTGCAGTTATAAATCAAAACGTAAACGTAAACTGCAAGGAAACTCGTTCGTAAAAGCGCAGAAGACAGTTTGCAGTTATAAGTAGAATCAAAACGTAAATGTAAACTGCAATGTAAAGATCATATGAAAACACCGATTTACGTCTGAATGCAGATTCGGAAAGATCAGAACTTAGAAACTTTTTCATAAAAGCGCAGAGAGCAGTAGCTATGTAGGAGGTTTGCAGTAATGATAAAGTGCTCAAAATAAAAGCAAACCAGAGATTTAGAGTGGTTCGGTCAGTCTTGACCTACTCCACTTTTGGCTTCCTCCACCGACGAGGTCACCGACGTCAACTAGAGGCCTTCCTTCAATAGGCGAAGGCCAACTGCCCTTTTACAGTTTCACTCCTTTTGACGGGCTCAGGAGGCAACCCTTACAGAACCTTTCTCTCCTCTCTTTACAACTCAAGACTTGAAGAACAGAAAGAGGAGAACTTTTGGACTTTATACAAATTTGAGCTCTTAGAATCACAGAAAAGATCAAGAATTCGGTGTAGGACTATATCTTTTCAGTGCTGAATGGGTGGGGTATTTATAGGCCCTAACCCAGTTCAAATTTGGAGCTCAAAACGATCAAATCCCGAAATTCCGGGATCAGGCGGTTGCACCTCCTGACTGGAGAGGTTGCACCGCCTGGCAGAGCTCGAAGACTGAGCCTCTGGGCGGTGCCACCTCTGTCAGGGGCGGTTGCACCTCTCTGCCAGAGCTCGAAGACCGAGCTCAGGCGGTTGCACTGCCTGACTGGAGAGGTTGCACCGCCTGGCAGAGCTCGAAACTTGAGCTCTGGCGGTGCTACCTCCTGACAGAGGAGGTTGCACCGCCCAGTCTCGCTCGGAGATTGAGCCCTGGGCGGTTGCACCTCTTGGCTGTGGCGGTTGCACCGCCCAGTCTCGCTGGGAGACATAGCCTGGGCGATGCTACCTCCCTGCCTGGGCGGTTGCACCTCCCACAGCAACCTCGGTCCGAATGGGTTGAACCATTCGACCCAATTTGAGTTCTTCAGGGGCCCAATTGTCCCAGGATTAAGCTAATGGGATCACCTCCCATTTCTAGCTTAATCAAAGTGCTAACTACGATTATTCCCTAAGACATACTCTGCAGCTTGCTTCGGTGCGTCACTCGCTTCTTCCGGCGAGTTTCCGACGAACTTCCGTCGATCATCCGATGAACCCTCGGTGATGCTCCTGCGGACTTCCGGCAAACTCCTGGACTGCGACGATCCACTTGGCAAGTTCCAACGAGCTCCTTTGGCAAGCTTCTGGACTTCTCGGATTTGTTCCCGCAGAACCTCCGACGACTGTCCGAACTTCCGTCGAGCTCTCGAACTCCCAACGTGATCATTGTCATGACTCCGGCGCAACTCCTGCTGCATGTCTTACTTTCATCGTAGTTAATCCTGCACACTTATCTCAACACATACATTAGACAACAAATGACAATTGACTTCATCATCAAAATCCGAGATTCAATAATCTCCCCCTTTTTGATGATGACAATCAATTGATAATGGAGTTAACCTTAACTCCCCTTGTCTATATGCCATACTTCTTGAATTTAAAAACTTTATAAATTCAAGAGACATATTCCCATCATGATTCCTATCATAATGTATCTCTTTGAAGATGATGTCAAGGCTTGACATACATTTTCAAATATAGCAAGTTTGAATGATGGTTATTGTAGCAATTCATCATATTGTAAGATATCGACATGTAAAGCTGTGAAGCAAGATTTTGTTATCATTACATGATGTACACATTTTGAATATTTTAGCAAGTGTAGCATTGCATCACATGGTAAGATATCAGTTCGTACGATGCAATTTTTTGTTTGATATCTTGATACAGGGCATATGGCAATCATATATTTCTTGGTGATGCAAGTATGGCCTAATCATAGCATCAGTGATAGCAACCATATCAACATCAGTAATAGCAACCATATCATTATCAGTGATGGCAGGTATGGCCTAATCATAACATCAGTAATAGCAACCATATCAATTCATATTTTTCTCCCCCTTTGTCATCAACAAAAAGCATGGTAGCATTATCAAAAAGCATGGTAGATGTGATTCCAGCAGGTTATCAAGCACATAAAGGAAGGCATGACACATATAATGCTTTGAATATCTCTTCTTCTTGTTATGTTATAGTTCGTTGCTTGAAGGAGGAAACTCATTTTTCAAAATGTTTTCATAAGAGTGTACATGAAAATCCTATTTTTAGCATTCAAACCGAAAATAAGATGAACTTCTTACATGCATTCGGATATGAGTAAGCTACTGATTTTCAAAAACATTTGTCACATAATTTCCAACATGTTATTTGATCAAGTGATAGATACCAAATCATGTAATCAATAACGTCCGAAAAATAATTTTAGCTAGTTTAAGTATTCGGACACATCAACATTCCTAATTCTCTTCTTATGAAATAAAATTGTTCTTCACTTAGAGGTTTTGTAAAGATATCAGCTAGTTGATGTTTCGTATCAATGAATTCTATGATTACATCATGATTCGTAACATGATCTCGTATAAAGTGATGTCTGATATCAATATGTTTTGTTCTTGAGTGTTGTATAGGGTTTTTTGTTAGGCATATTGCACTTGTGTTATCACATTTAATGGGAATATTTTTAAGATGAACTTTATAATCTTCTAAGGTATTTTTCATCCAAACAACTTGTGCACAGCATGCACTTGCTGTAATATATTCAGCTTCGGTTGTTGATAGTGCAACCGAGTTTTGTTTCTTAGATGACCAGGAAACAAGGGCATGTCCTAAGAATTGACATGTTCCTGATGTGCTTTTTCTATCTAATCTGCAGCCAGCGAAGTCCGCATCAGCATAAGCAATTAACTCATGCTTCTCTGATTTTGGGTACCATAATCCTAGATTTGTGGTACCATTAAGATATCTGAGTATTCTTTTAACTGCTTTGAGATGAGATATCTTGGGGTTTGATTGAAATCTAGCACAAAGTCCTACACTGAACATTATGTCTGGTCTAGTTGCAGTGAGGTAAAGTAAACTTTCTATCATACCCCTATAGGTTTTTTGATCGAAGCTTTCTCCACTTTCATCAATTTCTAACTTAGTGGAGGTGCTCATAGGAGTGTTAATAGCTTTTGAGTTATTCATATTAAACTTCTTTAGTAAACTCATAGCATATTTAGTTTGACTAATAAAGATGTCATTGCTTAGTTGTTTGATTTGTAGACCTAAGAAGAATGTTAACTCTCCCATTAGACTCATTTCGAATTCAAGACTCATAGTTTTAGCAAAGGATTCACAAAGAGATTCATTCGTAGAACCAAAGATAATATCATCAACATAAATTTGAACAATGAGAAAATTATTTTCAAAGTTCTTGATGAATAATGTAGTATCAACCTTGCCTTTTATGAAATTATTTTCAATAAGAAAAAAACTAAGTCTCTCATACCAAGCCCTTGGAGCTTGTTTTAAACCATAGAGAGCTTTAGTTAGTCTAAACACATGATTAGGGAGACTATAATTTTCAAATCCAGGAGGTTGTTCAATATAGACTTCTTCGGAGATAAAGCCATTAAGAAAAGCGCTTTTAACATCCATTTGAAATAATTTAAAATTATTACTACTAGCGTAGGCAAGGAGCATTCTTATGGCTTCTAATCGAGCCACAGGAGCGAAGGTTTCTTCATAATCGATACCTTCTTCTTGGTTGAAACCTTTGGCCACTAATCTAGCCTTGTTTCTAACCACGATACCATTTTCATCTTGCTTGTTTCTAAAGACCCATTTAGTACCAATAACTAAATGGTCATTTGGCCTAGGAACAAGCGTCCACACCTCATTTCTCTCAAATTGATTCAATTCATCTTGCATTGCGATAATCCATGAATCATCTTTCATGGCTTCATCAACACATTTGGGTTCAATTTGGGAGAGAAAGGCGGCGTTGGCACAAAAATTTTTAAAAGAAGATCGTGTTTGAACCCCCTTTGATGTGTCTCCTAAGATTAGCTCCTTAGGATGAGCATCTACATACTTCCAATCCTTGGGTAAGGAAATCTGGGAAGTGGATGCATCCAAGTTGCTAGTTGGAGACGGGGTTTCGTTTAAATTAAAAGAATCAAAATTAACATCATCATCAAGATCATTTTTCCTAATTTCGGAAATCTCATTGAAAACAACATGGATGGATTCTTCAATAATTAAAGTTCTTTTATTGAAAATATGAAAAGCTTTAGAAACCGAAGAATAACCAAGAAAGATTCCTTCATCAGATTTAGCATCGAATTTTCCTAAGTTATCCTTTTCATTTAAGATAAAACATTTACACCCAAAGACTTTAAAATATGAGACATTGGGTTTTTTGTTATTCCATAACTCATAAGGAGTTTTGGTGAGTAAGGGTCTTACTAGAACTCTATTCAAAATATAGCATGCAGTGTTTACAGCTTCGGCCCAAAAATATTTGGGTAGGCTATGTTCATTCAACATGGTTCTTGCCATTTCTTGTAGATTTCAATTTTTTCTTTCTACTACCCCATTTTGTTGAGGATTTCTTGGAGTAGAGAAGTTATGGTTGTATCCATTGAGTTCACAGAATTCTTGGAAGTCATAGTTTTGAAATTCTCCACCATGATCACTTCTAATTGACGAAATCATAGAACCCTTCTGATTTTGAACAAGTTTACAAAACTTGGTAAAATATTTAAAGAATTCATTTTTTTGTTTTAAGAAGTAGGTCCATGTATATCTGCTATAGTCATCAACAATGACAAAGGCGTACTTGCTACCTCCAAGACTCGATGTAGAGATTGGTCCGAATAAGTCCATATGGATCAATTGTAAGGGCCTAGAGGTGCTTATTTGATTCTTAGCTTTGAAACTACCCTTAATTTATTTACCTAATTGGCAAGCATCACATACATTATCTTTGATGAACTTGAAATGAGGAATTCCTCTTACAAGTTCTCTAGATGATATTTGAGTGATTAGTTTCATGCTAGCATGACCTAATCTTCTATGCCATAGCCAAGCATCCTCATTCATAACCGCAAAACACATTTCATCACATAAATCACTGATGTCACTAGTGTATACGTTATTTTGTTTTAATGCAATCATAGACATGTTCTTATGTGGTTTTTCAATGATGCAAGCATTAGATTCGAATTTGACAGTGTATCCTTTATCACATAACTGACTAATGCTCAAGAGGTTATGTTTTAAACCATCAACTAACAAAACATCTTCAATAAAGAAGTTGGATTTGTTACCTATGATTCCTTTGCCAATAATTTTACCCTTGTTGTTGTCTCCGAAGGTGACATAGCCTTCGTCTTTGCTAGTGAGCTTAGAGAATTGAGATGGATCTCCGGTCATATGCCTTGAGCATCCACTATCAAGGTACCATCTCTTGCTCCTAGCTTGCGATGGTGTGAGTTTCTACAAGAAAGGATGATTTTTAGGTACCCATTTGCTTTTGTGTGCCTCAAAGATAGATCTACATTGTTTATCATGTTGCATAGAGTTTATCATGGTTCCTTTAGGAACCCAAATCAATTTGTTTGGACTAATTTTCTTGAATGGACAATAATGCGTCTTGTGTCCAATTTTGCAACAAAAGTTACATTTTGCTTGGTGTTGAACATGTAAGATGGGGCCTTTTATAAAGGTGGTTGGATTTAGGTGAGGACTTCTCACAAATCCAATTCCACTTCTTTTTGGAACGTGACCCTTGTTTGCAAGGATCATGTTCAATGACTTGCTACCAACCTCGAATTTCTTCAAGGTGTCATTAAGTAGCAGGTTTTCTTTTTGGAGAGTTTCTAGATTATGACATTTGATACATGAATTTAAACTATCATGATATTCAATTTTTAACTTATCAAAATCACAAGTAAGACTATCATGCTCCTTTTTCAGCAATTTATATTTTCTATTGATAATCTTGCATTCATCAAATAAGTGATGGAAGACATTTAATAATTCATCGAAAGATAAATCAGCATCTAATAAATGCGTTACCTCCTCTCCGATGGCCATTATGGCGTAATGAGCAACTTGCTCGGTTCCTCTTCTTCAGACGCGCTCGAATCATCCCATGTTGCTTTGAGCACCTTCTTTTTTGTTGTTCTCTTTTTGGCTTGGGGACAATCACTCTTGTAGTGTCCTGGCTTTTTGCACTCATAGCAAATAACTTGGTCTTTCTTGGGTTCAAGTTTACTTTTAGTGTCATTCTTAAACTTGTTTCTTTTAATGAATTTTTTAAATTTTCTTGTTAGAAGTGCCCAGTCATCATCACAGTCCTCATCACTTGAGTTTTCTTTCAAGTGATCTTCCAAAGTTCTAAGTGCCATATCCTTCCTATTCTTTGGAAGGATGTCTTCTTGCTCTTCATGAGCTTTGCAAGTCATCTCGTAGGTTATTAATGACCCAATTAGTTCTTCAAGAGGGAAGTTGTTTAGATCTTTTGCCTCTTGAATAGTAGTGACTTTAGGATCCCAACTCTTAGGAAGGGATCTTAGAATCTTATTTACGAGCTCAAAATCCGAAAAACTTTTTCCGAGTCGTTTTAGACCGTTGACAACATCCGTGAAACGGGTAAACATGTCGCCAATAGTCTCACTCGGTTTCATCCGAAAAAGTTCGAAAGAGTGTAACAAAAGATTGATTTTTGACTCTTTCACTCTACTTGTGCCTTCATGAGTCACTTCGAGTGTGTGCCAAATATCAAATGCAGTTTCATAAATCGAAACACGATTAAACTCGTTTTTATCAAGTGCGCAAAATAAGGCATTCATAGCCTTTGCATTAAGAGCGAAAGCCTTCTTCTCCGAATTGTTCCAATCGGTTATTGGAAGAGAAGACTTTAGAAAACCATTCTCGATAAGATTCCAGATTTCAACATCCATAGAAATAAGAAAGATCCTCATTCGGGTCTTCCAATAGGTGTAGTCCGTCCCATTAAACATGGGTAGACGTGTAATGGAATGGCCCTCTTGGTTTCCGGCGTAAGCCATCTCTCTTGGGTTTTAATCCGTTTGAGAGTTAACCGGGCTCTGATACCAATTGTTAGGATCGAGAGCACTAAGAGGGGGGGGGGGGTGAATTAGTGCAGCGGAAATCTTTCAGCGATTAAAAACGAAAGCTGCGTTCGTTCGATAAAAACTATTTTGATGCAAAAGCCGATTCTAAGATTACTTATGATTAAGTGCAGTTTACATCTAAACACAGTTTACGTCTATACGCAGTTTGTGTCTAAATGCAGATTGCGTCTAAGCTCAGACTGCGTCTAAGCGCAGATTGCGTCTAAGCGCAGTTTACATCTAAACACAATTTGCGTCTAAGCGCAGTTTACGTCTAAGCTCAGATTGCGTCTAAGCACAGTTTGCAGTTATAAATGGAATCAAAACGTAAACGTAAACTGCAAAGAAACTCGTTCGTAAAAGCGCAGAAGACAGTTTGCAGTTATAAGTAGAATCAAAACGTAAATGTAAACTGCAATGTAAAGATCGTATGAAAACACCGATTTACGTCTGAATGCAGATTCGGAAAGATCAGAACTTAGAAACTTTTTCGTAAAAGCGCAGAGAGCAGTAGCTATGTAGGAGGTTTGCAGTAATGATAAAGTGCTCAAAATAAAAGCAAACCAGAGATTTAGAGTGGTTCGGTCAGTCTTGACCTACACCACTTTTGGCTTCCTCCACCGACGAGGTCACCGACGTCAACTAGAGGCCTTCCTTCAATAGGCGAAGGCCAACTGCCCTTTTACAGTTTCACTCCTTTTGACGGGCTCAGGAGACAACCCTTACAGAACCTTCTCTCCTCTCTTTATAACTCAAGACTTGAAGAACAGAAAGAGGAGAACTTTTGGACTTTACACAAATTTGAGCTCTTAGAATCACAGAAAAGATCAAGAATTCGGTGTAGGTCTGTTTCTTTTCAGTGCTGAATGGGTGGGGTATTTATAGGCCCCAACCCAGTTCAAATTTGGAGCTCAAAACGATCAAATCCCGGAATTCCGGGATCAGGCGGTTGCACCTCCTGACTGGAGAGGTTGCACCGCCTGGCAGAGCTCGAAGACTGAGCCTCTGGGCGGTGCCACCTCTGTCAGGGGCGGTTGCACCTCTCTGCCAGAGCTCGAAGACCGAGCTCAAGCTGTTGCACCGCCTGACTGGAGAGGTTGCACCGCCTGGCAGAGCTCGAAACTTGAGCTCTAGCAGTGCTACCTCCTGACAGAGGAGGTTGCACCGCCCAGTCTCGCTCGGAGACTGAGCCCTGGGCGGTTGCACCGCCCAGTCTCGCTGGGAGACATAGCCTGGGCGGTGCTACCTCCCTGCCTGGGCGGTTGCACCTCCCACAGCAACCTGGGTCCGAATGGGTTGAACCATTCGACCCAATTTGAGTTCTTCAGGGGCCCAATTGCCCTAGGATTAAGCTAATGGGATCACCTCCCATTTCTAACTTAATCAAAGTGCTAACTACAATTATTTCCTGAGACATATTCTGCAGCTTGCTTCGGTGCGTCACTCGCTTCTTCCGGCGAGTTTCCGGTGAACTTCCGTCGATCATCCGATGAACCCTCGGTGATGCTCTTGCGGACTTCCGGCAAACTCCTGGACTACGACGATCCACTTGGCAAGTTCCGACGAGCTCCTTTGGCAAGCTTCTGGACTTCTCGGATTTGTTCCCGTAGAACCTCCGACGACTGTCCGAACTTCCGTCGAGCTCTCGAACTCCCAACGTGATCATTGTCATGACTCCGGCGCAACTCCTGCTGCATGTCTTACTTTCATCGTAGTTAATCCTGCACACTTATCTCAACACATACATTAGACAACAAATGACAATTGACTTCATCATCAAAATCCGAGATTCAACAATGCTAACATGAAATCAATCACTTAAAATGAAATACTTTAAAAAAAAAGAAAAATATATTATCAATGAAATCATGAATTTACCTATGTTATGAATTTTGTGAACCATAAAAGTGATTTTGATGATTTGAAATTGAAATGAGTTTTATCAAAATCATGATATTGATTTCTTGGAATAACATGAGATTACCTTTGATGATCATTTTGATTCATGGAATTTTAGATTCATGACTTGGTCTTACATTTGTTTATGAGATGGTTGAAATCTTTGTACCTTTGAATTATTCCCTTCTCCTTTCAATTTTTGAATTTATGCATGTTATATGTCAAACATTTGAAACCATGTTTTGGTATCATGCATATCTAAGAAATGTTGATTTGACAAATTGAATGAGTTGAAAAAGAATGATGATTTTTCTCTTGAATATAACTTGTGATATTTTTTATATAAATCATCATTTTGATTTCTCGACATTCGATACATGAAATTTTACTATGAATCAAAATTTCTCATTAATCGATCTCCTATGATTCTATTTGATATTTTCATAAGAGGAGATTTTCTAAATGAATCATGATTTTTCCTTGTGAGTTCTTGGATTTATTACTTGATTTTCTTTTAAAACAAGATCTCTTCTTTGTACTCTTATGATTTTTCTTGATATTCTATTTAAAGAAAATATTTACTATATGAATCATGTCTTTTGGTATTCAAATGATTTTATCCTTCATGACATGATTTCTTTGCATTTATGGCTTGAATGGCTTGAAATATTTTGGAATGATGTATGCAACACTATGATTTTTCCCTTAGATAAAAATGCATGCAACACTATGATTTTTCCCTTAGATAAAAAGGCATGCAACACTTTGATTTTTTTTGAAATAATGTGAAAATCAATAATTATCATATTTTGATAGAATGATGATTTGGAATCATGCATGTATTGATGATGTTATATTTTATATACATGATGATTTGGCATTATGCATGCAATACTTATGCCTTTTATTATGATGTATGTGATGTATTGCATATGATGTGAATCATGATCAAAATTGCCTTAATTTGAATTCAAGGTTTATCTCAATTATGAAATTTTAAAATAAGAATGATTACTCACCTTTGTCATGATTTAGAAATTGATGCAAAGGGTCTTCCCTTCTTTTTGACATTGATAAAGGGGGAGAAATATCGCTAGCTCATCTTGCAAAATTTAGAAACATACACTTTGCAAAGGAAGCAAATATTTGCTAGCTTACATATTGCAAGGAAAAGAACTTGACATCTTGAACATCACAAAAATTTGCTATCTTGCATGATATAAAATTTGCTAGAATTGCTACCTTGTGATATAAAGAGAAGCAAAAAGTTGCTATCTCAAAAGAAGCATATTGCACAATTCAAGAAGAAAGCAAAAATTCCACTTCTCAAAAGAGAAGAAATTGCTATCTTGAACATCACCGAGAATTGCTAGCTTGAAATCTCAAGAAAATGCAAAAATGTGCTATCGTGCTTATCTCAAGAAAAGCAAATATGCCAACTTGCATATCTTTGAATGTGCCATCTTGTATGCTATAAAACTTGCATATCTAAAACTTAATAGCTTGAATGTTCTAAGCATGATGTAACACTTGCTAAATTTTTTAGCTTCAAAACTGCATGATGATAAAACTTGATATTATGTTTTTCATGCAATGAGTTAAACTTATATTCCACACACAAGATTAGTTGGACTTCTCCTTTTTGTTAATGACAAAGGGGGAGAAGTATGATGTTATGCATAAGTTTATGATGACATGTTGCTTGAATTTTTGAATTCAAGAGTTTCTATCAATATGGCATATTGATAGAGGGAGTTTTTTTAAACTCCGGGAGTTAAGGTTAACTCCGTCATCAAGTGATTGTCATCATCAAAAAGGGGGAGATTGTTGAATCTCGTATTTTGATGAAGAAACCACTTGATATATGTTTATGTTTTAATATGTGTTTTGAGTGACGCAGGATGCTTCGATCATGATAAGATAATTAAAGCAGGAAAAATCATGTTGTGCCGGAGGAACATGTCAAAAGATTGGACGTCGGGCCAGTGGATCGGTTGATGTATCGATAGAAGGCTTCAGGCCGTGGACTCAGGCATCAGGCCAAGAAGAGCGGGTATTGTGCCAAGGATATTGGAGTTGCAGAGTCAACTGGCCGAATGGGTAATAGGCCGTAGGAGAGGACGATGCGCCGAAGAATCGAACGAAGCGTCGAGTGACCAATGACATGTTGGACAACTTGGTTAATTGCTTAGGATTAATTATATCGATTGAAGTTTTATTTTACATGTGCAGGATTAACTACGATGGAAGTAAGACATGTAGTAGGAGCTACGCCAAAGTCCAGACTATGATCACATTGGAAGTTCGAGAGTTCGACGGAAGTCCGGACGGTCGTCAGAGGTTCTGCGGAAAAAAATTCGAGAAGTCCAGGAGCTTGCCAAAAGAAGCTCGTTGGAACTCGCTAAATGGATTGTTGCAAGTCCAAGAGTTTGCCGGAAGTCCGCAGGAGCATCACCGAGGGTTCATCGGATGATCGACGGAAGTTCGCCAGAAGCTCGTCGGAAGAAGCGATTGACGCACCGGAGCAAGTTGTAGTAAATGTCTTAAGAAATGTTGTAGTTAACATGTAGATTAAGTTAGGAATGGGAGGTGATCCCATTAACTTAATATGGGGGCAATTGGGCGCTTGATAGACCTAAATTGGGCCGAATGGATCAACCCATTCGGACCATAATTCCTGCCAAGCGGTGGCATCGCCAGGGTCGGCGGTGGCACTGCCCAGGAGATGATCTCCCAGGAAAGCTGGGCGGTGCAATCACCTAGGTCAGGCGGTGGCACCGCATGGGCTCAATCTCCGAGCGAGACTGGGCGGTGCAACTGCCCCTAATAGGCGATGAAACCGCCTGAGCTCGGTCTCTGAGCTCTGCCAGGCGGTGCAACCGCCCTTGTCAGGCGGTGGCACCGCCCAGAGGCTCAGTCTCTGAGCTCTGCCAAGTGGTGCAACCGCCCTTAACAGGAGGTGGCACCGCCCAGAGGCTTAGTCTCCAAGCTTTGTCAGGTGGTGCAACCGCCAGACCCCGGAATTCCGGGAGATGACCGTCTTTAGCTCAGAATTCAAACTGGTTTGGAGCCTATAAATACCCCTCCCATCCCTGGGTAAAACACACAAGCACAGAGAGATTAAAAGAGAGAAAACGCTGCTGCAATCTCTAGAATTTCCCTCCTCTAGCTTAAGTGTTAGAATTCTATTTACGAGAGGAGAGTGAGTGCTTGAAAGGGTTGTCTCCTAAACTCGGTAAAAGGAGAAGAGGGGTGTAAGAAGGTTGATCTTCACCTAGTAAAGGAAGATCGTTAGTGGATGTCGGTGGCCTCGACGGAAGAGGAATCAGAGGAGTGGATGTAGGTCACGATTGACCGAACCACTATAAACTCTCGTCTTCTCTGGTTTGCATTTATTCTTGCTGCTTACCTTACTGCAAACCTCCTCAGTAGCTTACTGCCTTCTGCTCATTTACAAACGTGTTTCATAGTTAAGTATTTTCTGAATCAGCGTTAAGACGGAAATCGATTATATCATATGAACATCATATTTTAGTTTGCACTTACATTCTGATTTCTATCTTAACTGCAAACTACCTTCCTTACTTTACTTCAAATACGTTTATGTAAGCTTTCAAAGTTATTATCTGCACAAAATGACTTTTACGTCGGAAACGATTTCATCATACGAACGTAGTTTTAAATGTCGAAAGTTTTCCGCTGCACTAACTCCCCCCCCCCCCCTCTTAGTGCTCTTGATCCTAACAGACTTAACTTGTAGAGGTGAAGTTGGGTTTAGAAGGCCTTGGCACGAGGCAAGAGGATGTAGAGGCGGGTACTCTTAAAGAATATGCCATAGTGTTGCCATTCAAGTTGCCAGGAAGGAAGCGGTACGCAGCGAAGATTGTGCTGGTAGGGGCAGAGGCCCAGGATCCAGACAACGGTGCACCATTTTCAGCGAAGTCAGTGGACTTCGGGAGCTACTAGGCGACGGACTATCCTAGAGTGATGCTTCATCTAGGTGTAACCCAAGAGTGGGTGGATGAATGTAGATTACCGAAGGAGCGAACAAAATCGAAGGTGGAAGAGACCCTATGATGTATTGGCCGAGTCCACACATGGAGGGATCATAATTTGAGTTCATCCCACAAGGATCAAAATGCAATGGAGATGTCACCAGGAGGTGACATGGTGTGACGGATTGTGGTGGAATAGTTTGTAGCAATACGATACACACAATATAGTCCTATGAGGGACTGTATCATACGGAGGTATGATCGGGAGCTACTGGGAGCTCCACTTCGGTGAACAACACGACAACAAGAAGGACTATGGATTCAAGGAGTGAAGATTATGGTACCACAGAGGCAGGTCTTCCGTGCGTGCATTGAGTTTTGCATTGGATGAAAGCCTTGGTTATCAGCATATGGGGGGTGTGTTCCACCAAGGGAAAAGTTCGAATGCAAGTACCAATGAGTCCCATAGGAGGGACTTGATCATGCAGAGGTATGATCGAAGTAGCTAGAGAGTTAGACTACTCCAGAGCCCATATTCACTTAAGGGAGCCCGACAAGTCAGAGGACAAGGTCGAGTAAGAAAACGTTGCTACCAAGGAAGCTAAAGAGAACAGAATCGGTGCAAACCCTATAACATGTTGGTAGAGGCTATGCATGAGATTTGTAGTTTGTCTTTCCATCGACCAAAGGGAGCTGCTTGGAGAACACAGAGATGTTGAAGCAAGGGGTTGAAAGGGGTGAGGAAGCGATGACAAGTCCAGAGGGACTTAGCTACACAAAATCAAGCATCAGTTAGAATGGAGGTGGACTCGGAGGAGTGCCACAAAGACATATCTATTGATCGTGAAGAAAATGGATGCAGATGCGAGGCGATGGATAGTAGGGCCATGGGCATGGCAGCGCCATGGTACTGCAGAGGCAGGATTCCATGAAAGTCATTGATCCTTTGCTCTCATGGAGGGAGAGTGCTTGGTCATGAAAGGAGCCGAGGAGGTGGAGCATACAGAGGCAAACTCCAAGTATCGAGATAAGGTTGAAAGGTAAAGGCCAAGGATTTTCGTAAGACCGGTGTCTAAGAGCTTCTTATTAAGATAGTTGAAAGTGAAAGACTTTGGGTGGTGCAAGAGTGCACAACCAAGGGATGAAGCAGGCAGTATGCGGTGCTGTACCTTTGCTACTAAGTGGAGTAGGCGGCAGGGTTGATGGAGAAGACGGTACAATCCCAAAGGGCGACCAAAACTATTAGAGACTTACTCCAAGTTGGGTTGAAAACTTCCTACATTCCAGAAGTTCGATGACATTGAGAAGGTGAATCACAGTAGTTAACTCAATGCAAGGAGTGCAAACACTTTAAGTGCTTCAAAAGTATGAGCAAAGAGCAAGCGAAGGTTAGTAATTAGCTCGATGCATGGAGTACAACTCTTGAGAAGGCGGGCGAAGTCAAGTAATAATTGCCTTCTCAACTCTTAAGAGAATGGGCGAAACCGAGTATCCTACTTCTCTTATCTATCCAGCAGAGGAGCTTTGCACAAGTTCAAAGACCCTTCGAAGATAATGGAAGACAATAGTTGTCAAATCCTCACTAATGGTGATCAATGCTACTGAGAGTAGATTATCCGCTTCATTTCCCAACAGAATGCCAATCGAAAGCGGAAGTGATGCGAATCTACTTAGAAGTGACAACTCAATGAAAGAAGAGTCGATGGACAAATTTTGTAGAGGAAGGATCAAAAACTTCGAAAGTTTACGAGGCGATGCTTGTTAAAGCTCCAACAAGCATCCATCCAGTTCAAGCAGCATGAGGTATTTGAGAGAATGATGCATAGTAACGATGGTCTTTTCCTTCATCTGGAGGATCCGTAGGAACCAACAAGGATTAACACAACTCAGCCAACCCCACACTAGAGTCAGAGTCATTGACGAGTTGAAGCAGCATGGCAGATCAAAAGTTTGACTACTCAACAATAGCAGCGGAGAGCAGTTGGGAGCTAAGAGGCGCATTGTAGCTAGAGCAGAAGATTGAAGACTCAGTAAAGGCAAGAAGTTACAGTGTCGGCAAAGGCTTCGACGAGGATGTCGAAGGAATAAGTGGGGGAGAATGTCACAGACAAAATTCTAAATAGGATGTTCAATGTAATGCTTATGTATATCCGTGTCTTTTGGTTTATTCTTGCTTTGCACAGCATGTAGAGGGATGGTCGAAGGTTTAACAACCTCGTTTTAGTTAGGTTTGGTGGCCTTCTTAGGTTTGTAAATAAAGGTTGTGTCATGTGGACACTTGTGAGAGATACTCGATCTGTAGTGGACCATTTTGACCCTTTGTTGTGCAACCGTTTAGAGCTTGTAAAGTCTATTTGTAATTTGCATTGTCTATGAAGTGTTTCCTGAAATGTTTGCTTTTGGATCCCGAGTGAGACATTTTCTCTAACCCGTTTTCTCTTTTGTAGGTCTTAAGGGACCATGAGAGGTTTCGGGGAGACTAACCTTTAGGAACGGACATGTAAGGGTGCCGTATAACTTAGGCAAAACCAGCTAAGCCCATGATACTCTATTCATTTCTTTCTCTCTCTCTCTCGACCCCAAGATGAATGACTGATCTCCACTTCCTTTATCGTGGCGGCGGCCTCCTTGAGTTCATCGCCTGATCAATTCGATGAAAGGTCGGGCATGGTGGGTGGTTGTTTTCTTGGAAGGGTTTGTTTGGTATTCTGTGGGATTCCGCTAGAATTGCAGTTTCTTGTTTCGAGGTCCGAAATTAGGGTGTTGGGCGCCTCTTGAAGATGCCTCGGAGCTCTCACCATAGATCGCATGGTTCAGGCAAGCGTTCGAGAGAGAGGTCCGACTCCGAGGAGGACAGAACCTCGTGGGGGAGGAAGTCGAGTGTTGAAGAGCGGGTTACCAGCCCAGGAGCTAGTGTCTCCAAAGACCTGGAGTCAGAGAAGAGGAGTTCCTTGCATGTTTGTGATGGGAAAGAGATGGCGGTGACTAGCAGCGGTGACTCCTCTGGGGAGTTTGGGAAGAAGCGGAAAGAGAGGGCAAGTGAGGTAGCACTGGCTGAGCTAGGGAGTTAAAGCAAGAATGATGATTGTAAATGGTTGAAAAGGGATGAGTTCAGTCTTATAGAGTTGGATAAAACCTCAAAATCAAAGCTTGTGGACGTTGATTAGAAGGTTAGGCCAAATAGAAGGCATGACAATTCTTGTGAAAGGAATGAGGATAATGGACTGAAGGTGGATCCTGATAAGGCATATTTTAGGTCCAAGACACGTCATAGCCGATGCCACATGTCAGGTCAGAATCCATACCAAGGCGCTGGTCGGCACATCTCGTCCCGGGAATCCCGGGACGACGTCACCTCCAAGACATGCCAAGTCAGAATCCATACCAAGGCACTGTTTGGCACGTCCACCATGCCAACCCACATACGACCGACTCTCGTACAGTAGTATAAAGACCTCTGGCCAGCATCCATCCTAAGTAAGGTAGAAAAACAATTTCAACCCACAACTAACTTGCTCATCGGAGGGGCCAAAGTTGGGAATCACCTGACAAAGGCCTTTTTTGCAGGCAAACAACCACCCTCAAGCCCCGAGCGCCTCGACTTGAGAATCACCATCCCGCGAACGAAGGCGAGCTACTAACCGGCCCGAGAATGGAGAGACGTCGCTCAACGTAGATGACACCCAGACTGAGAAACATTGATCAACACCTCGTCGCGAGGGCCCAACCCACCTCGGCGTCCAAATCAGCCAATAGAGAGCTCCCAACATCGACCCATGGACCAGGCCGTGCTGACTCACCAGCCACGACACATTTGTTCACCAGCATCTTTGGTGCTAGAAGGAGGGCCATGTCATAGGAGCATCTTGCAGGAGCTCTCCCCGAGGGAGAACCACCAACCGGTCTCCCCTCCGTCGGGCCCGGAGATCAGTCCCTCCTACCCTGAGAGACTGGGGGATCTCGGCCTCGCTGCCAGATCGCTATTGGCGCTTGTTCAACGACTCGGGGTTATCGCCCCCCGGACTTACCATAAGACCCTCGACTGTATCGCCCGAGGCATTGCTCAGCCTAACCAAGCAAGTGCAAGCAATGGCAGGGATGATGCAAATGCTCGTTCCACTCATTCCTCAAATCGTGCAACTAGTAGCTCGGTCCCCTGACCCAACCCAACAAAGACCGAGCAGGGAGCAGGTCGGGACGAGAGAAGCCCGAGACCAAACAACGGACCCAAGAGGTCCGCCCGAGCAGAGCATACCCGCACCCTACCGAATCACATCGCCCCGCTCCGAGCCTGATACTATATCGTTCGACTTGGCAGATGACTAGTTCAGGATCCAGATGTCCCAGGTCAACCAACTCCTGGACGAGTTCCAATACGAGTTCCAGAAGTCGCGAAGCGAGTCGAACGAAGGTAGCTCAGGCGGTTCCCCTTTTACTCAAGAAATACAGGACAAGCTTATACCTCTCAACTTTAAGCTGCCAACATTGGAGACATACGATGGTGGCTCTAACCCTGTGGAGCATGTCGCGGTGTTTCGGGCTCAGATGGCCCTCTACGACACCTCTGATGCCCTGATGTGTAAGCGTTTCCAACCACCTTCAGAGGACCGGTACGAACATGGTTCAGTCGGCTACACCAGCTCTCAGTCTCATCCTTCGACCATCTCGCAAGGGAGTTTGAGCAAAACTTCCTTGCCAACGTGCGACCCAAGCCTTCCATCGCCACCCTGCTAGCGTTATCTCAACATGAGAGCGAATCACTCTCCCAAATCATGGCGCACTTTGTCGTGGAAATCCGGGGATTCTCGGATGCTCACCCTTCTATAACCATGCAGGCATTCTTGATGGGCTTGTGGCCCTCGAGGTGTTGAATCTCGGATTTTGATGATAAAATCAATTGATGGGTTAATTGATCTAATCCATATTATTGAGCTAAGTATGCAGGATTAACTATGATAACCAGAAAATATAAAGCAAGTATACCGGAGTCAAGTTCGATGGACGTTTAAGAGTCCGAAGAATCGTCGGAGATGCTGCCGGAACCAACCGAGAAGAAATCGGGAACCTATCGGAACTTTCGGAAGTTCGCCGAAGAGATCGTCGGAGGTTCACGGAGATCACCGAGAAGGCTCGGCTACTCGTTAAAGTCATCACAAGATCGGGAGCTTGCAGGGAGTCCGTCGGAAGAAGTTCGTCGGAAAGCTCGCCGGAACAAGACTCGACGTTCGCGGTTGAAAACTTGCTTAGGATGTTTTTTTTGTTATGTAGTTCACTTATAATTAGGATTAGGATTAAGAGATAATCCTATATCCTGGTTAGGGGCCAATTGGGCCCAAAGTCAGATTTGGTTTGGGCTAAAATTAAGCCAAACTAGTGAATCGAAGAGCCAGGTGGTGGCACCACCTGGGCGGTGACACCTCCTGGGCTGGGTGGTTGCACCGTCTAGCACCCGAGCGTTGGGCGGTGGCACCGCCAGCATCGGGAACATAAGAGAATTCAAATTTTTGGAGCCCAAATTTGAATCCTCTTGAGGCCTATAAATACCCCTCAAGTCTCAGCTGAGAACATAACTTTTTGAGCAGCAAGTGATTGAGAGAAAAGTCTTAGAAGAGTCTTTGCCTTTCTTGTTTTCAATTTGCTAGTGTTCACCTCCTTCTTTCTTGCTGAAAATCTGTAAGAGAGTGAACCACTTGTAAAAGTTGTAAGAGGGGTATTTACCCTTCCCTTTCAAAAGATTTGCTAGAGGAAGGTGGGAGCCTCATCGAAGAGGGGCCTCGCAAGTGGATATAGGTCACTTGATCGAACCACTTTAAAAACGATGTAATCTCTGGTTTGCATTTCATTACTGCTATTTACATTACTGCAAACCCTCTTACTTGCTTTATTTCCTCATTACATTTACTGCACAACTTTGCGAATACGCTTTCAAGTTAAGCACTTCCGATTCTGATTTTTATCGTACGAAAGATTTATCGAAACCAACATTTTAAGCCATTGCACTAATTCACCCCCCCCTCTTAGTGCCACTCCGATCCTAACAATTGGTATCAGAGCAAGGCTCACTCTCATATTTGGTTTAATACCCAAGAGAGATGGCTTACTCCGGCATGCATGAGGGTCATTCTATCACACGTCCACCCTTGTTTAATGGGTCAGATTATACTTATTGGAAGACTCGGATGAGAATCTTCCTCATTTCTATGGATTTCGAGCTTTGGACTATTGTTGAAAATGGATTTCAAAAATCTTCTCTTCCGATGAGCGAATGGAATGAATCGGAGAAGAAGGTTTTTGCTTTAAATGCAAAGGCTATGAATGCCTTGTTTTGTGCACTAGACAAAAATGAATTTAATCGTGTTTCAATTTGTGATTCGGCTTTTGATATTTGGAGAACTCTTGAGGTCACTCATGAAGGCACAAGCCGAGTGAAAGAGTCCAAAATCAACATCCTTGTGCACTCTTACGAACTTTTCCGAATGAAACCAAGTGAGTCCATCGGAGACATGTACACTCGGTTTACGGATGTCATCAATGGACTCAAAGCTCTTGGTAAAGATTTTACTAACTTTGAACTAGTAACTAAAATCTTAAGATCCCTCCCTAAAAGTTGGGATCCAAAAGTTACGGCCATTCAAGAGGCCAAAGACCTTAAAGTATTCCCTCTTGAAGAACTCATTGGGTCTCTAATAACCTACGAAATGACATGTTAAGCTCATGACGAGCTCGAGAACCCCCTTCCAAAGAACAGAAAGGATATGACACTCAAATCACAAGAAGACCACTTGAAAGGAACATCAAGTGATGAGGACAGTGACAATGACGTTGCACTTTTGACTCAAAAATTTAAAAAATATTTAAGAAAGAACAAATTTAAAAATAATACAAAAAATAAATTTGAACAAAAGAAGGACCAAGTGATTTGCTATGAATGCAAAAAACCGGGACACTACAAGAACGATTGTCCTCAAGCCAAAAAGAGAATATCAATGAAGAAGGTGCTCAAGGCAACGTGGGATGATTTAAGCACGTCCGAAGAAGAGGAGTCCAACACTGAGCAAGTTGCTCATTACGTGCTAATGGCTTTAGGAGAAGAGGTATGTGATTTATTTAATGAAGATTTATCTTTTGAAGAACTCTCTATCGCTTTTCATGAATTATTTGATGAATGTAGAACTGTTAGCAAGAAGTTAAGTATCTTAAAGAAAGAGCATGCTTTGCTACAAGATAAGTTTGATAGTCTTTAAACTCCTCCATGATCTAAGTGTGAGCATTTAGAAGCAATAAAAAATGAAAATTTACTTCTTAAAGAAACCTTAAATAAGTTTAAGATTGGTAGCAAAGGATTAGATATGATCCTTGCACACAAGGGTCACGTCGCAAATAGAAATGGAATTGGATTTGTAAAAGGATTACATCAAAATCCTACCACTTTCATAAAAGGACCTACATTACATGTTTCCTCTTATATGAAATGCAACTTCTATTGCAAATCCGGACATATTGCCTACAAATGTCCATTTAGGAAAATTAGTTCACAAAAATTAATATGGGTTCCTAAAGGAACTATAAAGGATTCAATAATAAATAACAAAGTTAGTGGATCAATTTTTGAGGCACCCAAAATCAAATGGGTACCTAAAAGTCATCCTCTTTTGTAGACAAACCCACAAGCTAGGAGCAAGAGATGGTATCTCGATAGTGGATGCTCAAGACATATGACCGGAGATCCATCTCATTTATCTATGCTCACTAGCAAAGAAGAAGGGTACGTCACCTTCGGAGACAACAACAAAGGCAAAATCATTGGCAAGGGAACTATTGGTAACAAATTTAGGTTTTCCATTGATGATGTTTTTGTTAGGATCGGAGCGGCACTAAGAGGGGGGGGTGAATTAGTGCAGCGGATTAAAACTTCGATTTTAATCAAAATCTTTCGTACGTTAAGAACGAAACTTGAGAAATTTAACTTGAAGGCGTATTCTTGAAGTTGCGCAGCAAGAGTAATAAGGAACTAAAGCAGTAAGAAGATTTGCAGTAATGTAAATGACAATAATAAAGAGCAAACCAGAGATTACGCCGATTTTTAGAGTGGTTCGGTCAAATGACCTACTCCACTTGCGAGGCCCCTCTTCGATGAGGCTCCCACCTTCCACTAGCAAGTCTCTTGAAATGGAAGGGTAAACACCCCTCTTACAACCTTTTACAAGCAGCTCAACCTCTTACAAATTTTCAATAAGAAAGAAGGAGGAGAACTCTCTAGCAAATTGAAAACAAGACTTGCTAAGACTTTCTAAGACTTTTCTCTCAATCAAAATGCTTCTCAAAAGTTGTAACCTCAGCTGAGATTTGAGGGGTATTTATAGGCCTCAAGAGGATTCAAATTTTGGGCTCCAAAATTTGAATTTTCTTAGGGTTTCCAGTGCTGGAGGTGCCACCGCCCAACCAGGCGGTGCCACCGCCCAGCGCTCGGGTGCTGGACGGTGCAACCGCCCAGCCAAGGAGGTGTCACCGCCCAGCTCTCGGGTGCTGGGCGGTGCCACCGCCCAGCTAGGCGGTGCCACCGCCTACAGTGTTTTCAGCCCGATTACAGTGTTTTCAGCCACTAGTTGGGCTTCAATCTTGGCTCTCTAGTTCGCTGGTTTAGCTTAATTTTTAGCCTAAACCAACTCTGACTTTGGGCCCAGTTGGCCCCTAACTAGGATATAGGATTATCTCTTAATCCAAATCCTAATTACAAGTGAACTACATAACAAAAACACATCCTAAGCAAGCTTTCAACCGCGAACGTCGAGTCTTGTTTCGGCGAGCTTTCCGACGAACTTCTTCCGACGGACTCCCATCAAGCTCCCGATCTTGTGATGACTTTAACGAGTAGCCGAGCCTTCTCGGTGATCTCCGTGAACCTCCGACGATCTCTTCGGCGAACTTCCGATAGGTTCCCGATTTCTTCTCGGTTGGTTCCGCCAGCATCTCCGACGATTCTTCGGACTCTTAAACGTCCATCGATCTTGACTCCGGTATTCTTGCTTTGTGTTTTCTGGTTATCGTAGTTAATCCTGCACACTTAACTCAATAATATGGATTAGATCAAATAACCCATCAATTGATTTTATCATCAAAATCCGAGATTCAACAATCTCCCCCTTTTTGATGATGACAATCAATTGATGACGGAGTTAAACGTAACTCCCCCTATCTATATGCCATATTATGAGAAGATAAAACACTTGAATTTCATCATTGAATTCAAGTATAAACCGATAAGCTCTAACCGTAGAACTTATCGTTATTCTCATTAAGCATAATGTAAATGCGAAACTTTGATGAAAATCTTTTTCAAGTCGAAAGATAAGAGACAAATTTTACTATGACAAGAGATAAAGATTTTCAACTTGAATTGCATGATTATACATTTTAGACATGCATTCAATATGATCAATCAATCTTACGATATTTTCAAGGATTTTGCAAGGCATATAAGATAATCATCGATCGATCACTTTTCTCAAGGATTTTGCAATTCATATTTTGTCATGCTATTAAGAATGATATAAGTCATCACTTTTCTCCCCCTTTGTCATCAACAAAAAGGAAAATGAGACTTGAAGCACATGTTTTGTCATACAACGATTTTATCATTGAAAATTAAGTATGCAAAAATATTTACGCAGAGTTCATTTTAGAGGAAAATTCAGCATGCATTCATATTATCTAATCTCTTCTTTTTATGAATAATAGAAATTGTAGATGTATAAGAGAGAGATTGGGATAAAAAAATTCAAGTAGTAATTTCACGAAGTCAAGATCATAATTCGAATACAAACTCATTCAAATCGTCAAATTCATGAAAATCTCAACATTACTTTTTAATCACCACATAAGGCATTTAAAGAATTTTTGAAACATAGGAGAATGATGAATTTAAGCATACAATGTTTCAATCAAATTCAAGTCATGAATGCCAATACTTTCATATTTGTAAGTATCAATTCATGAATGCCAAAAGATATTATTTGTGATTCCAATTTTGCAAGATCAAGATTATGAATTAGATAAAACTTATATAAATCAAATCGCTAACTTGAAATTCATAATCAAGTCATCAAAGTCGATTTCGAGATTTCACAACATGTCATATGGAATTTGAAGGAGAATGAGAGATGGAAAGAAGATGAAAAACTTTACGGAAAATCCAATCAAACAAGTTTATTGTTTAGGGACAATTTAACATACCTAATTCCCTTCTAATGAATTCAAATTGGTCTTCATTCAAGGCTTTTGTGAATATATCTGCTAATTGATGCTTTGTGTCAATGAATTCTAGAACAACATCATTGTTAAGAACATGATTGCGTATGAAATGATGCCTAACGTCGATGTGCTTAGTTCTAGAGTGCTGAATTGGATTTTTAGTAAGGCATATGGCACTGGTATTATCGCATTTTATGGGAATATTTTCAAGGTGAATTCCATAGTCTTCTAATGTATTTTTCATCCAAATTACTTGTGCACAACATGCACTTGCAGCAATGTATTCGGCTTCCGCCGTAGATAATGCAACTGAATTTTATTTCTTGGAAGTCCAAGAAACAAGTGCATGTCCTAAAAATTGGCATGTTCCGGATGTACTTTTTCTATCTATCCTGCATCCGCCAAAATCGGCATCTGCATAAGCTATTAGATCAAATTTTTCAGATTTTGGATACCACAATCCTAAATTTGGAGTTCCTTTAAGATACCTAAATATTCTTTTAACACTCTTAAGATGAGATAATTTAGGATTAGATTGAAACCTAGCGCAAAGTCCTACACTAAACATAATATCCGGTCTAGTCGCAGTGAGGTAGAGTAGACTACCTATCATTCCCCTATATGTTTTTTGATCGAAACTTTCACCATTTTCATCCATATCTAACTTAGTCGCAGTACTCATAGGGGTGTTTATTGCTTTTGAATTATCCATGTTAAATCGTTTTAACAATTCTAATGTATATTTGGATTGGTTAAGAAATATACCATCACTAAGTTGTTTGATTTGTAATCCCAAAAAGAAAGTTAATTCACCCATTAAACTCATTTCAAATTCAAGACTCATACATTTGGCAAATGATTCACATAGTGATTCATCCGAAGAGCCAAACACAATATCGTCAACATAAATTTACACAATAAGAAAATTATTTTCAAAATGTTTAATAAACAATGTAGTATCAACCTTGCCTTTGGTAAAATTATTTAAAATAAGAAAGGAGCTAAGCCTTTCACACCAAGCTCTAGGAGCTTGTTTTAAGCCATAGAGAGCTTTAGTCAATTTGAATACATGATTAGGAAGAAGAGTATTTTCAAATCCGGGAGGTTGTTCGACAAATACTTCTTCGGAAATAAAACCATTCAAGAAAGCACTTTTAACATCCATTTGAAATAGTTTAAAATTATTACTACTAGCATAGGCAAGGAGCATCCTTATGGCTTCTAATCGAGCCACGGGAGCGAAGGTTTCTTCGTAATCGATACATTCTTCTTGGTTGAAACCTTTGGCCACTAATCTAGCCTTGTTTCTAACCACGATACCATTTTCGTCTTGCTTGTTTCTAAAGACCCACTTAGTGCCTATGACTAAGTGGTCACTTGGTCTAGGAACAAGCTTCCATACCTCATTCCTCTCAAATTGGTTCAATTCTTCTTGCATTGCAATGATCCAAAAATCATCTTTTAAGGCTTCGTCAATGCATTTAGGTTCAATTTGAGAAAGGAAAGCGGCGTTAGCACAGAAATTTTTGAAAGAAGAACGAGTTTGAACCCCTTTTGATGTATCTCCTATAATTTGCTCTTTTGGATGAGCATCTACATACTTCAATTCTTTTGGTAAAGAAATTTCGGAAGAAGATGCATTCAAATGGCTATTTTGAGGAGAGGGTTCATTTAAATTCAAATTATCAAAACCAAGATCATCATCAAAATCATTTTTCTTTAAATCGGAAATTTCATTAAAAACTACATGAATAGACTCTTCAATTACTAAAGTTCTTTTATTAAAAACCTGAAAAGCTTTAGAAACGGAAGAGTAACCAAGAAAGATGCCTTCATCGGATTTAGCATCAAATTTTCCTAAAGCATCCCTTTCATTTAAAATAAAGCATTTACAACCAAAAACTTTAAAATAGGAGATGTTTGGTTTTTTGTTATTCCATAATTCATAGGGAGTTTTGGATAAGGATGGTCTTATTAGGACTCTATTCATGATGTAGCAAGCCGTATTTACGGCTTCGGCCCAAAAGTACTTAGGTAAACTATGTTCATTCAACATAGTTCTTGCCATTTCTTGTAGGTTTCTATTTTTCCTTTCAACTACTCCATTTTGTTGAGGATTTCTTGGAGTTGAGAAGTTGTGATTGTACCCATTACTTTCGCAAAAATTTTGAAAGTCACGGTTTTGGAATTCACCACCGTGATCACTCCGAATTGATGAAATCATGAAGCCTTTTTCATTTTGAGCGAGTTTACAAAATTTAGAGAAACACTTGAAGCAATCACTTTTGTGAGCTAAGAAATAGGTCCAAGTGTATCTAGAGTAGTCATCCACAATCACAAAAGCATATTTGCTTCCACCTAGACTTGTTGTATCAATTGGTCCAAATAAGTCCAAATGGATCAATTGTAATGGTCTAGTAGTGCTAATTTGATTTTTTGGTTTGAAGCTTGTTTTTATTTGTTTGCCTAGTTGACATGCATCGCATACTTTGTCCTTAATAAATTTTATATTTGGAATTCCTCGTACTAATTCTTGAGATGAGATCTTAGATATTGTTTTCATGCTTGCATGGCCTAATCTCCTATGCCAAAGCCAAGCATCATCATTTACGGCGGAGAAGCACATTTCATTACTTAGTTCATCAAGATTGATGGTATAGACATTATTTTGTTTTAAAGCAATCATAGTCATGTTATGATTTGGTTTTTCAATAATGCACATATTTGATTCAAATCTAACGATGTAACCTTTATCGCATAGTTGACTAATACTCAAGAGATTATGTTTCAATCCATCAACTAGTAAGACATCATCAATGGAAAAATTAAATTTGTTACCAATAGTTCCCTTGCCAATGATTTTGCCCTTGTTGTTGTCTCCGAAGGTAACGTACCCTTCTTCTTTGCTAGTGAGCATAGAGAAATGAGATGGATCTCCAGTCATATGTCTTGAGCATCCACTATCGAGATACCATCTCTTGCTCCTAGCTTGTGGGTTTGTCTACAAAAGAGGATGATTTTTAGGTACCCATTTGATTTTGGGTGCCTCAAAAATTGACCCACTAACTTTGTTATTTATGATTGAATTCTTTATAGTTCCTTTAGGAACCCATATTAATTTTTGTGAACTAATTTTCCTAAATGGGCATTTGTAGGCAATATGTCCGGATTTGCAACAAAAGTTGCATTTCATATAAGAGGAAACATGTAATGTAGGTCCTTTTATGAAAGTGGTAGGATTTTGATGTAATCCTTTTACAAATCCAATTCCATTTCTATTTGCGATGTGACCCTTGTGTGCAAGGATCATATCTAATCCTTTGCTACCAACCTTAAACTTGTTTAAGGTTTCCTTAAGAAGCAAATTTTCATTTTTTATTGCTTGTAAGTGCTCACACTTAGAGCATGGAGGAGTTTGAAGACTATCAAACTTATCTTGTAGCAAAGCATGCTCTTTCTTTAAAATACTTAACTTCTTGCTAACAGTTCTACATTCATCAAATAATTCATGAAAAGCGATAGATAGTTCTTCAAAAGATAAATCTTCATTAAATAAATCACATACCTCTTCTCCTAACGCCATTAGCGCGTAATGAGCAACTTGCTCGGTGTTGGACTCCTCTTCTTCGGATGCGCTTGAATCATCCCACGTTGCCTTGAACGCCTTCTTCTTTGATGTTCTCTTTTTGGCTTGAGGACAATCGTTCTTGTAGTGTCCCGGTTTTTTGCATTCATAGCAAATCACTTGGTCCTTCTTTTGTTCAAATTTGTTTTTAAATTTGTTCTTTCTTAAGTATTTCTTAAATTTTTGAGTCAAAAGTGCAATGTCATTATCACTGTCCTCATCACTTGATGTTCCTTTCAAGTGGTCTTCTTGTGATTTGAGTGCCATATCCTTCCTGTTCTTTGGAAGGGGGTTCTCGAGCTCGTCATGAGCTTGACATGTCATTTCGTAGGTCATTAGAGACCCAATGAGTTCTTCAAGAGGGAATGCTTTAAGGTCTTTGGCCTCTTGAATGGCCGTAACTTTTGGATCCCAACTTTTAGGGAGGGATCTTAAGATTTTAGTTACTAGTTCAAAGTTAGTAAAATCTTTACCAAGAGCTTTGAGTCCATTGATGACATCCGTAAACCGGGTGTACATGTCTCCGATGGACTCACTTGGTTTCATTCGGAAAAGTTCGTAAGAGTGCACAAGGATGTTGATTTTGGACTCTTTCACTTGGCTAGTGCCTTCATGAGTGACCTCAAGAGTTCTCCAAATATCAAAAGCCGAATCACACATTGAAACACGATTAAATTCGTTTTTGTCTAGTGCACAAAACAAGGCATTCATAGCCTTTGCATTTAAAGCAAAAACCTTCTTCTCCGATTCATTCCATTCGCTCATCGGAAGAGAAGATTTTTGAAATCCATTCTCGACAATAGACCAAAGCTCAAAGTCCATAGAAATGAGGAAGATTCTCATGCGAGTCTTCCAATATGTGTAATCCGACCCATTAAACAAAGGTGGTCGTGCAATAGAATGGCCCTCTTGCATGCCGGAGTAAGCCATCTCTCTTGGGTATTAAACCAAATATGAGAGATAACCTTGCTCTGATACCACTTGTTAGGATCGGAGCGGCACTAAGAGGGGGGGGTGAATTAGTGCAGCGGATTAAAACTTCGATTTTAATCAAAATCTTTCGTACGTTAAGAACGAAACTTGAGAAATTTAACTTGAAGGCGTATTCTTGAAGTTGCGCAGCAAGAGTAATAAGGAACTAAAGCAGTAAGAAGATTTGCAGTAATGTAAATGACAATAATAAAGAGCAAACCAGAGATTACGCCGATTTTTAGAGTGGTTCGGTCAAATGACCTACTCCACTTGCGAGGCCCCTCTTCGATGAGGCTCCCACCTTCCACTAGCAAGTCTCTTGAAATGGAAGGGTAAACACCCCTCTTACAACCTTTTACAAGCAGCTCAACCTCTTACAAATTTTCAATAAGAAAGAAGGAGGAGAACTCTCTAGCAAATTGAAAACAAGACTTGCTAAGACTTTCTAAGACTTTTCTCTCAATCAAAATGCTTCTCAAAAGTTGTAACCTCAGCTGAGATTTGAGAGGTATTTATAGGCCTCAAGAGGATTCAAATTTTGGGCTCCAAAATTTGAATTTTCTTAGGGTTTCCGGTGCTGGAGGTGCCACCGCCCAACCAGGCGGTGCCACCGCCCAGCGCTCGGGTGCTGGACGGTGCAACCGCCCAGCCAAGGAGGTGTCACCGCCCAGCTCTCGGGTGCTGGGCGGTGCCACCGCCCAGCTAGGCGGTGCCACCGCCTACAGTGTTTTCAGCCCGACTACAGTGTTTTCAGCCACTAGTTGGGCTTCAATCTTGGCTCTCTAGTTCGCTGGTTTAGCTTAATTTTTAGCCTAAACCAACTCTGACTTTGGGCCTAGTTGGCCCCTAACCAGGATATAGGATTATCTCTTAATCCTAATCCTAATTACAAGTGAACTACATAACAAAAACACATCCTAAGCAAGCTTTCAACCGCGAACGTCGAGTCTTGTTTCGGCGAGCTTTCCGACGAACTTCTTCCGACGGACTCCCATCAAGCTCCCGATCTTGTGATGACTTTAACGAGTAGCCGAGCCTTCTCGGTGATCTCCATGAACCTCCGACGATCTCTTTGGCGAACTTCCGATAGGTTCCCGATTTCTTCTCGGTTGGTTCCGCCAGCATCTCCGACGATTCTTCGGACTCTTAAACGTCCATCGATCTTGACTCCGGTATTCTTGCTTTGTATTTTCTGGTTATCGTAGTTAATCCTGCACACTTAACTCAATAATATGGATTAGATCAAATAACCCATCAATTGATTTTATCATCAAAATCCGAGATTCAACAGTTTTACTAGTTGATGGATTGAAACATAATCTTTTGAGTATTAGTCAACTATGCGATAAAGGTTATATCGTTAGATTCGAATCAAATATGTGTATTATCGAAAAACCAAACAATAACTTGACTATGATTGCATTAAAACAAAATAATGTCTACACCATCAACCTTGATGAACTAAGTAATGAAATGTGCTTCTCCGCTCTAAATGATGATGCTTGGCTTTGGCATAGGAGATTAGGCCATGCAAGCATGAAACTAATATCTAAGATCTCATCTAGAGAATTAATATGAGGGATTCCAAATATGAAGTTTACTAAGGACAAAGTATGTGATGCATGTCAACTAGGTAAACAAATAAAAACTAGTTTCAAACCAAAATATCAAATTAGCACCACTAGACTACTACAATTGATCCATTTGGACTTATTCGGACCAATTGACACAACAAGTCTAGGAGGAAGCAAATATGCGTTTGTAATTGTGGATGACTATACTAGGTACACTTGGACCTATTTCTTAGTCCACAAAAGTGATTGCTTCAAGTGCTTCTCTAAATTTTGTAAACTCACTCAAAACGAAAAAGGTTTCATGATTTCATCAATTCGGAGTGATCACGGTGGCGAATTTCAAAACCGTGACTTTCAAAATTTTTGTGAAGTTAATGGATACAATCACAACTTCTCCACTCCGAGGAATCCCCAACAAAATGGAGTAGTTGAAAGAAAAAATAGAAACCTACAAGAAATGACAAGAACTATGTTAAATGAACATAGTTTACCTAAGTATTTTTGGGCCGAAGCCATAAATATGGCTTGCTACATCAATAATAGAGTCCTAATAAGACCATCATTATCAAAAACTCCCTATGAATTGTGGAATAACAAAAAACCAAATATTTCCTATTTTAAAGTTTTCGGTTGTAAATGCTTTATTTTGAATGAAAGGGATGTCTTAGGAAAATTTGATGCTAAATCCGATGAAGGCATCTTTCTTGGTTACTCTTCCGTTTCTAAGGCTTTTCGGGTTTTTAACAAAAGAACGGTAGTAATAGAAGAGTCTATTCATGTAGTTTTTAATGAAATTTCTAATTTAAAGAAAAATAATTTTGATGAATATCTTGGTTTTGATAATTTGAATTTAAATGAACCTCCTCCTCAAAATAGCAACTTGGATGCACCTTCTTCCGAAATTTCCTTACCCAAGGAATGGAAGTATATAGATGCTCATACAAAGGAGCTAATTATAGGAGATACATCAAAAGGGGTTCAAACTCGTTCCTCTTTCAAGAATTTTTGTGCTAATGCCGCCTTCCTTTCTCAAATTGAACCTAAATGCATTGACGAGGCCATAAAAGATGATTTTTGGGTTATTGCAATGCAAGAGGAATTGAATCAATTTGAAAGGAATAAGGTATGGAAGTTTGTTCCTAGACCTAGTGACCATTTAGTCATTGGTACTAAATGGGTCTTTAGAAACAAGCAAGACGAAAATGGTATCGTGGTTAGAAACAAGGCTAGATTAGTGGCCAAAGGTTTCAACCAAGAAGAAGGTATCGATTACGAAGAAACCTTCGCTCCCGTGGCTCGATTAGAAGCCATAAGGATGCTCCTTGCCTATGCTAGTAGTAATAATTTTAAACTATTTCAAATGGATGTCAAAAGTATTTTCTTGAATGGTTTTATTTCCGAAGAAGTATATGTCGAACAACCTCCCGGATTTGAAAATTCTCTTCTTCCTAACCATGTATTCAAATTGACTAAGACCCTCTATGGCTTGAAACAAGCTCCTAGAGCTTGGTATGAAAGGCTTAGTTCCTTTCTTATTTTAAATAATTTTACTAAAGGCAAGGTTGATACTACATTGTTTATTAAACATTTTGAAAATAATTTTCTTATTGTGCAAATTTATGTTGACGATATTATGTTTGGCTCTTCGGATGAATCACTATGTGAATCATTTGCCAAATGTATGAGTCATGAATTTGAAATGAGTTTAATGGGTGAATTAACTTTCTTTTTGGGATTACAAATCAAACAACTTAGTGATGGTATATTTCTTAACCAATCTAAATATACATTAGAATTGTTAAAATGATTTAACATGGATAATTCAAAAGCAATAAACACCCCTATGAGTACTGCGACTAAGTTAGATATGGATGAAAATAGTGAAAATTTCGATCAAAAAACATATAGGGGAATGATAAGTAGTCTACTCTACCTCACCGCGACTAGACCGGATATTATGTTTAGTGTAGGACTTTGCGCTAGGTTTCAATCAAATCCTAAATTATCTCATCTTAAAAGTGTTAAAAGAATATTTAGGTATCTTAAAGGAACTCCAAATCTAGGACTGTGGTATCCAAAATCTGAAAAATTTGATTTAATAGCTTATGCATATGCCGATTTTGGCGGATGCAGGATAGATAGAAAAAGTACATCTGGAACATGCCAATTTTTAGGACATGCACTTGTTTCTTGGACTTCCAAGAAATAAAATTCAGTTGCACTATCTACGGCGGAAGCCGAATACATTGCTGCAAGTGCATGCTGTGCACAAGTTGTTTGGATGAAAAATACATTAGAAGACTATGTAATTCACTTTAAAAACATTCCCATAAAATATGATAATACTAGTGCCATAGGTCTTACTAAAAATCCAATTCAGCACTCTAGAACTAAGCACATCGACGTTAGGCATCATTTCATACGCGATCATGTCCTTAACAATGATGTTGTTCTAGAATTCATTGACACAAAGCATCAATTAGCAGATATATTTACAAAAGCTTTGAATGAAGACCAATTTGAATTCATTAGAAGGGAATTAGGTATGTTAAATTGTCCCTAAGAATAAACTGGTTTGAATGGATTTTCCGTAAAGTTTTTCATTCTCTCTCCGTTCCTCGGTGAATCTGATCCTTCTCTTTCAATTCTAAATGACTTGTTAAATTATCTTATCCTATCTTGAGTCAAACACCACTTCCATCTGATCAAGATTAATGATTTTATGATATTTTGAATCTCGAAATTGATTTTGATGGCTTGATTATGAGTTTCAAGTTGACGAATTGAATTTGATTGGATTTGTATTCGAATTATGATCTTGACTTATTGGAGTTACTACTTGAAACTTTTTTTCTTATCCCAATCTCTTCTTTGTACATCTACAATTTTTGTTATTTATAAAAAGAAGAGATTTGATAATATGGATGAATGCTGAATTTTCCTTTAAGATGAACTCTGCGTAAATATTTTAGCATACTTAATTTTGAATGATAAAATCTTTGTATGATCAATGATAATATAGATGAATGATGTATGATCAATGATAAAATCTTTGTATGATAAATTATGTGCTTCAAGTCTCATTCCCTTTTTGTTGATGACAAAGGGGGAGAAAAGTGATGACTTGTATCATTTTAATAGCATGACTTATATGAATTGCAAAAGCTTGTGTGATATGAATGTCTTATATGCCTTGCGAAATCCTTGAGAATATCGCAAGATCGATTGATCATATTGAAAGCATGCCTTACATTTATATCATGAAATTCATGTTGAAAATCTTTATCTCCTATCGTAGTAAAAATCGTCCCATATCATTTGACTTATGATTTTCATCGAAGTTTCGCATTTACTATTGCTTAATGAGAATAACGATAAGTTCTATGGTTAGAACTTATCGATTTATGCTTGAATTCAATGGATGAAATTCAAGTGTTTTCATCTTCTCATAATATGGCATATAGATAGGGGGAGTTATGTTTAACTCCATCATCAATTGATTGTCATCATCAAAAAGGGGGAGATTGTTGAATCTCGGATTTTGATGATAAAATCAATTGATGGGTTAATTGATCTAATCCATATTATTGAGCTAAGTGTGCAGGATTAACTACGATAACCAGAAAACACAAAGCAAGTATACCGGAGTTAAGTTCGATGGACGTTTAAGAGTCCGAAGAATCGTCGGAGATGCTGCCGGAACCAACCGAGAAGAAATCGGGAACCTACCGGAATTTTTGGAAGTTCGCCGAAGAGATCGTCGGAGGTTCACGGAGATCACCGAGAAGGCTCGGCTACTCGTTAAAGTCATCACAAGATCGGGAGCTTGCAGGGAGTCCGTCGGAAGAAGTTCGTCGGAAAGCTCGTCGGAACAAGACTCGACGTTCGCGGTTGAAAACTTGCTTAGGATGTTTTTTTTGTTATGTAGTTCACTTGTAATTAGGATTAGGATTAAGAGATAATCCTATATCCTGGTTAGGGGCCAACTGGGCCAAAGTCAGATTTGGTTTGGGCTAAAATTAAGCCAAACCAATGAATCGAAGAGCCAGGCGGTGGCACCGCTTGGCTGGGCGGTAGCACCGCCCAGCACTCGAGAGCTGGGCGGTGACACCTCCTGGGCTGGGCGGTTGCACCGTCCAACACTCGAGCGCTGGGCGGTGGCTCCGCTTGGCTGGGCGGTGGCACCGCCAGCATCGGGAACATAAGAGAATTCAAATTTTTGGAGCCTAAATTTGAATCCTCTTGAGGCCTATAAATACCCCTCAAGTCTCAACTGAGAACACAACTTTTTGAGTAGCAAGTGATTGAGAGAAAAGTCTTAGAAGAGTCTTTGCCTTTCTTGTTTTCAATTTGCTAGTGTTCACCTCCTTCTTTCTTGCTGAAAATATGTAAGAGAGTGAACCGCTTGTAAAAGTTGTAAGAGGGGTATTTACCCTTCCCTTTCAAGAGATTTGCTATAGGAAGGTGGGAGCCTCATCGAAGAGGGGCCTCGCAAGTGGATGTAGGTCACTTGACCGAACCACTTTAAAAACGGCGTAATCTCTGGTTTGTATTTCATTACTGCTATTTACATTACTGTAAACCCTCTTACTTGCTTTATTTCCTCATTACATTTACTGCACAACTTTGCGAATACGCTTTCAAGTTAAGCACTTCCGATTTTGATTTTTATCGTACGAAAGATTTGTTGAAACCAACGTTTTAAGCCACTGCACTAATTCACCCCCCCCTCTTAGTTCCGCTCCGATCCTAACACGAGGTTCTTTTGGTCGCTCATCGAGAAGCCACCCATGACCATCCCCGAGATGCTCTAGTGCACCAATCAGTACATCGCCGTTGAAGCCCTAATGGCGGGGAGGCGCGAGGATAACAAGAGGCCGAGGATGGAGCAAATATGAGGAGCGGATCCGACGTCCCCATTGCAAGCTCGCAGGAGGCCCGATCGGCCCGTGTCAGAACCTACATCACCCCAATTAGCATGCCACGTGGCCCGTGGCACCTCTTGTGATAAAGGGTCTCCCACCGGTAGACCTAAGCCCGATATCAGCTACTCGACCAAAGGGACCAGTCTCCTATCGAGCCACACAGCTCGGTCCCCTGACCAGTGACCGACCATTATCATCCTGCCATAATGCCGCCCCTCGAGGACTGACCACCACGCCGGCCTAGTCTTCACTCGAGTCGCTCTAGATCGGACCCCCGACTTGTGACTTGTTATCCCAGTCTTCGCTCGAGTTGCTCTAGATTGGACCTCTGACTTATGACTCGTCGGCCCAGTCTTCACTCGAGTCACTCCAGATCGGACCCCCGACTTTCGACTCGTCGGCCTAGTCTTTGATCGAGTCGCTCTAGATCGGACCCCCGACTTGCGACTCGTTGGCCCAGTCTTCGCTTGAGTCGCTCCAAATAGGACCTCCGACTTACGACTCGTCAGCCCAGTCTTTGCCCGAGTCGCTCTAGATCGGACCCCCGACTTACGACTCATCGGCCCAGTCTTCGCCCGAGACGCATCTCGGCTAGTCCAACACTTGAGCCACACCTCACGGCTAGTCTAATGCTTGAGTCGCATCTCGGCCAATCCAACGCCCAAGCCACACCTCGCGGCCAGTCTAAATGCCCGAGACGCATCTCGGCTAGTCCAACGCTCGAGCCACGCCTCGCAGCTAGCACTTGCTCGAGTCGCTCCATGTTGATCCCCGACTTGCGACTCGCCGGCCCAGCTCCTGCCCAAGTCGCTGCAGATCGATCTCGACTTGCGACCCGCCGGCACCAAAACCTGAGCCCGAGTATAGTGACTCGACTCACAGGTCCAGCTCCTGCCTGGGTCGCTCTAGATCGCTCCCGACTTATGACTCGCCGGCACAAAAACCTGAGCCCGAGCTTAGTCACTCGGCCCACAAGTCTAGTTCCTGCCCGGGTCACTCCAGATCGCTCCCGACTTATGACCCGCCAGCACCAAAACCTAACCCTGAGTATAGTCACTCTGTTCATAGGTCCAGCTCCTGCTTGGGTCGCTCTAGATCGCTCCCAACTTGTGACCCGCCAGCACCAAAACCTGAGCCTGAGCATAGTCACTCGACTCATAAGTCCAGCTCTTGCCCGAGTTGCTCTAGATTGCTCTCAACTTGCAACCTGTCGGCACCAAAACCTGAGCCCGAGTATGGTCACTTAGCCCACAGGTCCAGCTCCTGCCCGGGTCACTCCAGATCACTCTGTTAGGACTCTAGCTAGGAGAGTCCTAATTGAGAGGGACATTCATGTAAAACCTACCTAAGCCGACCCTTATTAAAGAGATAAAGAGGCCGGTTAGGGTTAGGAGATTGTTTCTTAGAGAAGAATTAGGAGTTGTCAAGGAATAGGAGTCTTGAGTAGGAGTCCTATTAGGAGTTGGTTAGAAGTATGAGTCTTGAGTAGGAGTCCTATTAGGAGTTGGTTAGAAGTAGGAGTCTTGAGTAGAGTCCTATTAGGAGTTAGGGTCTAGAAGCCCTATAAATAGTCATGTATTCCTCCTCTTTTCATAAGCAATAGATGAATATTTTCTAAAGCCTTTGAGTTGCAACTTGGAGGGAGGAACCCCTATAGAGTTCCAAGGAGGTTGATCCCCTAAAGAGATCAACCCCAAGTTTAGAATCTGTAAGGGTTCTAACACCTGGTATCAGAGCAGTGTTCTTGGTGTCTCACTGCCCTTCCACAGGCATCCATCAACCCTCCACAACCGCCGAAAGCAATTCCCATAATTGCTTAAGAGATCATTGCAAAATTCCGCCGTCATCTCCACCACCACGGATCATCCTTTGATCTCCCCGTGAATTGCAACAGGTTCTGGTTTTCTACCTTACTGCTGCTGCAATTTAGTTATCCTTATTTGAAAATCCCAAAAAAATTATTCCTATATTGCTGCATAAACTTTTCGTCATAAAGTTTTCATCTCTACGACGAAAGATACATTGCAGAATTCCAACCATATAGCACCGTCTGTTTGATCTTGCTACTGTATTTTTTCTATCCAAATCTCTACGAAATTTTTATGACATCTTTGACATTTCCTAACAGTAGATTTCCTTTGGTTTTGTCAAAAAATTCTTAATATAAACCATTGATATTTTACGTCTAATCTGCTATATTTGAAAATCTGCACTGTAAAATTTCAGCCGCATAGCACTGTTTGTTTGATCTTGATACTACATTGTTTCTATCCAAATCTCTACGAAATTTTTATGATAGCTTTGACACTTCCTAATAGTAGAATTTCCTTTGGTTTCATCAAAAAATTCTTAATATAAACCACTGATCTTTTACGTCCAATCTGCTATACTTAAAAATCTGTGCTGTAGAAAATTTCAGCCGCATATTGTTGCCTTAACCCATATATTTGCAATCTTTTTTGAATGAAATTTCTTATACACTTCATAGATCATCTTGGCTTCTATCTAAGATTGATCTATTGAGGAATTCATCTCTAAAACTGATTTTGTGTTGCTGTAAATTTTCATCATAAACCGCTGAAATTTTTCGACAAGAATTCTACTATCGTAACTTGCACCAATTTCCTTGCTGTTATACTACCGAAATTTTCTTGATTAAATTAGACATCCTTGCTATCATATAAAGTGTGATTTTGCTATCAATTCCCTCCTCAATTCTCTTAAGTTTTTGGTGGAAATTACGTCGAGAAACCGCTGTTTCTTCGACGACAATTCTGCTCTTACAAGATAGCACATACTTGCTGCAACTTCCAATGATTTCTATCAAACCTTTGCTGCCATCTACCACAGATCCAAAACTTTCATCCACAGCCCTAAAACTCCACCAAACCACACCCTTAAACTGCACCCAAAATAGCCACAAAACAAGCCTAAACCGTAGCCTACATCCACCAATCCACCAACCCTTTCGACCATCACCTCTCTCAACCAATACATGCCTTTAACCTGACAACAAAAGAGAGATTTTAACATCACAGATTTGGTGGCATATACTATGGCATCTGAAGAGGTAATCAATGCTAAATTTGAAGCCTTCGAGGCACAAATGGAGGATAAGATTCGGACGCACTTTACCGAACTCAGATTGGGCCGACCACTAAGCTCGAAGAAATCACATCAAGGAGAGAGCTTTGCCCAATCGCACCAAGCCCAAAGATATGACTTCCAAGAGAGGGGAAGCTCTATGATTGACCCCAACTATACATGCATGAGAGTGGACTTCCCTAGATGGGAAGAAGGAGACCCGATTGGTTGGATCTCGCGCGCGGAGCGATATTTTCGGTACCACAAAACCGCAGATGCATCAATGGTGAAACTTGCAGCTATACATCTTGAAGGGGATGCCATACAGTAGTTTGACTGGTTTGAACATACTTATGGAGTCCTTTTATGGTGACAATTCAAATAAGGACTGCTGATACGCTTCAAACTAACCGATTACGAGAATATTGACGGACAACTAGCAAAGATCCGACAAACCTCCACCATTCAGGAGTATCAAACCAGGTTTGAAAGGTTATCTAATCAAACTGGTGATTGGTCTCAAAAACAGCTATTGAGGACCTTCATTGAGGGCTTGAAGCCGGAGATCCGAGGAGAAGTTAAAGCACGACAATCGTACACGCTTATGACAGCCATCTCTTTCGCACGACATCAAGAGGAGCAATTGAACCATGAAGCTCGGAGGACTAGGGTCACTCCTCAACCAGCAATATTGAAGCACTCAGCCCCCCTACTGTCGGCCGAGTCCCTACACTAAAGAGGTTAACAAGAGAAGAGCTTCGGGAGCAATATGCGAAGGGGGTTATGTTGGCATTGCGATGAGCCGCGGAGCCGTGAGCATCGCTGTAGTAAAGGGAGACTTCTTATGATTGAACCAATAGAAGAAGAGGTCATTGAACATCCAAAAGAGAGCCTTGAACATGAAGAAGAAGATGCAGAAGAAGAGCTACAACCGACTGAAGTTACGGTACATGCACTAGCCGGCTACTCAAACCCGCAAACGATGAAAGTTGGAGGCCTTCTCAAACAACAACCGATCACTGTTCTCATCGACACGGGCAGAACTAATAACTTTCTAAATAGTAAGGTTGCTGTCCAGATGGCTTTACCTATCAAGAATTGTAACAGGTTTGATGTTAAGGTCACCGATGGATGGATTTTGAATTGTGATCGTAGGTGCCAACAGGAGAAACTATTGCTGTAGGACTAAGAGATAATTGCATATTTCTTCCTTCTCCCTCTTAACAATCATGAGGCCATGCTCAGAATTAAATGGTTGATGACATTAGGTGATATTTCCTGGAATTTTATAAAACTAATTATGAAATTTTACAGTAAGGAGAAATAGGTGACATTGCACGGGAAACGTGGGGGCGACATAACAACGATTTGCACACAATAAATGGAGAAGGTTTTGCATAAAGCATGCAGCGGCTTTTTGATACAAGTTGAGCAGCAAACTAAGGGTGAGCCAACAGAATTTGAAGATCCAAATCTACTTCCTTTGCTTGCTGAATTTTCAAATATATTTGACGAACCGTGCAACCTACCTCTTACCCGTCAGCATGATCATTGTATAACGATTCTTCCAAGAAAATCTTCAGCAAATGCTCAGCCATATCAGTATCCACATCTCCAGAAGGATGAAATAGAAAGGATTGTAAAAGAGATGCTCAAAATAGGAGTTATTCGGCCAAGTTGCAACCTCTACTTTTCACCGGTGCTACTTGTACGCAAGAAGGACGGAACAAGGCGAATATGTGTTGATTACCGAGCTCTCAATGGCATAACCATCAAGGACAAATACCTTATTCCAATAGTAGATGAATTGCTAGATGAAAGGGAGCATAAATCTTTACAAAGCTGAACCTTTGATCCGGGTATCATCAAATACGAGCGTGCGAAGAAGATATACCGAAAACCACCTTTTGAACACACAATAACCACTACGAATTTTTGCTTTCTTCAACAGAAGGTGGAATATCTTGGGCATATCATATCAGAGGAAGGTGTGGCAGTGGACCCCTTCAAAATTGGAGCAATGCAAAACTGGTCGACCCCGAGGAACATAAAATTGCTACATGGCTTTCTGGGTTTAACATGCTACTACTGTAAGTTCGTGAAAAACTATGGAGAGATTAGTGCACCACTTACTTCCTTACTGAAAAAAGATGTCTTCCAATGGTCGGACAGAGCCTCCGCTGCCTTCGACAAACTTAAGGCAGCCATGACGACGACACCGGTGCTAACACTACCAGATTTCAACCGACCCTTCATTATTGAGGCCGAAGCATCTGGAGTTGGAATTGGAGCCATTCTCATGCAAGAAGGTCGACCACTCGCATACACTAGCAAGGCATTATCTCCCTCCCATCAAAATAAGTCAACATATGATAAGGAGATGCTCGCCATTGTGCGCGCAGCAATGAGGTGGAGACCCTACTTGATTGGTCGATGATTTCAAAATTAAAACCGACCATAAAAGCCTCAAGTACTTTTTGGAGCAAAAGATATCATCCCCTGAACAACAAAAATGGGTAACAAAGGTTCCTGGATATGATTATGAAATAACTTACAAAAAGGGGAAAGAGAATGTTGTTGTAGATGCACTTTTACGGCTACCTAAGCAAGTTAAATTTTTGGCCATTCACCTTTGACTAGTGACTTCCTTAAGGATATTAAGATGGAATGGTAAGAAGATTCGAAGACCGGTAAGATCATAAAAAAATTGGAGGAAGCACCAAGCTCTGTGGTTCATTACAATTGGGACTCAAAAGAATTACACTATAAGGGATCCATTATGCTTGTGACAAATTCTACTTGCATCTTCATAAGCAGATTTTGGACAAAGTTATTCCATATGCAGGGTATTAAATTGAAAAGGAGTACGACATATCACCCACAAACCGATGGCCATACGAAAGTTGTAAATAGGTGCTGGGAGACAGCCCAAAGCCAACCACCAAATAAGACTACCCAAGGAGAACTCCAGACCCAACCCAGTGCCATTATTGATCGACGGATCGTGACTCGACGACAACGACCCACTAATGAAGTGCTAATACAGTGGGCGAAACTACCAATAGAAAATGTCACTTGGGAGAACTATGATGACTTAAAGATCAAATTCTCAGAATTCATGAATTATCAGCCTCGAGGACAAGGCTGATTTGAAGAGGGCGGGTCTGTTAAGACTCTAGCTTGGAGAGTCCTAATTGAGAGGGATATTTATATAAAACCCACCTAAGCCGACCCCTATTAAAGAGGTAAAGAGGTCGACTAGGGTTAGGAGGTTGTTTCTTAGAGAAGAATTAGGAGTTGTAAAGGAATAGGAGTCTTGAGTAGAAGTCCTATTAGGAGTTGGTTAGAAGTAGGAGTCTTAAGTAAGAGTCCTATTAGGAGTTAAGGTTTAGAAGCCCTATAAATAGTCATTATTTCTCCTCTTTTTATAAGCAATAGATGAATCTTTTTTGCAGCCTTTCAGTAGCAACTTGGAGAGAGGAACCCCTATAGAATTCTAAGGAGGCCGATCCCCTAAAGAGATCAACCCCAAGTTTAGAATCTACAAGGGTTCTAACACCTGGTATTAGAGCAGTATTCTTGGCATCTCGCTACCCTTCTATAGCCATACATTAGCCCTCCACAGTCGCCCAAAGCAATTCCCTCAATTGCTTAAAAGATTATCGTCAAATTCCGTCGTCATCTCCACCACCGCGGATCATCCTATGATCTCCCCGTGAATTGCAATAGGTTTTGGTTTCCTACTTTACTACTGCTGCAATTTAGTTATCCCAAAATCTAAGAAAAAATTATTCCTATATTGCTGCATAAACTTTTCATCATAAAGTTTTCATCTCTACGATGAAATATACATTGCAGAATTTCAACCGCATAGCACTGTTTGTTTGATCTTGATACTATATTTTTTCTATCCAAATCTCTACAAAATTTTTATGATAGCTTTGACACTTCCTACCAGTGGATTTTCCTTTAATTTTGTTGAAAAATTCTTAATATAAACCACTGATCTTTTACGTCCAATCTGCTACACTTGAAAATCTGTACTGTAGAAAATTACAGCCGCATATTATTGCCTTAACCCATCTATTTGCAATCCTTTTTTAATGAAATTTCTGATATACTTCATAGATCATCTTGGCTTTCATCTAAGGTTGATCTATTAAGGAATTCATCTCTAAAAATGATTTTGTGTTGCTACAAATTTTTGTCATAGACCGCTGAAATTTTTCGACGAGAATTTTGCTATCGCAACTTGCACCAATTTTCTTGCTGTTACTGCCAAATTTTTCTTGATTAAATTAGACATCCTTGCTATCATATAAACTACGATATTGCTGTCAATTCCCTCCTCAAATCTCTCAAATTTTTGGTGGAGATTTCATCGAGAAACCGCTGTTTCTTCGATGACAATTCTGCTCTTACAAGACAACATAATTCTACAGCAAACTTCTACTGATTTCTATCAAACAATTGCTGCCATCTATCACAGATCTAAAACTTTCATCCATAGCCCTAAAACTCTACTAAACCACACCCTCAAACTGCACCCAAACCAGCCACAAAATAAAGCCTAAACCGCCGCCTACATCTACCAATCCACCAACCCTTTCAACCATCACTTCTCTCAACCTATATATTTAACCCATCAACAAAAGAGAGATCTTAACATCACAAATTTGGAGGCATATACTATGGTATTTGAGGAGGCAATCAATGTTAAATTTGAAGCCTTCGAGGCACGAATGGAGGATAAGATTCGGACTCTCCTTATCGAATTCAGTTTGGGCCGACCACTAAGCCCGAAGAAATCACATCAAGGAGAGAGCCTTAACCAATCGCATCAAGCCAAAAGAGATGACTTCCAAGAGAGGGGAGGCTCTATGACCGACCCCAACTATTCACGCATGAGAGTGGACTTCCCTAGATGGGAAGAAGGAGATCCAATTGGTTGCATCTCGCACGCGGAGCGATATTTTTGGTACCATAAAACTACGGACGCATCCATGGTCAAAATTGCAGCTATACATCTTGAAGGGGATGCCATACAGTGGCTTGACTAGTTTGAACACACTTATAGAGTCCTTTCATGGTAACAATTCAAAAAAGGACTGCTGATCCGCTTCGGACCAACCAATTACGAGAACATTGACAGACAACTAGCAAAGATCCGACAAACCTCCACCATTTAGGAGCATCAAACCAGGTTTGAAAGGTTCTCTAATCAAACTCATGATTGGTCCAAAAAATAGCTATTGGGGACCTTCATTGAGGGCTTGAAGCTGGAGATCCAAGGAGAAGTTAAAGCGCGACAACCATACACGTTTATGGCAGCCATCTCTTTCGCATGACTTCAAGAGGAGCGATTGAACCATGAAGCCTGGAGGACTAGGATTACTCCTCGACCTACAATACTGAAGCCCTCAGCCCCCTCTACTATCAACCAAGTGCCTACACCAAAAAGGTTGACAAGAGAAGAACTTTGAGAGTGATCTGCGAAGGGGTTATGTTGGCATTACGACGAGCTGTGGAGCCACGAGCATCGCTGTAGAAAAGGGAGACTTGTTATGATTGAACCAGTAGAAAAGAGATCATTGAACATCTAGAAGAGAGCCTTCAACATGAAGTAGAAGATATGGAAGAGCCACAACCGATCGACATTATGGTACACGCACTAGCCAGCTACTCAAACCCACAAACGATGAAATTTGGAGGCCTTCTTAAACATCAGCCGATCACTGTTCTCATTGACACGGGCAGCACTAATAACTTTCTTAATAGTAAGGTTGCTGCTCAGATGGCACTGCATATTGAAGGTTGCAGCAAGTTTGATGTAAAGGTTGCTGACGGCAGAATCCTAAAGTGCGACCAAAGATGCCCGCAGGTGAAACTATTACTACAAGACCAAGAAATTATCACCGATTTCTTCCTCCTACCAATTGATGACTATGAGGCCATGCTTGGCATAGAATGACTGACTACACTAGGTGATGTCTCTTGAAATATTTCCAAATTAATTATGAAATTCTACTATAAGGGCAAACAGATCATCCTATGCGGGAAGCGCGGAAGCAACATAACCACCGTTTCGACCCAACGAATGAAGAAAGTTTTTTACAAGGTAAATGGTGGCTTTTTGATACATCTCCAGCAGCAACTAGAGGGGAAGAAAATAGAAATTGAAGATCAAAATCTTGCCAATTGCTTACTGAATTTGCCAACATTTTTGTTGAACCGCGCGGTCTTCCTCCTTCTCGGCAACATGACCATCGAATTCCAATCCTTTCGGGCAAGCCACCAGTGAACACTCGACCATACCAATATCCTCACCTCTAGAAAGATGAAATTGAAAAGATCGTAAAGGAGATGCTTGAAACAAGGGTGATTCGGCCAAGTTGCAGCCCTTATTCCTCACCGGTGCTACTTGTACGCAGGAAGGACGAAACTTAGCGGATGTGCATCGACTACCGAGCTTTAAATGACATCACCATCAAGGACAAGTACCTAATACCAGTGATGGATAAACTTCTTGATGAATTAAAAGGAGCTCGAGTCTTCATGAAGTTGGACCTCCGATCCGATTACCACCAAATTCGGGTATGTGAAGATGACATTCCAAAAACTACATTCCGCACACATGATGGCTATTATGAATTCTTGGCAATGACTTTTGGACTCACTAATGCTCTTTCAACCTTTCAAAGTCTCATGAACGATATTTTTCGGAGCTTTCTTTGTAAATTTGTGCTGGTATTTTTCGATGATATTCTCATTTACAGCCCTTCTCTTGAGACTCACTTTCAGCATTTACAGATTGTTTTGACGATCCTTCGGGAGAATACTCTTTTTGTTAAGCAAGCAAAGTGCAGCTTTCTCCAGCAAAAAGTAGAGTACCTTGGGCACATAATATCAGAAGGAGTGGCGGTAGACCCAACAAAAAATGAGGCAATGCAAGGCTGGCCGAAACCTACAAATGTGAAATTACTGCGCGGGTTCCTTGGACTAACGAGCTACTACCAAAAATTTGTTAGGGACTATGGGAAGATCAGTGCACCACTCACTTCTCTACTGAAAAAAGATGCTTTCCAATGGTCGGACAAAGCCTTCGCTGACTTTGACAAACTTAAGGCAGCCATGACAACGACGCCGGTGCTAGCGCTACTAGATTTCAGTCGACCCTTCATCATTAAGGCCGATGTATCTGGAGTCGGAATTGGAGCCGTTCTCATGCAAGATGGTCGACCACTCACATACACTAGCAAGGCATTATGTCTCTCTCATCAAAACATATCAGTATATGATAATGAGATGCTCGTCATTGTACACCCAATAACGAGGTGGAGACCTTACCTGATCGGTCGGCGATTTCAAATTAAAACCAACCATGGAAGCCTCAAGTACTTTTTGGAGTAAAAGATATCATCCCCCGAGTAGAAAAAATGGGTAACCAAACTTCTTGGATTTGATTATGAAATTATTTATAAAATGAGGAAAGAAAATATTGTTGCAGATGCACTCTCACGGCTACTTGAGCAAGCTAAATTTCACTATCTCCCTTCCTACCACCAGTCTCCTTGAGGACATTAGGGAAGAATGGAAGAAGGATCCAGAGATCAGCAACATCATAAAAAAATTGGAGGAGGATCCAAGTGCAATAGCCCACTACACTTAGGATTCGAGGGATCTACGCTACAAAGGTCGCATTGTGCTTATACCTGACTCCCCTTGCATCATAATCATCCTGCATGAAATGCACTCCATACCTTCAGCAGGGCACTTTGGATTCCTGAGAACCTACAAAAGAGTGAAGCAAAATTTTTATTGGAGAGGGATGAAAAAAATTATTGCTGAATATGTGGCACAATGTGATGTATGTCAACAACACAAGGGTGAAACTATAGCAAATCTAGGGAAGCTACAACCACTACCCATACCAAACTCAGTATGGACTAACATCTCCATGGACTTCATTGAAGGGTTGCCACCTTCCAAAGGTAAAAGCATAATTCTCATGGTGGTTGATCGACTTACGAAATATGCTCATTTTTGTGCTGTGAGAAATCCCTACACTATTGCTAGTATTGCCCAGGTTTTCATAGAAAATATTGTTAAACTGCATGGGATGCCAAGGTCCATTGTAAGTGATTATGACAGGATCTTCACTAGTAAATTTTAGACTGAGTTATTTCAGTTACAAGGCACCAAACTCAAGATGAGCACAGCGTATCATCCATAAACTAACGGCCAAACAGAGGTGGTAAACAGGTGTTTAGAGATGTACCTTCGATGTTTCACTAGTAACCGACCAAAAGAGTGGGCGAAATGGCTTTCCTAGGCCGAATGGTGGTATAATACTATGTATCATTTATCTACAAAATGTGCCCCTTATGAAGCATCGTATGGTCGGCCGGCCCCTATGATTCCAAAGTATGTAATTGGCTCATCCAAGATAGATCAGGTTAACCAAGAATTGATTGATAGGGACAAACTCCTACAATTGTTAAAAAATAATCTCTCTACCACTTAAGCTAGAATGAAGCAGCAAGCCGGCACACGATGAAGCGAAAGAGAATTTTCAGTAGGAGATTGGGTTTATCTTCGCCTACAACCATACAAGCAACTCTCCATTAACACCCGAGCCTCCATGAAGCTATCCCCATGTTTTTATGGGCCATATCAGATCATAGAGCATATTGGAGCCATGGCGTACAAACTTAAATTACCTAAGGATGCCAAAATTCACCCTCTCTTCCACGTGTCATGCCTAAAGCCCAAGTTGGGAGAACACGAGTCACCCCAGATCCAACTGCCCAACACCACTGAGGATGGAGTTATTCAAGCCCAACCACAAGACATCCTCGATTGCAGGATCGTGATGCGTCGCCAACGTCCCTCTACTGAAGTACTAGTGCATTGGAATAATTTACCACTTGAAGACGCCACATGGGAACTATATGAGGAGCTGAAGACCCGGTTCCCTGAGTTTATGAAATCTCAGCCTTGAGGACAAGGCTGATTTGAAGAGGGCAGGTCTGTTAGGACTCTAGCTAAGAGAGTCCTAATTGAGAGGGATATTCATGTAAAACCTACCTAAGCCGACCCCTATTAAAGAGATGAAGAGGCCGGCTAGGGTTAGGAGGTTGGTTCTTAGAGAAGAATTAGGAATTGTCAAGGAATAGGAGTCTTGAGTAGGAGTCCAATTAGGAGTTAGGGTTTAGAAGCCCTATAAATAGCCATGTATTCCTCCTCTTTTGATAAGCAATAGATGAATCTTTTCTGCAGCCTTTGAGCAGCAACTTGGAGGGAGGAACCCCTATAGAGTTCCAAGGAGGTCGATCCCCTAAAGAGATAGTTAGGACTCTAGCTAGGAGAGTCCTAATTGAGAGGGACATTCATGTAAAACCTACCTAAGCCAACCCCTATTAAAGAGGTGAAGAGGCCGGTTAGGGTTAGGAGGTTGTTTCTTAGAGAAGAATAAGGAGTTGTAAAGGAATAGGAGTCTTGAGTAGGAGTCCTATTAGGAGTTGGTTAGAAGTAGGAGTCTTGAGTAGGAGTCCTATTAGGAGTTAGGGTTTAGAAGCCCTATAAATAGTTATGTATTCCTCCTCCTTTCATAAGTAATAGATGAATCTTTTCTACAACCTTTGAGCAGCAACTTGGAGGGAGGAACCCCTATAGAGTTCCAAGGAGGCCAATCCCCTAAAGAGATCAACCTCAAGTTTAGAATCTACAAGGGTTCTAACAGAGATCAACCTAAAGTTTAGAATCTGTAAGGGTTCTAACATGCTCCCGACTTGCAACCTGCCGTCACCAAAACCTGAGCCCGAGTATGGTCACTCGGCCCACAAGTCTAGCTCTTGCCTGGGTTGCTCTAGATCGCTCCCGACTTGCGACCCGCCGGCACCAGAACCTGAGCCCGAGCTTAGTCACTTGGCTCACAAGTCCAACTCCTACCTAGGTCGCTCCAGATTGCTCCCTACTTGCGACCCACTGGCACCAAAAACAGAGCCTGAGAATAGTCACTGGGCCCATAGGTTCAGCTATTGCCCGAGTTGCTCTAGATGCTCTTGACTTGTGACCCACCGACACCAAAAACCTAAGCCCAAGCTTTGTCACTCGACTCACAGGTACGACTCCTGCCCGGGTCTCTCCAGATCGCTCCCGACTTGCGACCCGCCAGCACCAAAACCTGAGCCTGAGTATAGTCACTCGCCCCACAAGTTCAGCTCCTGCCCGGGTCGCTCCAGATCGCTCCCGACTTGCGACCTGTCGACACCAAAACTTGAGCCCGAGTATAGTCACTCGGCTCACAGATCCATCTCCTGTCCGAGTCGCTCTAGATCGATTCCCGACTTGTGACCTACCGGCACAAAACCTGAGCTCGAGCTTAGTCACTCGGCTCATAGGTCCAGCTCCTGCCCGGGTCGCTCCAGATCCCTCTCGACTTATGACCTGGCGACACCAAAACCTAAGCCCGAGTTCAGTCACTCAGCCTACAAGTTCAGATCCTGCCCTGGTGCTCCAGCTCGATCTCCGACTTGCAACCCACTAGCATAAAACCTAAGCTCGCGCTCAGTCACTCGACCCACAGGTTCAGATCCTGCCTGGGTGCTCTAGCTCGATCTCGACTTGCGACCCGTCAGCACCAAAACCCGAGCCCGAGCTCGGTTACTCAGTCCGTAGGCCTAGTCTTCAACCGAGTCGCTCCAGCTCCATCCTCGACTTGCGACTTGTGACTTGCTCCATCGTGATCCTAGACTTGCAACTCGTCGATCCCCGACTTGCAACTCGCTCCATCGCGATCCTCGATTTGTGACTCATTGATCCCTGACTTGCGACTTGCGACTCGCTCCATCGTGATCCATGACTTATGACTCGCTAGCCCCAATTCTGAGCTGCGCCAAACCGATTATCCGACTTACGACACGTTGGTCTCGCCTCATCTAGCCCTAACCGCTCGATCAGTAGAGTCAGCCCTTCCCGAGGCATGAGGCCCTGCCCCTCCCAACCACCCCACGTTGAGCCAATCTAGGTTCCACCCACAAGCAATCAACACAATCACAGTAGTTTGACCCAGGCATGCCTCTCAGCCCTTCAGGGACCCCACGGCACGCCTTGACAGGGGGGGGGGGGGAGAAGTGATAAGATATATTTTGGGTCAAAGACACGTCACAGCCGATGCCACATGTCAGGTCAGAATCCGTACCAAGGCGCTGCTCAGCACGTCTCGTCCTGGGAATCCCGGGACGGCACCGCCCCTAAGACACGCCAAGTCAGAATCCGTACCAAGGCACTATTTGGCATGTCCACCATGCCAACTCACGTACGACCGACCCTCGTATAGTAGTATAAAGACCTCCGGTTGGCATCCGACCTAGGGGAGACAGAAAAACATTATCAACCCACAACTGAGTTGCTTATCGGAGGGGCCAAAGTCAGGAATCACCCGATGAAGGCCTTTTTTGCAAGTAAGTAGCCACCCTCGAGCCTCGAGCGCCTCGACCTGGGAATCACCATCCCGCGAACAAAGGCGAGCTGCCAACCGACCTGAGAACGGAGAGATGCCGCTCTACGCAGATGACGCTCGGACCAAGAAATGTTGATCAACACCCCATCGCGAGGGCCTGACCCACCTCAACGTTCAACTCAGTCGATAGAGAGCTCTCAACATTGACCCGTAGACTAGGCCGTACTGACTCACCAGCCACAACATATTTGTTCACCAATAGATCCCATAAATAGTAAATCACAAAAGGACTCGAGCAGGAGAGAGAGTAGTTGCCACTATCAGGATGTAAATGAACAGGACAGGGAGAGAGAGAGAGAGAGGGATCGAGATGCCCAAATGACAAGGCATGATACGTGAAGATTTTCGGAAGAGGAAGCCTGATTTTAAAACCGGCGATAGGGAGGAAGAATATGAATCAAATAAGGGTGCAAAACTAATTGGTAAGGTAACTTTGTCTATTTTTCCTTGTTATTGGTCCATTCCATCTCGGCATTAGATAAAACTTGGATTATCAGAGCTGCTAATAAAAACTTGGTTATGATTAAATTATTGAAATATATTGGGTTTTGTGTATATGTCTGAAGTACATCTTAATATTCTAGTTGCTTCTATATATTGCATAAGAACACAGGTTTAATCTAAGAAAAAAATTCATACAAGGTCTAAGTGCACTATAACTTCAATGTTATTAATGAAGACTGGAATGGTAAAGGAACATATTCATGACAAATTATACTGTACTGAAACATTATAGCAGAACGGATTGGAAAAAGATGGCTTATAATAGCACTAAAACATTATAAGCTCTAACCAAGGCTTATAAGGATATTATATGGATTATGTGAAATAGGCTTATTTATTGTCTTGACCTTATGATTTTATAATATGAAAGTTCATTAGGATGGAGTAAAAGATGCAAATAGCAACAGAAGTTCTCAAATTGATATTTATTATCATCTAAGGCAAACTGCTAAGTCAAAGGACTGAAAAATAAACAAGGGAAAATACAGAAGGACAAAAGTAGTGTTCATCAGATAATTAACAACTCAATGTGCGGCATACTTTACCATCTATTGTTTCATTTTGATTAACCTAACGACTAACGTAGGAGTTCTAGTATTGCCAGTACTCTCCTAGATCTTTTCCGTGAGAAAAGATGCTGAAAATATAAATTAATTGACACTGATAATGTATCAATGAACAGAATTTGCAGCAAGTTCTTTCATTTCCCTCTTTTCATTATTGTTTGCCAAATGATAGGGCATATTTTGGCCCTAGATGAATCATCGGCAACACCATACATCGTCAGCCACCAACGCAATGCCACATGCCATCAAAACCATGGGGTGCACGCCACGTCAAGTTCGGTACCAATACACTGTGCGACTTGATCACTCTGAGAGTTCGGGGCGGTGTCGTCTACTCCTGGGGTAGAGCCATCTGACGCCACTCAAGCACCACCAAAGACGCCATCTCATGAGAGAGGTCATCCCGCCCTCAGGGAAGTCAACGGCCATGCCGATCCGAGGCCGAAACCAACCTTTGCACACAGATATAAAAACCCCTGGTTGATGCCCGGCCAGGGGGAGAAAAAGAAAGAAAGAAAAGGGAATATCGAATACCCGATTAACTTGCCCGTCGGAGGGGCCAAAGTCGGGAAGCTCCCAACGAAGGTAATTTTGTAGGAAGTCGGACACTCCTGAGCGGTGAGCACCACAATATGGGGATTGCCACCTAGAACAAAGGACGCACTACCATTCATCTTGGAGTTATTAGGATCAGAGCGGCACTAAGAGGGGGGGGAGGGGTGAATTAGTGCAGCGGATTAAAACTCGTAAGTTTGAAAACGATTTCGTAAATGTGTAGAGATTTCAATTCGTCAATGACTTAGAGAAAGTAGCTCGAGTAAAGTAAGAAGATAAAAACCGAAAGCTTGCTGCTATGTAAATAATGGTTTCAGAAAAGTAAGAACTCACACATTCAAGGAACGCACCAATTTAAAGTGGTTCGGTCAAATTGACCTACATCCACTTAAGAAGCCTTCTTCAATGAGGCTCCCAACTTCCACTAGCAAATCACTTTGAAGGGGAAGGACAAATACCCCTCTTACAACATTTTACAAGTGGTTCACACTCTTACAAATTTTCAAAGAGAAAGAGGGAGGTGAACACTCAAGCTATTGAAAACAAAAACTTGCTAGAGACTTTGCTAAGACTTTTATCTCAATCTCTTGCTTCTCAAAGGTTGTATTTTCTGCTGAGAATTGAGGGGTATTTATAGGCCCCAAGAGGATTCAAATTTGGGCTCCAAATTTTGAATTCTCTTAGGTTTCCGAGGCTGGCGGTGCCACCGCCTGTCAATATCATATTGACTGTTTGCTGGCGGTGCCACCGCCGGACCTCTCGGGTGCTGGGCGGTGCCACCGCTCGGTTCTCAGGTTTGGGGCGGTGCCACCGCCTACACTATTTTAGCTCACTGGTTGGGCTCCAAACTTGGCCTAAACCAGTCCGAACTCGGGCCCAATTGGCCCCTACTTGGGTTATAGGATTAACACCTAATCCTGACCCTAATTAACGTGCTAACTATGAATTTAAAGATATTTCCTAAGCTATTATAAAGTCCGCAAGTCAAGACTTCTTCCGGTGAGCTTTCGGCGAACTTCCGGTGGTCTTCCGATAAACTCTCGGAAACCATTTTGCGGACTCCCGGCAAGCTCCTAGACTTCATGATTTGATCTTGGCGAGTTCCGACGAGCTTCTTCGGTAAGCTACGATCTTTCTCAGCGTGCTCCATGAACTTCTGACATACCTTTTGATGAGCTTCCGAAAACCCTTCGGCAAGCTCCCTACTCATTCTCGGCTAGTTCCGGCAACATTCCCGACGAACCTTCGGACTTCCGTTGGACTCTCAAACTCCCAACGAATCCTTCGTGCTTGACTCTGGCACTTTGTTTCACTTTATATCTTCATCATTATCGTAGTTAATCCTGCACACACAAGCCAAAACTCTACTCCGATCTAGACAATTATTACAACGCGAATTGACATTCTGTTGCCTAGCACGTCATTGGTTGGCGCTTCATCCGATTCTTCAGCACATCGTCCTCTCTTGCGGCTTGTTGCCCAATCGGCGGTTGACCTCCACAACCCCGATATCCTCGACGCAATTCCGCTCTCCTTGGCCCGATGCCCGACGTCCGAAGCCTTCTGCCGTCCAATATCCTGACGTGATCTCCTCCGGCGCAATGTCAATTCCTCCTGCATCAATTGTCTAATCCTGATCGAGTAGACCTGCATCACTCAAAATGCAGTTAAACATCTAAACACAATTAATTAGTTTCATCATCAAAATTTAAGATTCAACAATCTCCCCCTTTTTGATGATAACAACTAATTGATGACTAACGGAGTTAACCTTAACTCCCCGGAGTTTAACCAAACTCCTACTATCAATATGCCATTGATAGAACACTTGGATTATCCCAAATCCAAGTAGCATTCATCACATGTTATTTAAACCATCATGCAAATATATAAAATATTCAATTCAATGCATGAAGTCATCAATATACTTCTCTCCCTATGTCATCAACAAAAAGGAGAAGTAGCTCTAGCTATTATAAAAGATATGCACGTTTTTACAACATGAAGCTAGATTTTCATCACAACATATAAGCACAAAAGCATAGCAAGATTCTTAAGTTCAATCATGGTAATTCAACACTTGAATTTTTGTGCAAGATTGCACTTTGCTTTTCTTTGCAAGTAACAATATTTATGATGTTTGATATAGCAAATTTCTTCATTACAATGATCGAGCTAGCAAATTCTTCATTCAAGTGTGCAAGCTAGCAATAACTTTCTCCCCCTTTGTCAATGTCAAAAAGAAGGAGAGGAACCAATGATTTAGACTTTTACATCAACTTTGTATCAATCAATATTTCAATCATCACATGATGCATACAAGACAATAATGCAAAGAAATTATTTCATGAAGGATATCAATGTAAAAATTCACCAAGGATCACATGATACAATCGCAAATCATGATATCATTATGTGATACATCATGAGATGATAATTTATCATATCAATGAAAGATATCAATTGTTAAACATGATATGATAATAGTCTCAAAAATTTTAATTTGCAATACATGTGATACATTGCGATACACTAAAAAATTTAATACGATGCTTTTAAGGATATCAACCTATTTTTGATACAAAGCATGACGAGCAATTTTGTTGCAAGTTTTCTAAGTTTTGCACTTTTTGCTTCTTTCGATAGGCAAGATCTTTCTTCTCTTTTTGAGAAGTGCAAGTTTGCAAGTTTTACTTAGCATGCTAGGAAGTTTACTTTTATTTTCAATGCACAAGCTAGCAAAACCTTCTCCCCCTTTATCAAAGTCAAAAAGAAAGGGAGGACTCAATGGCTAAAAATTTCAACCATTCAACAAGCTAAATATGCAAAGAATTCATGAAATATATCAATAAGGATCAATTCATGAATACCAAAGATATGATTCATGGTTTATTAAAATTCTTCTTAACAAGTTCACGATCAAGATTCATATAATTCATAATAAAGCAAATTGATGTACAATCATCACATAAGGCATACAAGGCAAAGAAATCTTGTTATTTCTATATTATGAAATCTATGATATCAAGGCTCATGATTCATTTGAAAAGATATAGCACAAAGAGCAACTTGAAACATTCTTATCAAGATCACATTTTAAAATATTCCAAGTATCAAGTGTTTAGAGATAAAAAGTTCAATACATTGTATGAAAAAAATATAATATCAAGTTTTATCATCATGCAATGTAGCAATTAAAGATGTGCAAGTTTAGCATTTTTGCTTTTCTTGAGATAGCAACTGTTTGCTTCTCTACAAGCTAGCAATTTTTACGATATGCAAGTTTTACTACATACAAGCTAGCAAATTTAAAGATTTATAAGTTTTTGCATTTTCTTGACTTATGCAAGCTAGCTAATTTCCTTTTGAGATGACCCTTTACATCAATTCAAGATAGCACATTAGCAACTCTTTCTCCCCCTTTGTCATTGGCAAAAGGAAAAGAAGATTCAAGTCATGAATATCAAAATAATAATATTATCATGAATATTTCATCATTGCGTGCATCATTATCATACGTTAAAGTATTGCATACATAATACCAAATCATCATATATATTTTTAAAACATATAAACTCATCATTATATGCATGATTCCAAATCATCATTCATATTATTTCAATTATTGTTTCAATCATCACTATAACTCATCATGCACAAAATGTAAAATCATCTAACATGATACAAACATTTATTTTCAAAATATTTATCACTATTTTCATGTATGATAATAAAGTATTCATGATACACATTATATGCATATATCATCACAATAAAAAGCAATTGCATGCATAATTTCAAATAATAAATGTTTCAAATCATGATGGTATTAACTTGTCAAATTTCATCCTGCCATTCATGATCATAACTTTTCATTTGTATGCATCAAAATAATATCAAGAGTATTTCATGCATAATTTTATATCACCACATAAGGAATATCAAGAATAAAGTAATTGGGTGATGCGATAAATATTTCATCAATACAAGGAATTGCATAAAAATCATATCATGAAAGATTAGAACATGTGAATACCAAAATGCATAATTTCTTTTTGAAAAACCTACTCATAAATAATCAAAAGAAAATCTTAGGAGATCGATTAATGAAAAAATCTTGATTCATAATAAATCTTAATTTGTAAATATCACGGAATCAAGATCATGATTTTGGATAAAGCTCATTCAAATTCAAATCATCCAAATCATCAAAATCTCAACATTTCTTTCAAGAGATTCAAAATGGCATAAATAATTTTATTGGTCTCTTAGATAGAAATCAATAAGATAGAGAAAAAAAAAATTTAATAAAAAATTCTTTCCTCCTTTTGTTTCAACTTATTGATTGATTCCATACATGCATGCCCTTTTTTTTTTCAAATCCATGCATCATCGTTTAAAACGGAAAGATCAAAAATCATCAAGAGAAAAAAAGTGCAACACATAATTCAAAAAAAAATATTTCAACTCATTACTTCATGTCAAACATGATTTCATTTAATCAAAATTGAATAACTTCAAGACCAATAAATCATCATGTATAACAATCATCAAGTATGATACAAACTTTTCAAAACGTTTATCATGATAAGGCATATAAGCCAAAGAAACTATTAAATATAAAGCATATTCATCAATGATGGTTTCATTGGGCATAAGGTATTTTCAAACAAAATTATTTATTTATTTTTTTTAGTAATGTATTTTTCTTTCTAGGTGAATCTATCTTTTCATGCTTAGTTTGCATACAAAAGTTGTGCATCATTTTTAAAAGCAACTTTCATCACGGTAAAAATTGATAATCTATAAATCGTAAAAGATCATCATGGAAATCATCAAAATCAATAAATTATAAATTACCCAAAACTCATCATCATCATGCATATTTTCAAAAAATAAATTTATTAGGCATGATATCATATAAGGCATTTTTAATCAAAATTATTTTATTTATCATAAACATACAATTTTCATGATTATTTTTAAAATTACTAGAATGATAAGCATGATTCCTAATTTTTTCATTTTCATTACATTAAGAAATTAAAAATAATTTTTCTAAACTAATAAAAAGAAAATGCATCATGGAAAGCATCAAGTAATTTCAAAATAAATTGGGGGGATTTCGATTACCTCATCATTGAAAGTGGTTAAGGCGTAGTTTGCCACCTCGCTTTTCTTAATTTTCTCCTTGTCTTCGGAGGAGCTCGATTCATCCCAATTCTTGTTCTTTTTCTTGCATTCAAAGCAAGCAGTTCTGTTCTTTTCATTCTTAAATTTTTGTTTCATTAACTTTTTAAATTTCTTAGTGAGTTCGAGTTCACCATCACTTGAGCTTATGCTCGAGTGGTTTTCAAATGTTCTATGTCCCAAATCCTTCCTGTCCTTTGGAAGGTTGTTCTTGAGTTCCCTTTATGTCACATTGTTCATTTCATAGGTCATTAGAGACCCAATAAGTTCTTCGAGAGGGAATGTTTTAAGGTCCTTGGCCTTTTAAATGGTCGTAACTTTTGGATCCCAACTTTTTGGAAGGGATCTTAAGATTTTAGTGACTAATTCAAAATTAGAAAAACTTTTACCAAGAGCTTTGAGTCTATTGATGACATCCGTGAAACGGGTGTACATGTCTCCAATGGACTCACTTGGTTTCATCCGAAAAAGTTTGGAAGAATGCACAAGAATATTGATTTTGGACTCTTTCACTCGGCTAGTGCCTTCTTGAGTAACCTCTAGAGTTCTCCCAATATCAAAAGCCAAGTCACACATCGAAACGCAATTAAATTCATTTTTGTCAAGTGCACAATATAAGGCATTCATAGCCTTTGCATTTAGAGAAAACATCTTCTTCTCCAAATCATTCTAATGGTTCATTGGAAGAGAAGACATTTCAAATCCATTTTCGACTATGTGCCATAAATTCAAATCCAAAGAAAGTAAGAAAACTCTCATTCGAGTTTTCCAATAAGTGTAGTCTGTCCCATTGAAAAAGAGAGAATGAATGAGAGAGTAATCCTCTTGAAAGCCGTAAAGAGCCATTTCTATTTGGGTGTTAAACCAAAGTAGAAAATCATTGCTCTGATACCAATTGTTAGGATCAGAGCGGCACTAAGAGGGGGGGGTTGAATTAGTGCAGCGGATTAAAACTCATAAGTTTAAAAATGATTTCATAAATGTGTAGAGATTTCAATTCATCAATGACTTAGAGAAAGTAGCTCGAGTAAAGTGAGAAGATAAAAACCGAAAGCTTGCTGCTATGTAAATAATGGTTTCAGAAAAGTAAGAACTCACACATTCAAGGAACGCACCAATTTAAAGTGGTTTGGTCAAAACGACCTACATCCACTTACGAAGCCTTCTTCAATGAGGCTCCCAACTTCCACTAGCAAATCACTTTGAAGGGGAAGGACAAATACCCCTCTTACAACCTTTTACAAGTGGTTCACACTTATACAAATTTTCAAAGAGAAAGAGGGAGGTGAACACTCAAGCTATTGAAAACAAAAACTTGCTAAAGACTTTGCTAAGACTTTTATCTCAATCTCTTGCTTCTTAAAGGTTGTATTCTCTGCTGAGAATTGAGGGGTATTTATAGGCCCCAAGAGGATTCAAATTTGGGATCCAAATTTTGAATTCTCTTGGGTTTCCGAGGCTGGCGGTGCCATCGCCTGTCAATATCATATTGACCATTTGCTGGCGGTGCCACAGCTCGGTTCTCGGGTTCTAGGCGGTGCCACTGCCTAATCTAGTGGTGCCACCGCCTACACTATTTCAGCTCACTGGTTGGGCTCCAAACTTGGCCCAAACCAGTCCGAACTCGGGCCCAATTGGCCCCTACTTGGGTTATAGGATTAACACCTAATCCTAACCCTAATTAACATACTAAATATGAATTTAAAGACATTTCCTAAGCTATTATAAAGTCCGCAAGTCAAGACTTCTTTCGGCGATCTTCCGGTGAACTTCCGGCGGTCTTCCGATAAACTCTCGGAAACCTTTCTGCGGACTCCCGACAAGCTCCTAGACTTCACGATTTAATCTTGGCGAGTTCCGACGAGCTTCTTCGGTAAGCTACGATCTTTCTCAACGAGCTCCATGAACTTCTGACGTACCTTTTGACGAGCTTCCGAAAACCCTTCGGCAAGCTCCCTACTCATTCTCGGCTAGTTCCGGCAACATTCCCGACGAACCTTCGGACTTTCGTCGGACTCTCGAACTCCCAACGAATCCTTCGTGCTTGACTCTGGCACTTTGTTTCGCTTTATATCTTCATCATTATCATAGTTAATCCTGCACACACAAGCCAAAACTCTACTCCGATCTAGACAATTATTACAACGCGAATTGACATTCTGTTGCCTAGCACGTCATTGGTTGGCGCTTCATCCGATTCTTCAGCACATCGTCCTCTCTTGCGGCTTGTTGCCCAATCGGCGGTTGACCTCCACAACCCCGATATCCTCGACGCAATTCCGCTCTCCTTGGCCCGATGCCCGACGTCCGAAGCCTTCTGCCGTCCAATATCCTGACGTGATCTCCTCCGGCGCAATGTCAATTCCTCCTGTGTCAACTGTCTAATCCTGATCGAGTAAACCTACATCATGTTAGGATCGAGAGCACTAAGAGGGGGGGGGTGAATTAGTGCAGCGGAAATTTTACAGCGATTAAAACCGAAAGCTGCGTTCGTTCGATAGAAACTATTATGATGCAAAAGCTGATTCACAGTTTGTATCTAAGTGCAGTTTGCGTCTAAGCTCAGATTGCGTCTAAGCGCAGTTTGCGTCTAAACACAGTTTGCGTCTAAGCGTAGTTTTGCGTCTAAGCGCAGTTTACGTCTAAACACAGTTTGCGTCTAAGCGCAGTTTTGCGTCTAAGCGTAGTTTGCGTCTAAACGCAGATTTACGTCTAAGCTCAGATTACGTTTAAGCGCAGTTTGCGTCTGAGCGCAGTTTACGTCTAAGATCAGATTGCGTCTGAGCGCAGTGCAGTTTGCGTCTAAACGCAGTTTTACGTCTAAACACAGTTTTACGTCTAAACATAGTTTTACGTCTAAACGCAGTTTGCGTCTAAACGCAGTTTTACATCTAAACGTAGTTTTACGTTCAAAAGTAGTTTACGTCTAAAACACAGTTTTACGTCTAAGTAGAATCAAGATGTAAACGTAAACTGCAAAGAAACTTGTTCGTAGAAATCAGTTTGCAGTTATAAACAGAATCAAGACGTAAACGTAAACTACAAAGAAACTCGTTCGCAGAAATCAGTTTGCAGTTATAAACAGAATCAAGACGTAAACGTAAACTGCACAGAAACTCGTTCGTAAAAGCACGGAAGACAGTTCTGCAGAATCAAACGTAAACGTAAACTGTAATGTACAAAAATACGAATTTACGTCTGAATGCATATTCGGAAGAACAGCACTTAGAACTTGTTCGTGAAAGCGCAGAGAGCAGTAGTAATGAAGGAGGTTTGCAGTAATGATAAAGTGCTAAAAAATAAACGCAAACCAGAGATTTAGAGTGGTTCGGTCAGCCTTGACCTACTCCACTTTTGGCTTCCTCCACCGACGAGGTCGCCGACGTCAACTAGGGGCCTTCCTTCAATAGGTGAAGGCCAACTACCCTCTTACAGATTCACTCCTTTTGACGGGCTCAGGAGACAACCCTTACAAATGTTTTCTCTCCTCTCTTTACAACTCAAACTTGAAGAACAGAAGGAGGAGGAAAACTAGCAGTTTTGAGCTCTAAGAACCACTGAAAAGATCAAGATTTCGGCTTAAGTTCTTACTCTTTCAGTGCTGAATGGGTGGGGTATTTATAGGCCCCAACCCAGTTCAAATTTGGAGCTCAAAACGATCAAATCCCGGAATTCCGGGATCAGGCGGTTGCACCTCCTGACTGGAGAGGTTGCACCGCCTGGCAGAGCTCGAAGACTGAGCTCAGGCGGTGCCACCTCTCTGCCAGGGAGGTTGCACCGCCCAGTCTTGCTCGAAGACTGAGCTCAGGCGGTGCCACCTCTCTATCAGGGAGGTTGCACCGCCCAGTCTTGCTCGAAGACTGAGCTCAGGCGGTGCCACCTCCCGGCTGGAGAGGTTGCACCGCCCAGTCTCGCTGGGAGGCTTAGCCCAGGCGGTGCCACCTCCTGGCCTAGGCGGTTGCACCTCCTGGCACTATTCCAGATCACTGGTTGGGCTCCAAACTTGGCCCAAACCAGTCCGAATTCGGGCCCAATTGGCCCAAGATTAAGTTAATGGGATCACCTCCCATTTTCCAACTTAATCAACGTGCTAACTACGATTAGATCTAAGACAATTTCTGCAGCTTTGCTTCGGTGCGTCAATCGCTTCTTCCGGCGAGTTTCCGGCGAACTTCCGTCGATCATCCGATGAACCCTCGGTGATGCTCCTGCGGACTTCCGGTAAACTCCTGGACTTTGCGACGATCCACTTGGCAAGTTCTGACGAGCTTCGCTTGGCAAGCTTCTGGACTTCTCGGATCTGTTCTCGCAGAACCTCCGACGACCGTCCGAACTTCCGTCGAACTCTCGAACTCCCAATATGATCATGAACTTGACTCCGGTGCAACTCCTGCTGCTTGTCTTTCTTTCATCGTAGTTAATCCTGCACACACAAAAACAAAAACTTCGATCGAGACAATTAATCCTAAGCAATTAACCAAGTTGTCCGGCATGTCATTGGTCCCTCGACGCTTCGTCCGATTCTTCGGCGCATCATCCTTTCCTGCAGCCTATTGCCCAATCGGCCAGTTGACTCCGCAACTCCGATATCCTTGGCGCAATACCCGCTCTTCTTGGCCCGATGCCCGAGTCCACGGCCCGAAGCCTTCTATCGATACGTCGACCGATCCACCGGCCCGACGTCCAATCTTCTGACATGTTCCTTCGGCACAACATGATTTTCCTGCTTTAATTGTCTCATTCTGATCAAAGCATCCTGCGTCACTCAAAACGCAGATTAAATCATAAACATATATCAAGTAGTTTCATCATCAAAATACGAGATTCAACAATCTCCCCCTTTTTGATGATGACAACCACTTGATGACGGAGTTAAACTTAACTCCCGGAGTTTAAACAAACTCTCCCTATCAATATACCTTATTGATAGAAACTCTTAGATTCAAATATCTAAGCAACATGTCATCATAATCGGAGTTAACCTTAACTCCCAGAGTTTAAACAAACTCCCCCTATCAATATGCCATATTGATAGAACCTTGAATTCAAACTGAATTCAAGTCATTGCAATATTCATCATGAATACTTGCAACACGTCAACATGAACTTATGCATAAACTTATGCATAACTTGTCATGTCATCAACATACTTCTCCCCCTTTGTCATCAACAAAAAGGAGAAGTATCACAATCAAGTGTTTGTGATATTGGTTCAACTCATTGCATGAAAAACATATTATCAAGTTTTATCATCATGCAGTTTTGAAGCCAGAAAATTTAGCAAATGTTACATCATGCTTAGAATATTCAGGCTATCAAGTTTTAGATATGCAAGTTTTACAGTATACAAGATAGCACTTTTAGAACATGCAAACTAGCAATTTAAAGATGTTCAAGAAGGCAACTCTTGCTTCTTGAGATATGCAAATTTGTCAAGTTTTGCTAGATGTGCAAGTTAGTATTTTTGCTACTTAAGATAGGCAAGCTAGCAATCAAGTTTTTGCATCTTCTTGACTTGTGCAAGCTAGCTATCTCCCCCTTTGTCATTGTCAAGGAAGAATACAGTTTTGTAGTTCTTTTTCCTTTTACAACGATTTCAAAATCATGACAAAGGATGAATAATCAAGTTATGAATGTTAAGCCAATTTTTCATCATGAATATTTTATCATTGCATGCATCATTATCATAAGTTGAAGTATTACATGCATAATATCATATCATCATTCATAATTACATTAATGTTTCAATATAGCAATTTCTTCTCAAAATGTGTAACTTAGCACTCATAGCATTTTAAATCATGATTTACATCATATGCAATACATCACATCATAATTAGAAAGCACAAGTATTGCATGCATAATTGCAGATCATAAATGTTCCATATCATGATGGTATCAATTTTGTCAAATTATATCCTACCATGCATGATCAATAACTCCTCATTTGTATTTCATGCATTATTTCATTTCATCTCATAAGGAATATCAAGAAAAGTTATTGGATGAGGAGATAAATATTTTATGAATACACGGAATTGTATCAAAATCATATCATAAGTGTTTCGTGTATTCATATTATCACATGAAGCATATTATCATTTTTGAGATTCATAACATGAATAACGTTATTACTATTTCATCAAAATCAATTTCGAGATTCACACAATATCATGCATTAATCTCGATAAGATGGGAAAAGCATTTTATTTTTAAGTGATTCTTTTAACACATCATAAAAACTCATTCATAATTCAAGTAATTTACAAGATATCATAAATTTATCACTTGTATTTCATCAAAATCGAGAACTCTAGAGATAGAAAATGATTGAAGCATTTAACATGATTGAAGCATTATTCATATTTAAAGTGTATCTTATGTCGTAAATACGAATCAAGCATTTGTCAAATCTGAAATCATCCTCAAAATTATATTCAATAAATTCATATATGACAAGCATAGATTTATTGAAAAATCAATAAGATAGAGGATTGCATTTCAAGTGTTTATCAATTGTAGCATTTCATCACATGGCAAGATATCATCAAGTAGAATTACGATGCAAGTTCTTGATATCTTAACATGATGATGCAAACATGGCATAATGCAAATTTGGCAATCATAGCATCAATTCATATATCTCTTGATGATGCAAGCATGGGATAATCATAGCATAGTGTTTATAGCATCAATTCATATATTTCTTCCCTTTTTTTAAGTGTTTCATCTTAAGTGATCGATTTCATGTTAGCATGCCTTTTCATTTATGTCAAATGAAAACATGCATCAACGTTTAGGATCGTAAAATGAATTTCATCATAAAACCATCAATCACAAAAATCATCATGTATATCTCATGCATGAAATTGTCAATCGAAATATTTAATTTCATCATTATGCATTTCTTCAAATCAAACATGATCTTTAATCAAAATCGAGAAATAACAATGGAAATCAACGTAATGCACATTATTACTTCTTAACCATGATTTCATATTTTCAATCAAGATCATTTTATTTGTTTATCATAAAATATGCAATATTATCATTTTCGAAATTACTTAGTATGATCATAATAATAATTTTTTTTTTTAACATGTAATTTTTAAGAAAATTAATTCTAAACTAAAAGAGAAAAATACATCATGAAAGCATCAAGTAATTTCAAAATAAATTAGGGGGATTTCGATTGCCTCATCATTGTGGGCTGTTAAGGCGTAGTTTGCCGCCTTGCTTTTGTTGACTTTCTCTTCTTCGGAGGAGCTCGATTCATCCCAATTTTTGTTCTTCTTCTTGCATTTAAAGCAAGTAGTTTGATTCTTTTTGCTTTTTAATTTTCGTTTCATTTGTAGTTTAAGTTCACCATCACTTGAGCTTATGCTCGAGTGGTCTTCAAATGTTCTATGTCCCAAATCCTTCCTGTTCTTTGGAAGGTGGTTCTCAAGTTCTTCACGTGCATTGCACGTCATTTCATATGTGATCAATGAACCAATTAGTTCTTCAAGTGGAAATTGGTTCAAGTTTTTCGATTCTTGAATAGCAGTTACTTTTGAATCCCAAGTTTTAGAAAGTGAGCGCAAAACTTTGTTAACGAGTTCAAAATCCGAAAAGCTTTTACCAAGTGATTTTAAACCATTGACGACATCCGTAAAACGGGTGTACATGTCAACAACGGTTTCGCTTGGTTTCATATGAAAAAGCTCGAAATCATGCAGTAAAATATTAACTTTCGAGTCTTTGACTCTACTAGTTCCCTCGTGCGTGATTTCAAGAGCACGCCAAATATCGAAAGTCGTTTCGCACAAAGAAACCCGATTGAACTCATTTTTGTCCAAAGCGCAAAATAAGGCATTCATAGCCTTTGCGTTTAAAGAAAAATACTTCTTCTCTAAATCCGACCATTCGTTCATCGGTTTGGAGGGAAGTTGAAAACCGTTTTCAACAATATTCCATAAATCCAGATTCAGAGAAATCAAGAAAACTCTCATTCGAGTTTTCCAATAAGTGTAGTCCAATCCGTTAAAGAACGGTGGACGAACAACCGATAAGCCCTCTTGAAGAGCCATTTCTCTCGGGTGTAAATCCGAAATGAGAAATACCCCGCTCTGATACCAATTGTTAGGATCGAGAGCACTAAGAGGGAGGGGGGGTGAATTAGTGCAGCGGAAATTTTACAGCGATTAAAATCGAAAGCTGCGTTCGTTCGATAGAAACTATTATGATGCAAAAGCTGATTCACAGTTTGTATCTAAGTGCAGTTTGCGTCTAAGCGCAGATTGCGTCTAAGCGCAGTTTGCGTCTAAACACAGTTTGCGTCTAAGCGCAGTTTTGCGTCTAAGCGCAATTTGCGTCTAAACACAATTTGCGTCTAAGCGCAGTTTTGCGTCTAAGCGCAGTTTGCGTCTAAACGCAGATTTACATCTAAGCTCAGATTGCGTTTAAGCGCAGTTTGCGTCTGAGCGCAGTTTACGTCTCAGATCATATTGCGTCTGAGCGTAGTGCAGTTTGTGTCTAAACGCAGTTTTACGTCTAAACACAGTTTTACGTCTAAACATAGTTTTACGTCTAAACGCAGTTTGCGTCTAAACGTAGTTTTACATCTAAACGTAGTTTTACGTTCAAAAGTAGTTTACATCTAAAACACAGTTTTACGTCTAAGCAGAATCAAGACGTAAACGTAAACTGCAAAGAAACTTGTTCGCAGAAATCAGTTTGCAGTTATAAACAGAATCAAGACGTAAACGTAAACTGCAAAGAAACTCGTTCGCAGAAATCAGTTTGCAGTTATAAACAGAATCAAGACGTAAACGTAAACTGCACAGAAACTCGTTCGTAAAAGCACGGAAGACAGTTCTGCAGAATCAAACGTAAACGTAAACTGTAATGTACGAAAATACGAATTTACGTCTGAATGCAGATTCGGAAGAACAGCACTTAGAACTTGTTCGTGAAAGCGCAGAGAGCAGTAGTAATGAAGGAGGTTTGCAGTAATGATAAAGTGCTCAAAAATAAATGCAAACCAGAGATTTAGAGTGGTTCGGTCAGCCTTGACCTACTCCACTTTTGGCTTCCTCCACCGACGAGGTCGCCGACGTCAACTAGGGGCCTTCCTTCAATAGGCGAAGGCCAACTACCCTCTTACAGATTCACTCCTTTTGACGGGCTTAGGAGACAACCCTTACAAATGTTTTCTCTGTTAGGATCGAGAGCACTAAGAGGGGGGGGGTGAATTAGTGCAGCGGATATTTTTCAGCGATTAAAACCAAAAGCTGCGTTCGTTCGATAAAGACTATTTTGATGCAAAAGCCGATTCTAAGATTACTTATGATTAAGTGCAGTTTACGTTTAAATACAGTTAGCGTCTAAACGCAGTTTGCGTCTAAATGCAGATTGCGTCTAAACTCAGATTGCGTCTAAGCACAGTTTGCGTCTTAGCGCAGTTTGCGTCTTAGCGCAGATTGCGTCTAAGCGCAGATTGCGTCTAAACGCAGATTGCGTCTAACCGCAGATTGCGTCTAAACACAGTTTGCGTCTAGGAGCAGTTTAAGAAGAAGTATAAAGACAATGTGCTGCTGTTGTACAGCTCAAGAAGTAATCTGAAAAAAATAGATTTACGTCTAAACGCAGATTTACGTCTAGACGCAGATTTACGTCTAAACGCAGATTTACGTCTTAAACGCAGATTTGCGTCTGAACTTTGAAACTTGTTTGTATACTCGCAGAAGGCAGTATGCAGTTGAAATCAAGACGTAAACGAGAACTGAGATCTGATGATTGTGCGAGGAAAGCCGATTTACGTCTAAATGTAGTTTTACGTCTAAATGTTGAAACTCGTTCGTAAAATTACAGAGGACAGTTTGCAGTTATCACTAGGATCAAAATGTAACTGTAAACTACAAAGAAACTCATTCGCAAAAGCACGGAAGACAGTTCTGCAGAATCAAACGTAAACGTAAACTGTAATGTATGAAAATACGAATTTACGTCTGAATGCAGATTCGGAAGAACAGCACTTAGAACTTGTTCTTGAAAGCGCAGAGAGCAGTAGTAATGAAGGAGGTTTGCAGTAATGATAAAGTGCTCAAAATTAAACGCAAACCAGAGATTTAGAGTGGTTCGGTCAGCCTTGACCTACTCCACTTTTGGCTTCCTCCACCGACGAGGTCGCCGACGTCAACTAGGGGCCTTCCTTCAATAGGCGAAGGCCAAACTTCCCTTTTACAGTTTCTCTCCTTTTGACAGGCTCAGGAGACAACCTTTACAGACCTTTCTCTCCTCACTTTACAACTGAAAACTTGAAGAACAGAAGGAGGAGACTTAAAGGCTTTACAACACTTTTGAGCTCTTAGAAACACAGAAAAGATCAAGATTTCGGTGTAGGTCTGTATCTTTTCAGTGCTGAATGGGTTGGGAATTTATAGGCCCCAACCCAATTCAAATTTGGAGCTCAAAACAATCAAATCCCGGAATTCTGGGATCAGGCGGTTGCACCTCTTGACTGGAGAGGTTGCACCGCCTGGCAGAGCTCGAAGACCGAGCTCAGGCGGTGCCACCTCTCTGCCAGGGAGGTTGCACCGCCCAGTCTTGCTCGAAGACTGAGCTCAGGCGGTGCCACCTCTCTGCCAGGGAGGTTGCACCGCCTAGTCTTGCTCGAAGACTGAGCTCAGGCGGTGCCACCTCTCTGCCAGGGAGGTTGCACCGCCCAGTCTTGCTCGAAGACTGAGCTCAGGCGGTACCACCTCCCGGCTGGAGAGGTTGCACCGCCCAGTCTCGCTGGGAAGCCTAGCCCAGGCGGTGCCACCTCCTGGCCTGGGCGGTTGCACCTCCTGGTGCAATCAGGGTCCGAATGGTTCATTCCATTCGGCCCAATTTCAATCTTTCAGGGGCCCAATTGCCCCAAGATTAAGCCAATGGGATCACCTCCCATTTTCCAACTTAATCAACATGCTAACTACGATTAAATCTAAGACAACTTCTGCAGCTTTGCTTCGATGCGTCAATCGCTCCTTCCGGCGAGTTTCCGGCGAACTTCCGTCGATCATCCGATGAACCCTCGGTGATGCTCCTGCGGACTTCCGGCAAACTCCTGGATTTTGCGACGATCCATTTGGCAAGTTCCGACGAGCTTCGCTTGGCAAGCTTCTGGACTTCTCGGATCTGTTCTCGCAGAACCTCCGACGACCGTCCGAACTTCCGTCGAACTCTCGAACTCCCAACGTGATCATGAACTTGACTCCGGCGCAACTCCTGCTGCTTGTCTATCTTTCATCGTAGTTAATCCTGCACACTTATCTCAACACATAGATTAGACAACAAATGACAATTGACTTCATCATCAAAATCCGAGATTCAACATTCTCTCCTCTCTTTACAACTCAAATTTGAAGAACAGAAGGAGGAGGAAAACTAGCAGTTTTGAGCTCTAAGAACCACTGAAAAGATCAAGATTTCGGCTTAAGTTCTTACTCTTTCAGTGCTGAATGGGTGGGGTATTTATAGGCCCCAACCCAGTTCAAATTTGGAGCTCAAAACGATCAAATCCCGGAATTCCGGGATCAGGCGGTTGCACCTCCTGACTGGAGAGGTTGCACCGCCTGGCAGAGCTCGAAGACTGAGCTCAGGCGGTGCCACCTCTCTGCCAGGGAGGTTGCACCGCCCAGTCTTGCTCGAAGACTGAGCTCAGGCGGTGCCACCTCTTTGACAGGGAGGTTGCACCGCCCAGTCTTGCTCGAAGACTGAGCTCAGGCGGTGCCACCTCCCGGCTGGAGAGGTTGCACCGCCCAGTCTCGCTGGGAGGCTTAGCTCAGGCGGTGCCACCTCCTGGCCTAGGCGGTTGCACCTCCTGGCACTATTCCAGATCACTGGTTGGGCTCCAAACTTGGCCCAAACCAGTCCGAATTCGGGCCCAATTGGCCCAAGATTAAGTTAATGGGATCACCTCCCATTTTTCAACTTAATCAACGTGCTAACTACGATTAGATCTAAGACAATTTCTGCAGCTTTGCTTCGGTGCGTCAATCGCTTCTTCCGGCGAGTTTCCGGCGAACTTCCGTCGATCATCCGATGAACCCTCGGTGATGCTCCTGCGGACTTCCGGCAAACTCCTGGACTTTGCGACGATCCACTTGGCAAGTTCTGACGAGCTTCGCTTGGCAAGCTTCTGGACTTCTCGGATCTGTTCTCGCAGAACCTCCGATGACCGTCCGAACTTCCGTCGAACTCTCGAACTCCCAATGTGATCATGAACTTGACTCCGGTGCAACTCCTGCTGCTTGTCTTTCTTTCATCATAGTTAATCCTACACACACAAAAACAAAAACTTCGATCGAGACAATTAATCCTAAGCAATTAACCAAGTTGTCCGGCATGTCATTGGTCCCTCGACGCTTCGTCCGATTCTTCGGCGCATCGTCCTTTCCTGCAGCCTATTGCCCAATCGGCCAGTTGACTCCGCAACTCCGATATCCTTGGCGCAATACCCGCTCTTCTTGGCCCGATGCCCGAGTCCACGGCCCGAAGCCTTCTGTCGATACGTCGACCGATCCACCGGCCCGACGTCCAATCTTCTGACATGTTCCTTCGGCACAACATGATTTTCCTGCTTTAATTGTCTCATTCTGATCAAAGCATCCTGCGTCACTCAAAACGCAGATTAAATCATAAACATATATCAAGTAGTTTCATCATCAAAATACGAGATTCAACAATCTCCCCCTTTTTGATGATGACAACCACTTGATGACGGAGTTAAACTTAACTCCCGGAGTTTAAACAAACTCTCCCTATCAATATACCTTATTGATAGAAACTCTTAGATTCAAAAATCTAAGCAACATGTCATCATAATCGGAGTTAACCTTAACTCCCAGAGTTTAAACAAACTCCCCCTATCAATATGCCATATTGATAGAACCTTGAATTCAAACTGAATTCAAGTCATTGCAATATTCATCATGAATACTTGCAACACGTCAACATGAACTTATGCATAAACTTATGCATAACTTGTCATGTCATCAACATACTTCTCCCCCTTTGTCATCAACAAAAAGGAGAAGTATCACAATCAAGTGTTTGTGATATTGGTTCAACTCATTGCATGAAAAACATATTATCAAGTTTTATCATCATGCAGTTTTGAAGCCAGAAAATTTAGCAAATGTTACATCATGCTTAGAATATTCAGGCTATCAAGTTTTAGATATGCAAGTTTTACAGTATACAAGATAGCACTTTTAGAACATGCAAACTAGCAATTTAAAGATGTTCAAGAAGGCAACTCTTGCTTCTTGAGATATGCAAATTTGTCAAGTTTTGCTAGATGTGCAAGTTAGTATTTTTGCTACTTAAGATAGGCAAGCTAGCAATCAAGTTTTTGCATCTTCTTGACTTGTGCAAGCTAGCTATCTCCCCCTTTGTCATTGTCAAGGAAGAATACAGTTTTGTAGTTCTTTTTCCTTTTACAACGATTTCAAAATCATGACAAAGGATGAATAATCAAGTTATGAATGTTAAGCCAATTTTTCATCATGAATATTTTATCATTGCATGCATCATTATCATAAGTTGAAGTATTACATGCATAATATCATATCATCATTCATAATTACATTAATGTTTCAATATAGCAATTTCTTCTCAAAATGTGTAACTTAGCACTCATAGCATTTTAAATCATGATTTACATCATATGCAATACATCACATCATAATTAGAAAGCACAAGTATTACATGCATAATTGCAGATCATAAATGTTCCATATCATGATGGTATCAATTTTGTCAAATTATATCCTACCATGCATGATCAATAACTCCTCATTTGTATTTCATGCATTATTTCATTTCATCTCATAAGTAATATCAAGAAAAGTTATTGGATGAGGAGATAAATATTTTATGAATACACGGAATTGTATCAAAATCATATCATAAGTGTTTCGTGTATTCATATTATCACATGAAGCATATTATCATTTTTGAGATTCATAACATGAATAACGTTATTACTATTTCATCAAAATCAATTTCGAGATTCACATAATATCATGCATTAATCTCGATAAGATGGGAAAAGCATTTTATTTTTAAGTGATTCTTTTAACACATCATAAAAACTCATTCATAATTCAAGTAATTTACAAGATATCATAAATTTATCACTTGTATTTCATCAAAATCGAGAACTCTAGAGATAGAAAATGATTGAAGCATTTAACATGATTGAAGCATGATTCATATTTAAAGTGTATCTTATGTCGTAAATACGAATCAAGCATTTGTCAAATCTGAAATCATCCTCAAAATTATATTCAATAAATTCATATATGACAAGCATAGATTTATTGAAAAATCAATAAGATAGAGGATTGCATTTCAAGTGTTTATCAATTGTAGCATTTCATCACATGGCAAGATATCATTAAGTAGAATTACGATGCAAGTTCTTGATATCTTAACATGATGATGCAAACATGGCATAATGCAAATTTGGCAATCATAGCATCAATTCATATATCTCTTGATGATGCAAGCATGGGATAATCATAGCATAGTGTTTATAGCATCAATTCATATATTTCTTCCCTTTTTTTAAGTGTTTCATCTTAAGTGATCGATTTCATGTTAGCATGCCTTTTCATTTATGTCAAATGAAAACATGCATCAACGTTTAGGATCGTAAAATGAATTTCATCATAAAACCATCAATCATAAAAATCATCATGTATATCTCATGCATGAAATTGTCAATCGAAATATTTAATTTCATCATTATGCATTTCTTCAAATCAAACATGATCTTTAATCAAAATCGAGAAATAACAATGGAAATCAACGTAATGCACATTATTACTTCTTAACCATGATTTCATATTTTCAATCAAGATCATTTTATTTGTTTATCATAAAATATGCAATATTATCATTTTCGAAATTACTTAGTATGATCATAATAATAATTTTTTTTTTTTAACATGTAATTTTTAAGAAAATTAATTCTAAACTAAAAGAGAAAAATACATCATGAAAGCATCAAGTAATTTCAAAATAAATTAGGAGGATTTCGATTACCTCATCATTGTGGGCTGTTAAGGCGTAGTTTGCCGCCTTGCTTTTGTTGACTTTCTCTTCTTCGGAGAAGCTCGATTCATCCCAATTTTTGTTCTTCTTCTTGCATTTAAAGCAAGTAGTTTGATTCTTTTTGCTTTTTAATTTTCGTTTCATTTGTAGTTTAAGTTCACCATCACTTGAGCTTATGCTCGAGTGGTCTTCAAATGTTCTATGTCCCAAATCCTTCCTGTTCTTTGGAAGGTGGTTCTCAAGTTCTTCACGTGCATTGCACGTCATTTCATATGTGATCAATGAACCAATTAGTTCTTCAAGTGGAAATTGGTTCAAGTTTTTCGATTCTTGAATAGTAGTTACTTTTGAATCCCAAGTTTTAGAAAGTGAGCGCAAAACTTTGTTAACGAGTTCAAAATCCGAAAAGCTTTTACCAAGTGATTTTAAACCATTGACGACATCCGTAAAACGGGTGTACATGTCAACAACGGTTTCACTTGGTTTCATATGAAAAAGCTCGAAATCATGCAGTAAAATATTAACTTTCGAGTCTTTGACTCTACTAGTTCCCTCGTGCGTGATTTCAAGAGCACGCCAAATATCGAAAGCCGTTTCGCACAAAGAAACCCGATTGAACTCATTTTTGTCCAAAGCGCAAAATAAGGCATTCATAGCCTTTGCGTTTAAAGAAAAATACTTCTTCTCTAAATCCGACCATTCGTTCATCGGTTTGGAGGGAAGTTGAAAACCGTTTTCAACAATATTCCATAAATCCAGATTCAGAGAAATCAAGAAAACTCTCATTCGAGTTTTCCAATAAGTGTAGTCCAATCCGATAAAGAACGGTGGACGAACAACCGATAAGCCCTCTTGAAGAGCCATTTCTCTCGGGTGTAAATCCGAAATGAGAAATACCCCGCTCTGATACCAATTGTTAGGATCGAGAGCACTAAGAGGGGGGGGGGTGAATTAGTGCAGCGGAAATTTTACAGCGATTAAAATCGAAAGCTGCGTTCGTTCGATAGAAACTATTATGATGCAAAAGCTGATTCACAGTTTGTATCTAAGTGCAGTTTGCGTCTAAGCGCAGATTGCGTCTAAGCGCAGTTTGCATCTAAACACAGTTTGCGTCTAAGCGCAGTTTTGCGTCTAAGCGCAGTTTGCGTCTAAACACAGTTTGCGTCTAAGCGCAGTTTTGCGTCTAAGCGCAGTTTACGTCTAAACGCAGATTTACGTCTAAGCTCAGATTGCGTTTAAGCGCAGTTTGCGTCTGAGCACAGTTTACGTCTAAGATAAGATTGCGTCTGAGCGCAGTGCAGTTTGCATCTAAACGCAGTTTTACGTCTAAACACAGTTTTACGTCTAAACGTAGTTTTACGTCTATACGCAGTTTGCGTCTAAACGCAGTTTTACATCTAAACGTAGTTTTACGTTCAAAAGTAGTTTACATCTAAAACACAGTTTTACGTCTAAGCAGAATCAAGACGTAAACGTAAACTGCAAAGAAACTTGTTCGCAGAAATCAGTTTGCAGTTATAAACAAAATCAAGACGTAAACGTAAACTGCAAAGAAACTCGTTCGCAGAAATCAGTTTGCAGTTATAAACAGAATCAAGACGTAAACGTAAACTGCACAGAAACTCGTTCGTAAAAGCACGGAAGACAGTTCTGCAGAATCAAACGTAAACGTAAACTGTAATGTACGAAAATACGAATTTACGTCTGAATGCAGATTCGGAAGAACAGCACTTAGAACTTGTTCGTGAAAGCGCAGAGAGCAGTAGTAATGAAGGAGGTTTGCAGTAATGATAAAGTGCTCAAAAATAAACGCAAACCAGAGATTTAGAGTGGTTCGGTCAGCCTTGACCTACTCCACTTTTGGCTTCCTCCACCGACGAGGTCGCCGACGTCAACTAGGGGCCTTCCTTCAATAGGCGAAGGCCAACTACCCTCTTACAGATTCACTCCTTTTGACGAGCTCAGGAGACAACCCTTACAAATGTTTTCTCTCCTCTCTTTACAACTCAAACTTGAAGAACAGGAGGAGGAGGAAAACTAGCAGTTTTGAGCTCTAAGAACCACTGAAAAGATCAAGATTTCGGCTTAAGTTCTTACTCTTTCAGTGCTGAATGGGTGGGGTATTTATAGGCCCCAACCCAGTTCAAATTTGGAGCTCAAAACGATCAAATCCCGGAATTCCGGGATCAGGCGGTTGCACCTCCTGACTGGAGAGGTTGCACCGCCTGGCAGAGCTCGAAGACTGAGCTCAGGCGGTGCCACCTCTCTGCCAGGGAGGTTGCACCGCCCAGTCTTGCTCGAAGACTGAGCTCAGGCGGTGCCACCTCTCTGTCAGGGAGGTTGCACCGCCCAGTCTTGCTCGAAGACTGAGCTCAGGCGGTGCCACCTCCCGGCTGGAGAGGTTGCACCGCCCAGTCTCGCTGGGAGGCTTAGCCCAAGCGGTGCCACCTCCTGGCCTAGGCGGTTGCACCTCCTGGCACTATTCCAGATCACTGGTTGGGCTCCAAACTTGGCCCAAACCAGTCCGAATTCGGGCCCAATTGGTCCAAGATTAAGTTAATGGGATCACCTCCCATTTTCCAACTTAATCAACGTGCTAACTACGATTAGATCTAAGACAATTTCTGCAGCTTTGCTTCGGTGCGTCAATCGCTTCTTCCGGCGAGTTTCCGGCGAACTTCCGTCGATCATCCGATGAACCCTCGGTGATGCTCCTGCGGACTTCCGGCAAACTCCTGGACTTTGCGACGATCCACTTGGCAAGTTCTGACGAGCTTCGCTTGGCAAGCTTCTGGACTTCTCGGATCTGTTCTCGCAGAACCTCCGACGACCGTCCGAACTTCCGTCGAACTCTCGAACTCCCAATGTGATCATGAACTTGACTCCGGCGCAACTCCTGCTGCTTGTCTTTCTTTCATCGTAGTTAATCCTGCACACACAAAAACAAAAACTTCGATCGAGACAATTAATCCTAAGCAATTAACCAAGTTGTCCGGCATGTCATTGGTCCCTCGACGCTTCGTCCGATTCTTCGGCGCATCGTCCTTTCCTGCAGCCTATTGCCCAATCGGCCAGTTGACTCCGCAACTCCGATATCCTTGGCGCAATACCCGCTCTTCTTGGCCCGATGCCCGAGTCCACGGCCCGAAGCCTTCTGTCGATACGTCGACCGATCCATCGGCCCGACGTCCAATCTTCTGACATGTTCCTTCGGCACAACATGATTTTCCTGCTTTAATTGTCTCATTCTGATCAAAGCATCCTACGTCACTCAAAACGCGGATTAAATCATAAACATATATCAAGTAGTTTCATCATCAAAATACGAGATTCAACACATCACTCAAAATGCAGTTAAACATCTAAACACAATCAATTAGTTTCATCATCAAAATTTGAGATTAAACAAGAATCGGAGAGACGCATCCCACCACGAACGATGCCCGGGTCGGCTATTAGAACCCTTGTATATTCTAAACTTGGGGTTGATCTCTTTAGGGGATCGACCTCCTTGGAACTCTATAGGGGTTCCTCCCTCCAAGTTGCTCTCAAAGGCTGCAGAAAAGATTCATCTATTGCTTATCAAAAGAGGAGGAATACAATACTATTTATAGGGTTTCTAAACCCTGACTCCTAATAGGACTCATACTCAAGACTCCTACTTCTAACCAACTCCTAATAGGACTTCTACTCAAGACTCCTATTCTTTTACAACTCCTAATTTTTCTCTAAGAAACAACCTCCTAACCCTAGCCGGCCTCTTCACCCCTTTAATAGGGGTCGGCTTATGTAGGTTTTACATGAATGTCTCTCTCAATTAGGACTCTCCTAGTTAGAGTCCTAACAGACCCACCCTCTTCAAATCAACTTTGTCCTCGAGGCTGACGATTCATGAATTTTGAGAATTTAATCTTCAAGTCGTCATAGTTCTCTCAAGTGGCATCTTCTGTTGGTAGGTTCATCCATTGTATTAGCACTTTAGTAGTGTTTCGTCGTCGTCGAGTCACGATCCGTCGATTAATAATGGTACTTGGCTAGGTTTGGAGTTCTCCTTGGATAGTCATATTTGGCGGGTGGCTTTGGGCTGTCTCCAAGCCCCTATTTACAACTTCTATCTGGCCGTCGATTTGTGGGTGATATGCCGTACTCCTTTTCAATTTAGTACCTGGCATATAGAATAATTTTGTCCAAAATCTACTCGTGAAGATGCAAATAGAATTTATCATAAGCACAATGCATCCCTTATAGTGTAATTTTTTAAAGTCCCAATTATAATGAGCCACGGAGCTTGGTGCTTCCTCCAAATTTTTTATAATCTTACTAGTCTCTAAATCTTCCTACTATTCCATCTTAATATCCTCAAGGAAGCTGTTGGTCGGAAGTGAAACGACCGAAACTTCAGCTTGCTCGGGTAGTTGCAAAAGCACATATGCAAGAATATTCTCTTTCCCCTTTTTGTAAGTTATTTCATAATCAAATCCAAGAAGTTTTGTTACCCATTTTTGCTGCTCAGGGGATGATATCTTTCGCTCCAAAAAGTACTTGAGGCTTTTATGGTCGGTTTTAATTTGAAATCATCGACCAATCAAGTAGGGTCTCCACCTCGTTGCTGCGCGAACAATGGCAAGCATCTCCTTATCATATGTTGACTTATTTTGATGGGAGAGAGATAATGCCTTGCTAGTGTATGCGAGTGGTACACCACTTGCATGAGAATGGCTCCAATTCCGACTCCAGATGCGTCGGCCTCAATAATGAAGGGTCGGTTGAAATCTGGTAGTGTTAGCACCGGCGTCGTCGTCATGGCTGCCTTAAGTTTGTCGAAGGCAGCGGAGGCTCTGTCCAACCATTGGAAGGCATCTTTTTCCAGTAAGAAAGTAAGTGGTGTATTGATCTTTCCATAGTTTTTCACGAACTTACGGTAGTAGCCTGTTAAACCCAGAAAGCCATGTAGCAATTTTATGTTACTCAGGGTTGACCAGTTTTGCATTGCTCCAATTTTGAAGGGGTCCACTGCCACACCTTCCTCTGATATGATATGCCCAAGATATTCCACCTTTTGTTGAAGAAAGCAAAAATTCAACCGAGAAGAAATCGGGAACCTGTCGAAATTTTTGGAAGTTCACCGAAGAGATCGTCGGAGGTTCACGGAGATCACCGAGAAGGCTCGGCTACACGTTAAAGTCAACACAAGTTCGGGAGCTTGCTGGGAGTCCGTCGGAAGAAGTTCGTCGGAAAGCTCGCCGGAACAAGACTCGACGTTCGCGGTTGAAAACTTGCTTATGATGTGTTTTGTTATGTAGTTCACTTGTAATTAGGATTAGGATTAAGAGATAATCCTATATCCTGGTTAGGGGCCAACTGGGCCCAAAATTAGACTTGGTTTGGGCTAAATTTGAAGCCCAACAAATGAACCGAAGGGTCTGGCGGTGGTACCGCCAAACTAGGCGATTGCACCGCCCAGCACTGTCAATGTCTGACAGTGACAGGTGGTGGCACCGCCAGCATCGGGAACCCAAAGAGAATTCAAATTTTGGAGCCCAAATTTGAATCCTCTTGAGGCCTATAAATACCCCTCAAATCTCAACTGAGATTACAACTTTTTGAGCAGCAATTGTTTGAGAGAAAGGCCTTAGAAAAGTCTTAGCTAGTCTTGTTTTCAATTTGCTAGTGTTCACCTCCTTCTTTCTTGCTGAAAATCTGTAAGAGAGTGAACCGCTTGTAAAAAGTTGTAAGAGGGGTATTCACCCTTCCCTTTCAAGAGATTTGCTAGTGGAAGGTGGGAGCCTCATCGAAGAGGGGCCTCGCAAGTGGATGTAGGTCACTTGACCGAACCACTTTAAAAATGGCATAATCTCTGGTTTGCATTTCATTACTGCTATTTACATTACTGTAAACCTTCTTACTTGCTTTATTTCCTCATTACATTTGCTGCACAACTTTGCGAATACGCTTTCAAGTTAAGCACTTCTTATTCCGATTTTTATCGTACGAAAGATTTGTCGAAACCAACGTTTTAAGCCACTGCACTAATTCACCCCCCCTCTTAGTGCCGCTCCGATCCTAACAATTGGTATCAGAGCTAGGCTCACTCTCATATTTGGTTTGATACCCAAGAGAGATGGCTTACTCCGGCATACATGAGGGTCATTCTATCGCACGTCCACCCTTGTTTAATGGGTCGGATTATACTTATTGGAAGACTCGTATGAGGATCTTCCTCATTTCCATGGATTTCGAGCTTTGGATTATTGTTGAAAACGGATTTCAAACATCTTCTCTTCCGATGAGCGAATGGAATGAATCAGAGAAGAAGGTTTTTATCTTAAATGCAAAGGCTATGAATACCTTGTTTTGTGCACTAGACAAAAATGAATTTAATCGTGTTTCAATTTGTGATTCGGCTTTTGATATTTGGAGAACTCTTGAGGTCACTCATGAAGGCACTAGCCGAGTGAAAGAGTCCAAAATCAACATCCTTGTGCACTCTTACGAACTTTTCCGAATGAAACCAAGTGAGTCCATCGGAGACATGTACACCCGGTTTACGGATGTCATCAATGGACTCAAAGCTCTTGGTAAAGATTTTACTAACTTTGAACTAGTAACTAAAATCTTAAGATCCCTCCCTAAAAGTTGGGATCCAAAAGTTACGGCCATTCAAGAGGCCAAAGACCTTAAAACATTCCCTCTTGAAGAACTCATTGGGTCTCTAATGACCTACGAAATGACATGTCAAGCTCATGACGAGCTCGAGAACCCCCTTCCAAAGAACAGGAAGGATATGGCACTCAAATCACAAGAAGACCACTTGAAAGGAAGATCAAGTGATGAGGACAGTGACATTGACATTGCACTTTTGACTCAAAAATTTAAAAAATATTTAAGAAAGAACAAATTTAAAAATAATACAAAAAATAAATTCGAACAAAAGAAGGACCAAGTGATTTGCTATGAATGCAAAAAACCGGGACACTACAAGAACGATTGTCCTCAAGCCAAAAAGAGAACATCAAAGAAGAAGGCGCTCAAGGCAATGTGGGATGATTCAAGCTCGTCCGAAGAAGAGGAGTCCAACACCGAGCAAGTTGCTCATTACGCCCTAATGGCCATCGGAGAAGAGGTAACGAATTTAATTGATGCAGATTTACCTTATCATGAATTGTTAAATGCTTTCCATGAGTTATTTGATGAATGTAAGACAATTAGTAGAAAATATAAATTGCTAAAAAAGGAGAATGATAGTCTCACTTGTGATATCGATAAATTAAAAACTGAATATCATGATAGTTTAGCTCCATGTATAAAATGTCATGATCTAGAATCTCTCCAAAAGGAGAACTTGCTACTTAAGGACACCTTGAAGAAATTCGAGGTTGGTAGCAAATCTTTGAACATGATCCTTACAAATAAGGGTCACGTTCCTAAAAGAAGTGGAATCGGATTTGTGAGAAGTCCTTACCAAAATCCAACCACTTTCATTAAAGGCCTCGTCTTACATGTTCGGCACCAAAGCAATTGCAACTTTTGTTACAAATATGGACATAAAACTTATAAATGTCCATTCAAGAAAATTAGTCCAAACAAACTAATTTGGGTTCCTAAAGGAACCATGATCAATCTATGCAATATGATGAACAAGTTTTTAAGGCACCCAAAAGAAAATGGGTACATAAAAATAATCCCTTCTTGTAGAAACACACACCATCACAAGCTAGGAGCAAGAGATGGTATCTAGATAGTGGATGCTCAAGACATATGACTGGAGATCCATCTCATTTCTCTATGCTCACTAGCAAAGAAGAAAGGTACGTCACCTTCGGAGACAACAACCAAGGCAAAATCATTAGCAAGGGAACCATAGGTAACAAATTAAAATTTTCTATTGATGATGTCTTACTAGTTGATGGATTGAAACATAATCTCTTGAGTGTTAGTCAATTATGCGATAATGGTTATATCGTTAGATTTAAATCAAATGTGTGTATTATTGAAAAACCAAACCATAACATAACTATGATTGCATTAAAACAAAATAATATCTACACCATCAACCTTGATGAACTAAGTAATGAAATGTGCTTCTCCGCTTTAAATGATGATGCTTAGCTTTGGCATAGGAGACTAGGCCATGCAAGCATGAAACTAATATCTAAGATCTCATCTAGAGATTTAGTGTGAGGAATTCCAAATATAAAGTTTATTAAGGACAAAGTATGCGATGCATGTCAACTAGGTAAACAAATAAAAACTAGTTTCAAACCAAAAACTCAAATTAGCACCACTAGACCATTACAATTGATTCATTTGGACTTATTTGGACCAATTGACACGACAAGTCTAGGGGGAAGCAAATATGTATTTGTAATTGTGGATGACTATACTAGATACACTTAGACCTATTTCTTATCTCACAAAAGTGATTGCTTCAAGTGTTTCTCTAAATTTTGTAAACTCACTCAAAACGAAAAAGGTTTCATGATTTCATCAATTCGGAGTGATCACAGTGGCGAATTTCAAAACCGTGACTTTCAAAATTTTTGTGAGGTTAATGGATACAATCACAACTTCTCCACTCTGAGGAATCCCCAACAAAATGGAGTAGTTGAAAGAAAAAATAGAAATCTACAAGAAATGGCAAGAACTATGTTAAATGAACATATTTTACCTAAGTATTTTTGGGCCGAAGCCGTAAATACGGCTTGCTACATCATGAATAGAGTCCTTCTAAGACCATCCTTATCAAAAACTCCCTATGAATTATGGAGTAACAAAAAGCCAAATATTTCCTATTTTAAAGTTTTCGGTTGTAAATGCTTTATTTTGAATGAAAGGGATGCCTTAGGAAAATTTGATGCTAAATCCGATGAAGACATCTTTCTTGGTTACTCTTCCGTTTCTAAGGCTTTTCGGGTTTTTAACAAAAAAACCTTAGTAATAGAAGAGTCTATTCATGTAGTTTTTAATGAAATTTCTAATTTAAAGAAAAATGATTTTGATGATGATCTTGGTTTTGATAATTTGAATTTAAATGAACCCCCTCCTCAAAATAGCAACTTGGATGCATCTTCTTCCGAAATTTCCTTACCCAAGGAATGGAAGTATATAGATGCTCATCCAAAGGAGCTAATTATAGGAGATACATCAAAAGGGGTTCAAACTCGTTCCTCTTTCAAGAATTTTTGTGCTAACGCCACCTTCCTTTCTCAAATCGAACCTAAATGCATTGACGAGGCCATAAAAGATGATTTTTGGGTTATCGCAATGCAAGAGGAATTGAATCAATTTGAGAGGAATAAGGTATGGAAGCTTGTTCCTAGACCTAGTGACCATTTAGTCATTGGTACTAAATGGGTCTTTAGAAACAAGCAAGACGAAAATGGTATCGTGGTTATTAGAAACAAGGCTAGATTAGTGGCCAAAGGTTTCAACCAAGAAGAAGGTATCGATTACGAAGAAACCTTCGCTCCCATGGCTCGATTAGAAGCAATAAGGATGCTCCTTGCCTATGCTAGTAGTAATAATTTTAAACTATTTCAAATGGATGTCAAAAGTGCTTTCTTGAATGGTTTTATTTCCGAAGAAGTATATGTCGAACAACCTCCCGGATTTGAAAATTCTCTTCTTCCTAACCATGTATTCAAATTGACTAAGGCTCTCTATGGCTTGAAACAAGCTCTTAGAGCTTGGTATGAAAGGCTTAGTTCCTTTCTTATTTTAAATAATTTTACTAAAGGCAAGGTTGATACTACATTGTTTATTAAATATTTTAAAAATAATTTTCTTATTGTGTAAATTTATGTTGACGATATTATTTTTGGCTCTTCAGATGAATCACTATGTGAATCATTTGCCAAATGTATGAGTCATGAATTTGAAATGAGTTTAATGGGTGAATTAACTTTCTTTTTGGGATTACAAATCAAACAACTTAGTGATGGTATATTTCTTAACCAATCTAAATATACATTAGAATTGTTAAAATGATTTAACATGGATAATTTAAAAGCAATAAACACCCCTATGAGTACTGCGACTAAGTTAGATATGGATAAAAATAGTGAAAATTTCGATCAAAAAACATATAGGGGAATGATAGGTAGTCTACTCTACCTCACCGCGACTAGACCGGATATTATGTTTAGTGTAGGACTTTGCGCTAGGTTTCAATCAAACCCTAAATTATCTCATCTTAAAAGTGTTAAAAGAATATTTAGGTATCTTAAAGGAACTCCAAATCTAGGATTGTGGTATCCAAAATCTGAAAAATTCGATTTAATAGCTTATGCAGATGCCGATTTTGGCGGATGCAGGATAGATAGAAAAAGTACATCCGGAACATGTCAATTTTTAGGACATGCACTTGTTTCTTGGACTTCCAAGAAACAAAATTCAGTTGCACTATCTACGGCGGAAGCCGAATACATTGCTACAAGTGCATACTGTGCACAAGTTGTTTGGATGAAAAATACATTAGAAGACTATGGAATTCACTTTAAAAACATTCCCATAAAATGTGATAATACTAGTGCCATATGTCTTACTAAAAATCCAATTCAGCACTCTAGAACTAAGCACATCGACGTTAGGCATCATTTCATACGCGATCATGTCCTTAACAATGATGTTGTTATAGAATTCATTGACACAAAGCATCAATTAGTAGATATATTTACAAAAGCTTTGAATGAAGACCAATTTGAATTCATTAGAAGGGAATTAGGTATGTTAAATTGTCCCTAAGAATAAACTTGTTTGAATGGATTTTTTCGTAAAGTTTTTCATCCTCTCTCCGTTCCTCGATGAATCTGATCCTTCTCTTTCGATTCTAAATGACATGTTAAATTATCTTATCCTATCTTGAGTCAAACATCGCTCCTATCTGATCAAGATTAATGATTTTATGATATCTTGTGAATCTCGAAATTGATTTTGATGGCTTGATTATGAGTTTCAAGTTGATGAATTGAATTTGAATGGATTTGTATTCGAATTATGATCTTGGCTTATTGGAGTTACTAGTTGAAATTTTTTATCACTATCTCTTCCTTGTACATCTACAATTTTTGTTATTTATAGAAAGATGAGATTTGATAAAATGGATGAATGCTGAATTTTCCTTTAAGATAAACTCTGCGTAAATATTTTAGCATACTTAATTTTGAATGATAAAATTTTTATGATCAATGCTGAATTCCTGATGTTATAATCACAAATTATGTGCTTCAAGTCTCATTCCCTTTTTGTTGATGACAAAGGGGGAGAAAAGTGATGACTTGTACCATTTTAATAGCATGACTTATATGAATTGCAAAAGCTTGTGTGATATGAATGTCTTATATGCCTTGCAAAATCTTTGAGAATATCGCAAGATTGATTGATCATATTGAAAGCATGCCTTACATTTATATCATGAAATTCATGTTGAAAATCTTTATCTCCTACCGTAGTAAAAATTATCTCTTATCATTCGACTTGAAAATGATTTTCATCGAAGTCTTGTATTTACTATTGCTTAATGAGAATAACGATAAGATCTACGGTCAGAACTTATCGGTTTATGCTTGAATTCAATGGATGAAATTCAAGTGTTTTCATCTTCTCATAATATGGCATATAGATAGGGGGAGTTATGTTTAACTCCATCATCAATTGATTGTCATCATCAAAAAGGGGGAGATTGTTGAATCTCGGATTTTGATGATAAAATCAATTGATGGTTTAATTGATCTAATCCATATTATTGAGTTAAGTATGCAGGATTAACTACGATAACCAGAAAACACAAAGTAAGAATACCGGAGTCAAGTTCGATGGACGTTTAAGACTCCGAAGAATCATCGGAGATGCTGTCGGAACCAACCGAGAAGAAATCGGGAACATGTCGGAATTTTCGGAAGTTCGCCGAAGAGATCGTCGGAGGTTCACGGAGATCACTGAGAAGGCTCGGCTACTCGTTAAAGTCATCACAAGTTCGGGAGCTTGCTAGGAGTCCGTCGGAAGAAGTTCGTCGGAAAGCTCGCCGGAACAAGACTCAACGTTCGCGGTTGAAAACTTGCTTAGGATGTGTTTTGTTATATAGTTCACTTGTAATTAGGAATAGGATTAAGAGATAATCCTATATCCTGGTTAGGGGCCAACTGGGCCCAAAATTAGACTTGGTTTGGGCTAAATTTGAAGCCCAATAAGTGAACCGAAGGGTCTGGCGGTGGTACCGCCAGACTGGGCGGTTGCATCGCCCAGCACCCGAGAGCTAGGCGGTGGCACCACCCAGCACTGTCAATGTCTGACAGTGACAGGTGGTGGCACCGCCACTAACAGGCGGTGGCACCGCCAGCATCGGGAACCCAAAGAGAATTCAAATTTTGGAGCCCAAATTTGAATCCTCTTGAGGCCTATAAATACCTCTCAAATCTCAGCTGAGATTATAACTTTTTGAGCAGCAATTGTTTGAGAGAAAGGCCTTAGAAAAGTCTTAGCTAGTCTTGTTTTCAATTTGCTAGTGTTCACCTCCTTCTTTCTTTCTGAAAATCTGTAAGAGAGTGAACCGCTTGTAAAAAGTTGTAAGAGGGGTATTCACCCTTCCCTTTCAAGAGATTTGCTAGTGGAAGGTGGGAGCCTCATCGAAGAGGGGCCTCGCAAGTGGATGTAGGTCACTTGACCGAACCATTTTAAAAACGGCGTAATCTCTAGTTTGCATTTCATTACTGCTATTTACATTACTGCAAACCTTCTTACTTGCTTTATTTCCTCATTACATTTGCTGCACAACTTTACGAATACGCTTTCAAGTTAAGCACTTCTGATTACGATTTTTATCGTACGAAAGATTTGTCGAAACCAACGTTTTAAGCCACTGCACTAATTCACCCCCCCCCCTCTTAGTGCCGCTCCGATCCTAACAAGCAACACATATTCGCCTTATTCCGTCCTTCTTGCGTACAAGTAGCACCGGTGAAAAGTAGAGGTTGCAACTTGACCGAATAACTCCTGTTTTGAGCATCTCTTTTACAATCCTTTCTATTTCATCCTTCTGGAGATGTGGATACTGATATGGCTGAGTATTTGCTGAAGATTTGCCTGGAAGAATCGTTATACAATGATCATGCTGACGGGTAAGAGGTAGGTTGCACGGTTCGTCAAATATATTTGAAAATTCAGCAAGCAAAGGAAGTAGATTTGGATCTTCAAATTCTGTTGGCTCACCCTTAGTTTGCTGCTCAACTTGTATCAAAAAGTCGCTGCATGCTTTATGCAAAACCTTCTCCATTTATTGTGTGCAAATCGTTATTATGTCGCCCCCACGTTTCCCGTGCAATGTCACCTATTTCTCCTTACTGTAAAATTTCATAATTAGTTTCATAAAATTCTAGGAAATATCACCTAATGTCATCAACCATTTAATTCTCAGCATGGCCTCATGATTGTTAAGAGGGAGAAGGAAGAAATATGCAATTATCTCTTGGTCCTACAACAATAGTTTCTCCTGCGGGCGCCTACGATCACAATTCAAAATCCATCCATCGGTGACCTTAACATCAAACCTGTTACAATTCTCGATAGGTAAAGCCATCTGGACAGCAACCTTACTATTTAGAAAGTTATTAGTACTGCCCGTGTCGATGAGAACAGTGATCGGTTGTTGTTTGAGAAAGCCTCCAACTTTCATCGTTTGCGGGTTTGAGTAGCCAGCTAGTGCATGTACCGTAACTTCAGTCGGTTGTGGCTCTTCTTCTGCATCTTCTTCTTCATGTTCAAGGCTCTCTTTTGGATATTCAATGACCTCTTCTTCTTTTGGTTCAATCATAAGAAGTCTCCCTTTACTACAGTGATGCTCACGGCTCCACGGCTCATCGCAATGCCAACATAACCCCTTCGCATATCGCTCCCGAAGCTCTTCTCTTGTTAACCTCTTTAGTGTAGGGACTCAGCTGATAGTAGGGGGGCTGAGTGCTTCAATATTGCTGGTTGAGGAGTGACCCTAGTCCTCCGAGCTTCATGGTTCAATTGCTCCTCTTGATGTCGTGCGAAAGAGATGGCTGCCATAAGCGTGTACGGTTGTCGTGCTTTAACTTCTCCTCGGATCTCCGGCTTCAAGCCCTCAATGAAGGTCCTCAATAGCTATTTTTGAGACCAATCATGAGTTTGATTAGATAACCTTTCAAACCAGGTTTGATACTCCTGAATGGTGGAGGTTTGTCGGATCTTTGCTAGTTGTCCGTCAATATTCTCGTAGTCGGTTGGTTTGAAGTGTATCAGCAATCCTTCTTTGAATTGTCGCCATAAAAGGACTCCATAAGTATGTTCAAACTAGTCAAACTACTGTATATCATCCCCTTCAAGATGTATAGCTGTAATTTTCACCATTGATGCATCTGCGGTTTTGTGGTACCGAAAATATCGCTCCGCGCGCGAGATCCATCCAATCGGGTCTCCTTCTTCCCATCTAGGGAAGTCCACTCTCATGCATGGATAGTTGGGGTCAGTCATAGAGCTTCCCCTCTCTTGGAAGTCATATCTTTGGGCTTGGTGCGATTGGGCAAAGCTCTCTCCTTGATGTGATTTCTTCGAGCTTAGTGGTCGGCCCAATCTGAGTTCGGTAAAGAGCGTCCGAATCTTATCCTCCATTTATGCCTCGAATGCTTCAAATTTAGCATTGATTACCTCCTCATATGCCATAGTATATGCCGCCAAATCTGTGATGTTAAGATCTCTCTTTTGTTGTCAGGTTAAAGGTATGTATTGGTTGAGAGAGGTGATGGTCGAAAGGGTTGGTGGATTGGTGGATGTAGGCTACGGTTTAGGCTTGTTTTGTGGCTATTTTGGGTGCAGTTTGAGGGTGTGGTTTGGTGGAGTTTTAGGGCTGTGGATGAAAGTTTTGGATCTGTGGTAGATGGCAGCAAAGGTTTGATAGAAATCAGTGGAAGTTGCAGCAAGTATGTGCTATCTTGTAAGAGAAGAATTATCGTTGAAGAAACAGCGGTTTCTTGACATAATTTCCACCAAAAACTTGAGAGAATTGAGAAGGGAATTGATAGCAAAATCACAGTTTATATGACAGCAAGGATGTCTAATTTAATCAAGAAAATTTCGGCAGTATAACAGCAAGGAAATTGGTGCAAGTTGCGATAGCAGAATTCTCGTCGAAAAATTTCAACGGTATATGATGAAAATTTACAGCAACACAAAATCAGTTTTAGAGATGAATTCCTCAATAGATCAATCTTAGATAGAAGCCAAGATGATCTATGAAGTGTATAAGAAATTTCATTCAAAAAAGATTGCAAATAGATGGGTTAAGGCAACAATATGCGGCTGAAATTTTCTACAGCACAGATTTTTAAGTATAGCAGATTGGACGTAAAAGATCAGTGGTTTATATTAAGAATTTTTTGATGAAACCAAAGGGAATTCTACTATTAGGAAGTGTCAAAGCTATCATAAAAAATTTGTAGAGATTTGGATAGAAACAATGTAGTATCAAGATCAAACAAACAATGCTATGCGGCTTAAATTTTACAGTGCAGATTTTCAATTATAGCAGATTAAACGTAAAATATCAATAGTTTATATTAAGAATTTTTTGACAAAACCAAAGGGAAATCTGCTGTTTGGAAGTGTCAAAGATGTCATAAAAATTTCGTAGAGATTTGGATAGAAAAAACACAATTGCAAGATCAAATAAACGGTGCTATATGGTTGGAATTTTGCAATGTATCTTTCATCGTAGAGATGAAAACTTTATGACGAAAAGTTTATGCAGCAATATAGGAATAATTTTTTTGGGATTTTTAAATAAGGATAACTAAATTGCAGCAGCAGTAAGGTAGAAAACCAGAACCTATTGCAATTCACGGGGAGATCAAAGGATGATTCGTAGTGGTGGAGATGATGGCGGAATTCGGCGATGATCTTTTAAGCAATTGTGGGAATTGCTTTGGGCAGTTATGGAGGGTTGATGGATGGCAGTGGAAGGGCAGCGAGATGCCAAGAACGCTGCTCTGATACCAGGTGTTAGAACCCTTGCAGATTCTAAACTTGGGGTTGTTCTCTTTAGGGGATCGGCCTCCTTGGAACTCTATAGGGGTTCCTCCCTCCAAGTTACTGCTCAAAGGCTGCAGAAAAGATTCATCTATTGTTTATCAAAAGAGGAGGAATATAAGGCTATTTATAGGGTTTCTAAACCCTAACTCCTAATAGGACTCCTACTTAAGACTCCTACTTCTAACTAACTCCTAATAGGACTTCTACTCAAGACTCCTATTCCTTTACAACTCCTAATTCTTCTCTAAGAAACAACCTCCTCACCCTAGTCGGCCTCTTCACCTCTTTAATAGGGGTCGGCTTAGGTAGGTTTTACATGAATGTCCCTCACAATTAGGACTCTCCTAGCTAGAGTCCTAACATCGGCAAACTGAGAAACTCGGATCAACATCCTCTCACAAGGGTCTAGCCGCCTCCGCCAGCCCGACACCTATCTGAGTTGCTCCCAAACGGCCAATCCCGACGGTGAAAACCTCGGCCCAGGAGACACCTTTCATCGTGCTAAGGAGAGCAGCGACCCGGTCTAGATTCCGACCAACGTCGGCCAATATTCCTTCCCGAGGGCACGACCACCTCAGCATCCTACCCACCCAGCAATAAGCTCCCGACATTGACCCGTGGACCTAACCGTGCTGACTCATTAGTTACGATACTTTTATTTACTAACATTTTGGCGCTAGAAGAAGGGCCCTGAATGTCATGGGAACAGCTGGCAGGAACTCGCCCCGAGAGGGAACCCCCGACCAACCTCCCTTCCCCCGAGCCAGAAAGTCAAGCCCTCCCCACCCTTGCGGATGGGAGGATACCGACTTCGACGCCTGATCGCTACTAGCATTTATTCAACGACCCGGGACTGTCACCCCCGGGGCTTGCCCCGGGGCCTTCGGCCGTGACATCCAAGGTATTCCTTAGCCTAACCAAGCAAGTGCAGGCTATGGCGGGTATGATGCAGACGCTCGCCCCGGTTATCCCTCAAATCAGGCCTGATCAATCCAGCCCGGCAACCCCCGAATGGGGAGCAGGTCGAGATCGGAGAAGCTCGTGAGCAAGTGACGGACCCTAGGGGTCCTCCCAAGCAAAACACACCCGCACCTCGCTGAGCCACGCTGCCTCGTTTTGAGCCTGACACCATATCGCCTGACTCGGCGGACGACTCGCTTAGAGCCCAGGTGTCCTGGGTCAATCAGCGCCTAGACGCATTCCAACGTGAGCTTCAAAAGTCGCGGAGCGAGTCCAACGAGGGCGCCTCAGGCGGGTCCCTCTTCACCCAGGAAGTACAGGACAAACCAGTACCCCTCAACTTTAGGCTCCCGATGTTGGAAACATATGACGGAGGCTCTGATCCCATGGAGCACATCTCTATTTTCTAGGCCCAGATAGCCCTCTACAGTGCCTCCGATGCGCTGATGTGCCGAGCATTTTCGACCACTCTAAGGGGTCCAGCGCGAACATGGTTCAGCCGGCTACGCCAAGCCTCAGTCTCGTCCTTCAAGCAGCTTGCTGAGAAATTTGAGCAAAACTTCCTTGCCAACGCGCGACCCAGGCCTTCCATGGCCACTCTGCTCACACTATCCCAGCGCGAGGATGAGTCGCTCTCTCAGTTCATGGCACGGTTTGCCATCGAAATCAGGGGGTTTTCGGATGCTCACCCTTCTATAATCTTGTAGGCCTTTCTGATGGGTCTGAAGTCTTCGAGGTTCTTTTAGTCGCTGATCGAGAAGCCGCCAGTCACCATCTCCAAAATGCTCCAACACGCCAACCAGTACGTCGCCGCCAAGGCTCTAGTGGCGGGGAGGTGCGTAGAATGCAAGAAGCCAAGGATGGAGCTACCTCGGGGCATGACCTCGGTGGTCCCGACACCTCCCCGCCGTGGGCTCAACCGACAAGAGCTACCACTCCCAAGGCCCCCACCTCTTCCCCTAAATGTGTCCCACACCGAGATCTTCCTCCAGATCAAGGAGATGGGTCTCTTGCAGCAACCTCTCCTTATGAAGGCTGCCCATAGAGATCAATCCAAATATTGTAGGTTGCACCGCGACTACCATGATGACACAAAGGATTGCCATGACCTCCGGAATCAGATAGAGGCACTAATTTGGAGAGGCCATCTCGGACGCTACCTCAAATCCCAAGAGGTGACTCCACCCCCCAGAGGACCCCCCGAGAGATAGATCGACGTCATCTTTGGTGGGCCAGCAACTAGTGGCAGTAGCACGGTAGCAAGAAAGGCCTACGCATGCAGCACGGTGGAGAAGCGCCCCCGGCCCGAGCACGAGCCTAAAATTACCTTTGGGGAAGGAGAGGTCAAGTGCTCCCACTATGACGATGCTCTGGTGATCTCCATCCAGATCGCAAACTGTAATATCCCTCACTTTTGAAAATTATTAATAAGGATTTATATGTAAATTGGAGGACCTATATGTAAATATAAAAATTTCAAGACTAAACTATTAAGTTGCAAAAAGAAAAAAAAATAAAGAAAACCGAGAAATAGAGAGAGCGGTGGGGCGTGGGGAGAAGAAGAAGAGAAGTTGAGGGAGAAGAGAAGAAAAGAAGAAGAAGAGGGAAAAGAAGAGAGGAGGAAGAAGAGGGAGAAGAGAAGAAAAGAAGAAGAAGAAGAAGAAGAGAGGGAAGATGGAGAGGAGAGAGAGAGAGGCAGCAGCTGCAGCTAGGGCTGCAGCACCTTTGTTTCCCGCAGGTGGAAACAGAGGAGAGGATGTGTGGGGCGTTGGGGAGGAGAAGGGAAGAGGAAGAAGAAGAAGAAGAAGAAGAAGAAGAAGAAGAGAGGAGGATAGCTGTGGCAAGGCTACTGCAGTGAGGAGGTGTGTGGCGTTGGGGAGGAAAAGGGAAGAGGAGAAGAAGAGAAGGAGAAGAAGAGGGAAAAGAGAGGGAAGAGGGAGAGGAGCGAGAGGTGGTAGCAGCTAGGGCTGCAGCACCTCTATTTCTTGCAGGTGGAAACAGAGGAGAGGTGTGGGGCGTTCGAATAGGAGAAGAAGAAGAAGAGGAAGAGAAGAGGAAGAGGAAGCAGGAGAAGAGGTTGTGATACCTCTGTTTCCTGCAGAGGAAACAGAGGAGAGGGTGTGTGTGACGCCGGGGAGGAGGAGGGAAGAAGAAGAGGAGAAGAAGAAGAAAAGGGAAAGGAGGAGCTGCGGCTGGGGTGGTGGAAGCTGCAGCTGGAAGAGAAGGAGAGGAAGAGATGGTGAGGAAGAAGAGAAGAAGTAGAAGCGGGTGGAGAGGCGGCACCTCTGTTTCCTGCAGGAGGAAACAGAGGAAAGGAGGTGCTGTTCATCAGGGAGAAGAAGGGGAGGAAGGAGAAGAAGAGAAGAAGAAGAAAGGAAGGAGAAGGAATGGGAGAAGGGAAAGAAGTAGCTGCGACTGCGGCTGTGGCAGCTGTAGCTGTGGCAGAGAAAGAGGAAGAGGAAGGAAGAAGGGAAGGAGAGGAAGAAGAGAAGGGGAAGAAGGGGCTGCGACTGCGGCGATAGCAGCTACAGTTGGAAGAGAATAAGGAGAGTAAGAGAGAGCATGTGATTGTGCCTCGATGTTCGACACGTGGTGTAGTTGCGAAGAAAGGAAGAAAACGAGAGCACAAAACGAAACAGAGAGAGGACACGGAGGAAAAGTAGAAGGATTTGGGCTGGCACCTTCTTTGGATCTTCGGATCGAAATCTTTGAAAGACAAGTTTCCCGATCGTTTCTCCTATAATTGCTCTAGTTTTTCTTATTGCAAGTGTTCCGATCTTTCTTATTGTAAGCTTTTTAATCTTTCCTATTGCAAGTGTCCTGATCTTTCCTTACTACAATTTTATCTCTACATTTGTTTTGAATATGAGGAACTTTGAATTGTTCTAGCCTTGCATTTGATATATCTCATGTTTAGACGTAACGATTCGAATCTGTGTAACTTTTGAGATTCTGACCTTTCTACTTTATTATGGCTATAACTTCATGTATTGACCTCTGATTTGGACAAAGCTTATTTGATCAGAATAAAGACTCATAGATCTTTCTTTTGATAGCTTATTTTAAGAATTCGGAGTCAATTTGCCTGCCCAAACTTCTGTTTCAAATGAACCTACAGATTTTGCAAAACAGGGATCGTAATTTCTGACCTTTTGATATTGAACTGTCTATAAGTCCCTGTTGGAAATGTTGATTTATTCAAACTTATTTTATTGGAAACTAGACTCGTAGATCTTTCTTTGATACCTGGATTGAAAGATTTAGAGTCCAAATGCCTGCCCAGTTTTCTGTTGAAATCGACCATGTGAATTCTGTAAAATTGAGATTTGTTCTTTGATCTTGGGTTACTAAATCTATTATAACTCTTTGTTGGAAACTTCGATTAATACGAGACTTGTTTTATCTGAAAATAAATTGAAATATCTTTCCAATGATATATTTCTGAGTAAATTGGAGCACAATTAATAGTTTGAATCATTTGTTCAATGTGCCTCTTGTATTCTGTCAGAAATCGAGCTTTGGTCGATTTCTCATATTCTGGTTTCATTCCTTTGAAAATTGATATCCTTTAGCTTTCTTATTCAATTGAGCTTTATATTACTGCTCTAAATTCTTATATGCTCTTGTCCTACATGTTTTTGGATACCTAAATCTATTATGTAAACTTCATGTTTGTATCGTAATGTTTCATAAAGGCACATGTACATTTCGTTGTTCTGCATGTGCTTCCGATATGTCCCAATTTATTATTCATAATACCCTTTTGTACTCTGGTGTTTGTGAGATTATGTGGACCTTTGCTAGAAATGGTAAAGGGTATGTGCTTAGAGCCCGTGATGCTCTAGATTATGTTTGGTGGTCATTCAGAAATGGATGGACCATATTATGTTTGGAATCCCACTTCACCCTCTATCTGTTTGATATGAAATTCAGAGCCGACCTAGCACTTGGGTAGGGTGAGAGGGCTCGAGTAGGAAAGGGCTACCCATGGATGGAGTAAAGAACTCATCACGGCGTGGAGCCACCATTGAGTTAAACCTCACATGCACTATGCTAGGGTACGACGTCAGAGCTTCTATTTCGTATTCGTTCTTTGATATGCTTCGAAATGATCCATATGTCATTGATATGTTCCAAAATATTTTATTTGTCATTGATATGCTCCGAAACATTTCATACGCCTTTGATATGCTCCGAAATGTTTCATTTGTTATTGTTACGCTTCGAAATGTTTCATATGTCATTGATATGCTCTGGAACATTTCATACGCTATTGATATGCACCAGTTACTCTGTGCTCAATTTGCTATGAACTGATATGTTCTGAAATGTCCTATCTGCTATTGATATGCTCCGGAACATCTCGTACGCTATTGATATGCTCCAATTACTCTATGCTCCATCTGTTATGAACCAAATAGGTTTTGAATGACATGACACATATGATTTTGTATCTAATAAGATGGTATCTTTGAGAATTCTTGTATTCTGCTTTGCATTATGATATCTTACTTGTTTGAAACCGTTCCATTGGTTCTGAATATGCTTTGTTACTTGCTGAGCTGTTTTTAGCTTACTCCGTTGTTATATAAATCTTTCAAGTCAGCTTGTCACTCTTTGAGATGTTTGAATTAGGCTGAGGCAGTGGAGAGCTATTCTGAATTATGGGCAAGTCTTGTTGGTTATTATGTTATTGTTGTATAAGCATATTTTGTATGAAATGAAATGTTGTCGATGTATCGAAATGGATATACTATGTAAAAGTGTTAGAAGATCTCTCTTATTTGGAATTTCAGAATGTTAAGTCTAATTTATGATGATATGAACTTGTGGTGAATGGTTGGAGTTCTGATTGTATAAATTACTTAGCTTGTGGATTTATAAATGTTGTTCATGTTTGTTAAGTTGGCTTGGGTTGTCATAAATGTGAATTATCGAGTGATGTGATATATGATAATAAACTGTACATGTTTTATAGATATGAATTTGATAGAATGATTTTCAGTGTCCTCAAATGTTAGTTTGGATCCTGGATTGGTTTGCGTTGAAAAAATTTTAATATCATGGATATTTTTGAGGGGCGTGACATAAACGCCCAAGTTAGAGGGTGATGGTTGACACCGGGAGTTCCGCCAAACGTTCTCTACTTCGATGCCTTCAAGAGGCTCGACTTGACCGAGGGAGATCTTACCCCTATGGCGGTCAACACTTACAGGGTTCACTAGGGATTTCATCTCCTCGCTCGGGACCACAGTACTCCCCATCACCCTCGGGGATGAGCCGAGGGTGAAAACAATAATGATCACCTTCATGGTAGTCGACCTGTCCTCGGCCTACAACGTCATCCTCAGTCGCCCGACCCTCAACAAGATCAAGGCGGTGGTCTCCACTTATCATAGAACCATCAAGTTCCCAACCTCGGCTGGGGTTGTGTGTTGGGCTGACAGCCTATATTTAGCCAAATGTGGGATTTATCAGCCCACATCTCACCCCCTCTTAACCTAACCCTAATTAACATTAGGGGGGTGTGGGTGGCTATGTTTTAGAGGTAGAAAAAGGCTATAAAAGGGCAGCAACGAGGGTAGCAACCGAGAGATCTTTGTAGCAGTAAAGAGGAGAAGAAAAAGGCAGAAAAATAAGAGAAAAAAAGAGAAGAAAACAAGGACAACACAGAGAGACCGTTCTCAATCATCTAGCAGCATTCTCATCTTAGGTTAGACCAAATCTACAGTAGACTTTTGCTGTGATTACTTGGGGAGGTTTTAGATATTGTGGACAGTGACATGATCCTTGTATCCCAGTTATTCTCTTGTGATTGTTGCTAGGGTTTAGGGCAAGAGATTGAGATTTGTATATTCATTATTCTTATAGTGGATTATTTCTAGTTTACCCTGTGGTTTTTACCCTTCACATTGGAGGAGTTTTCTATGTATATCTTGGTGTTCTATTTGATTGTGATTTCATTTAATTTCGCTGCATATCATAGCTTGCTAGTATTTGTTCATATACAAAAGTTATTCCACTTTATATCCCATCAACTTGTATTAGAGTAAGGGTTTTGGTGATTTAATTTTTGTATTTAAATATGGAGGCCAGTAATGTTTCTTGTATGATTAGTTTAAATGGAAACAATTGGATGATTTGAAAATCAAGAATGAAAGATCTCTTATATTGTAAAGATTTATATGGACCTTTGTAGGGGGATAGTACAAAACTCATAACTATGACAGATGATGAGTGGAAGAGGTTAGATCGAAAAATAATTGGATTTATTCGATAGTGGCTTGATGATAGTGTCTTTCACCATGTTTCTACTGAAATTTCTACATATTCTCTTTGGAAAAAGTTAGAAAGTCTTTATGAAAGAAAAACAGCTGGTAACAAAGCTTTTTTGATCAGAAAACTTGTGAACCTAAAATATAGAGAGGGTGCTTCTATTGCTGAGCATTTGAATGAAATGCAAAGTATTACTAACCAGTTATCCTCAATGAAAATGTCTCTTGATGATGAGTTGTAGGCATTGTTACTTCTCAGTTCATTACCAGAAAGTTGGGAAACACTGGTGGTTTCCTTCAGTAATTCTGCGCCAGATTGTCACGGACTTAGCTAGTTTTGCCTAAGCCGTGCGGCACCCTTGCGTGTCCGTCCGCAAAGGTCAGCCTCCCCGAAGCCTCCCATTGTCCCTTAGGACCACCAAAAGAGAGAACGAGTTAGAGAGAACGCCTCAATCGGGATCCACAAGGAAACATCTCCGAAAAACACTTCATAGACAATGCAAATTACAAACAGACTTTACAAGCTTTGAACAGTGGCACAACAAAGGGTAAAATGGTCCATTACAGACCGAAAATCTCTCGCACGTGTCCACATGACACAACCTTTATTTACAAGCCTAAAGAGGCCACCAACCCAACTAAAATGGGACTATTAAGCCTTCGGCCGCCCCTCTACATGCTGTACAAGGCATGAACATGCCAAAAGACACGAACATACATAAGAATTACATCAAACACCTTGTTTAGAAGTTTGTCCGTGACATTCTCCCCCACTTATTCCTTCGACGTCCTCGTTGAAGCCTTTGTCGACACTGCAACTCCTCGCCTTTGCTGAGTCTTCAATCTTCTGCTCCAGCTACAATACGCCTCTTGGCTCCTTGCTGCTATCCGCTGCTGTTTTTGAGTAGTCGAACCTTTGATCCGCCATGCTGCTTCAACTCACCAATGACTCTGACTCTGGTGTGGGGTTGGTTGAGTTGTGTTGATCCTTGTTGATTCCTGCGGATCCCCCAAATGAAGGAAAATACCATCCTTACTGCGCCAGTCTCTCAAATTCCTCATGCTGCTTGAACTGGGTGGATGCTTGTTGGAGCTTTAACGAGCATCGTCTCGCAAGCTTCTGAAGTTTTGGGTCCTTCCTCCACAAAATTTGCTCATTGACTCTTCTTTCACTTAGTTGTCATATCCAAGTAGGTTCGCATCACTTCCGCTTTCGATTGGCATTTCGTTGGGAAATAAAACGGACAATCTACTCTCAGTAGCACTGATCACCGTTAGTGAGGATTTGATAACTATTGTCTTTCATTATCTGCGAAGGGTCTTTGAACTTGTGCAGAGCTCCTCTGCTGGATAGATAAGATAATTGGGGTACTCGGTTTCGCCCATTCTCTTGAGAGTTGAGAAGGCAAAAGTTACTTGACTTCGCCCGCCTCCTCGAGGTTGTACTTGTTAGGATCGGAGCGGCACTAAGAGGGGGGGGGGGGGGTGAATTAGTGCAGCGGATTAAAATAAGGTTTTAGTAAAATCTTTCGTACGATAAGAACGGAAATTGAAAAGCTTAACTTGAAAGCGTATTCTTAAAGTTGTGCAGCAAGGGTAATAAGGAACTAAAGCAGTAAGAAGGTTTGCAGTAATGTAAATGGCAATAATGAAATGCAAACCAGAGATTACGCCGATTTTAGAGTGGTTCGGTCAAATGACCTACATCCACTTGCGAGGCCCCTCTTCGATGAGGCTCCCACCTTCCACTAGCAAATCTCTTGAAATGGAAGGGTAAACACCCCTCTTACAACCTTTTACAAGCAGTTCAATCGCTTACAAATTTTCAATAAGAAAGAAGGAGGAGAACTCTCTAGAAAATTGAAAACAAGACTTGCTAAGACTTTTTAAGACTTTTCTCTTAATCAAAATGCTTCTCAAAAGTTGTAACCTCAGCTGAAATTTGAGGGGTATTTATAGGCCTCAAGAGGATTCAAATTTGGGCTCCAAAATTTGAATTCTCTTTGGGTTCCCGATGCTGGCGGTGCCACCGCCCAGCCAAGCGGTGTCACCGCCCAGCGTTCGGGTGCTGGGAGGTGCAACCGCCCAGCCCGGGAGGGGTCACCGCCCAGCTCTTGGGTGCTGGGCGGTGCTACCGCCCAACCAGGCGGTGCCACCGCCTGGCTCTCCGATTTCATTGGTTTGGCTTAATTTTAGCCCAAACCATATCTGACTTTGGGCCCAGTTGGCCCCTAACCAAGATATAGGATTATCTCTTAATCCTAATCCTAATTACAAGTGAACTACATAACAAAAACACATCCTAAGCAAGCTTTCAACCGCGAACGTCGAGTCTTGTTTCGGCGAGCTTTCCGACGAACTTCTTCCGACGGACTCCCATCAAGCTCCCGATCTTGTGATGACTTTAACGAGTAGCCGAGCCTTCTCGGTGATCTCCGTGAACCTCCGACAATCTCTTCGGCGAACTTTCGAAAGTTTCGACAGGTTCCCGATTTCTTCTCGGTTGGTTCCGGCAGCTTCTCCGACGATTCTTCGGACTCTTAAACATCCATCGAACTTGACTCCGGTATCCTTGCTTTATGTTTTCTGATTATCGTAGTTAATCCTGCACACTTAACTCAATAATATGGATTAGATCAATTAACCCACCAATTGATTATATCATCAAAATCCGAGATTCAACAATCTCCCCCTTTTTGATGATGACAATCAATTGATGACGGAGTTAAACATAACTCCCCCTATCTATATGCCATATTATGAGAAGATAAAAAACACTTGAATTCCATCCCATTGGATTCAAGCATAACCCGATAAGTTCTAATCGTAGAGCTTATCGTTATCCTCATTAAACAATAGTAAGTACGAAACTTCGATGAAAATCATAAGTTAAATGATAAGAGACGAATTTTGCTCCGACAGAAGATAAAGATTTTCAATATAAATTTCATGATATAGATGTAAGGCATGCTTTCAATATAATCAATCTTGTGATATTTTCAAGGATTTGCAAGGAATATAAGACATTCATATCACACAAGTTTTTGTAATTCATATAAATCATGCTATCGTTATGGTGTAAGTCATCACTTCTCCCCCTTTGTCATCAACAAAAAGAGACAAGCCAGCTAATTGATGATCATAGAAAAAAGGTTTAGCATTTAATAAAGTTCATTATTCAAATTTGCCAGAAATAGTTTATCCAAAAGACATCATCATTTATGCAGATTAAAACAGTAGTTATCTAAAAGGAAGGATCAGTTATCGTTCAATCGATGACAAACTTGAACTTGTTGTTAAAAGCAAACAGAACAGAATAAAAAGATACATCAATTTAATCCTTAGGAGGTAATCCATAGTGCTGATACATGATATCTATTTTTTCATTCATCTGTCGTAGTGTCTTCAAAATTTCAACTTGTTGATTCTAAATTTGTTCTTGCTATGATTTGATCTGAGACAGTTCCGCCATAATGATACCTTCAGAGGAGGAAACAGGAGCTGAAGGTGCTGTGCCAAAGGGACTAGGAGGAGGAGATTCATTTCGCATAAGAATTGGTGTTTCGAGGTGTTCTATTGGTGGAGGAATTGGATCCGTCCTTCTAGGCTGCCTAACCCATATGCCATTGCTAAAAGTGCACCTAAGTCTTTTCAGTAGGTTTTTATTTATTATGTTATATCGATTATTTTGAATAGATTCTTCATCGGGTGGAATGCAAATGTCATAAGCATGAAGAAGTCTAGTGATTAACCTCCCATATGGCAATATAGTATCTTTAGTCATAATATCCTGCATGTGTTGGCGAATTAAGTACCCAAAACAATTATGCTGACCGGTCATAATCCAATACATGGTTCCTATCTCTATTTGACTTATTTCGTCAAGATGAAATTGTTTGGGGAATATGATGCTTGTGATAATGTGATGAAGAATTTTAGAGTTGAAAGGCAGTATGTGTTCACAGCTCTTGGGTAGGAAGTCAAGGTTTGGATTTGCAAAAATTGTTTCTACGGCTTCGGTATAGGTTGCTCCTATTGTGTTGACGTCCCATTTACCCTTAAAATAGCATCCCCTATCTTTTTCAGTTATGCCAATTAGCTCATAAATAGTGCTGTCAAATATTCTAATGGGTCTTCCTAGAATATAAGTGCTTAGGCTATCGTTGTCCTCATATAGGTTGGCATAGAACAATCTAACTAATCGCGGATAGATTGGTTCATCTATTTGTAGTAGAGGTAGAGCTTCTAGGTGTGCAAACCACCTAATGGGTTCTAAGTCCTCTAGTTCATCCAGATCAACGTATTTTCCCTTATGGATACATCGTGTTTCAAATTTTGGAAAGCTAAGGGCTACCTCTTTTGAACTAAAAAGATCATGGTCAAATGAATCTCCTTCAATCCTTTTTCCTTTTAATCTCTTAGGAGCCATTATCTAGACAAGATGATGATGAAATTGTGAAAAATAAGCAAGGGAAAGAGGAAAGAAAAGAGGGAATGAGATACCAAAAAGAGGGATTTCAAGTGTTACCTTATGAAGATTATGTTGAGAGATGCAAAGCTTGGACCACCAAGAATCCTTCTCCAATGCTTCTAAGAGTTAGAATGAGGGTTAGAGGGAATGGGAGAGGGTTTGGAGAGGTTTTTTTTTCGGGTTGGGGGCGGTGTCACCGCCGGCCCTAACCCCTCGGGTTAATATGGGTCGCTCGGTCGGTGTCACCGCCAAACCGAGCGGTGCCACCGCTGGCATCCCGCGGAGGAAAGAAAAAAAAATTTTCTTCCTCCCTTTTGTTTAGCTTCTTCCCTCAAGATCATAAGTTATACTTTAATGGATCATTTTGAATTGAAGAAGAAGGAAGAAATCAAATCCACAAAAGAAAGGAAAAGGACGAGTCATTTTTCGTGAAGCTTATTTTAAGGACAATTTAACATGCCTAATTCCCTTCTAATGAATTCAAATTGATCTTCGTTCAAAGCCTTTGTAAATATATCTGCTAATTGATGCTTTGTGTCAATGAATTCTAGAACAACATCATTGTTAAGGATATGATCGCGTATGAAATGATGCCTAACGTCGATGTGCTTAGTTCTAGAGTGCTGAATTGGATTTTTAGTAAGACATATGGCACTAGTATTATCACATTTTATGAGAATGTTTTAAAAGTGAATTCCATAGTCTTCTAATGTATTTTTCATCCAAATGACTTGTGCACAACATGCACTTGCAGCAATGTATTCGGCTTCCACCGTAGATAGTGCAACTAAATTTTGTTTCTTGGAAGTCCAAGAAACAAGTGCATGTCCTAAAAATTGGCATGTTCCGGATGTACTTTTTCTATCTATCCTGCATCCGCCAAAATCGGCATCTGCATAAGCTATTAGATCGAATTTTTCAGATTTTGGATACCACAATCCTAAATTTTGAGTTCCTTTAAGATACCTAAATATTCTTTTAACACTCTTTAGATGAGATAATTTAGGATTAGATTGAAACCTAGCGTAAAGTCCTACACTAAACATAATATCTGGTCTAGTCGCGGTGAGGTAGAGTAGACTACCTATCATTCCCCTATATGTTTTTTGATCGAAATTTTCACTATTTTCATCCATATCTAACTTAGTCGCAGTACTCATAGAGGTGTTTATTGCTTTTGAATTATCCATGTTAAATCGTTTTAACAATTCTAATGTATATTTGGATTGGTTAAGAAATATACCATCACTAAGTTGTTTGATTTGTAATCCTAAAAAGAAAGTTAATTCACCCATTAAACTCATTTCAAATTCATGACTCATACATTTGGCAAATGATTCACATAGTGATTTATCCGAAGAGCCAAAAATAATATCGTCAACATAAATTTGCACAATAAGAAAATTATTTTCAAAATGTTTAATAAACAATGTAGTATCAACCTTGCCTTTGGTAAAATTATTTAAAATAAGAAAGGAACTAAGCCTTTCATACCAAGCTCTAGGAGCTTGTTTCAAGCCATAGAGAGCTTTAGTCAATTTGAATACATGATTAGTAAGAAGAGAATTTTCAAATCCGGGAGGTTGTTCGACATATACTTCTTCGGAAATAAAACCATTCAAGAAAGCACTTTTGACATCCATTTGAAATAGTTTAAAATTATTACTACTAGCATAGGCAAGGAGCATCCTTATGGCTTCTAATCGAGCCACGGGAGCGAAGGTTTCTTCGTAATTGATACCTTCTTCTTGGTTGAAACCTTTGACCACTAATCTAGCCTTGTTTCTAACCACGATACCATTTTCGTCTTGCTTGTTTCTAAAGACCCACTTAGTACCTATGACTAAGTGGTCACTTGGTCTAGGAACAAGCTTCCATACCTCATTCCTCTCAAATTGGTTCAATTCTTCTTGCATTGCAATGACCCAAAAATTATCTTTTAAGGCTTCGTCAATGCATTTAGGTTCAATTTGAGAAAGGAAAGCGGCGTTAGCACAAAAATTCTTGAAAGAAGAACGAGTTTGAACCCCTTTTGTTGTATCTCCAATAATTAGCTCCTTTGGATGAGCATCTACCTACTTCCATTCTTTGGGTAATGAAATTTCGGAAGAAGATGTATTCAAATGGCTATTTTGAGGAGGGGGTTCGTTTAAATTCAGATTATCAAAACCAAGAGCATCATCAAAATCATTTTTCTTTAAATCAGAAATTTCATTAAAAACTACATGAATAGACTCTTCTATTACTAAGGTCCTTTTGTTAAAGACACGAAAGGCCTTAGAAACGGAGGAGTAATCAAGAAAAATGCCTTCATCGGATTTAGCATCAAATTTACCTAGGGCATCATTTTCATTTAAAATGAATCATTTACAACCAAAAATTATAAAATAAGAAATATTTGGTTTTTTGTTATTCCATAATTCATAGGGAGTTTTTGATAGAGATGGTCTTATTAGGACCCTATTCATGATGTAACAAGCCGTATTTACGGCTTCAGCCCAAAAATATTTGGGTAAACTATGTTCATTTAACATAGTTCTTGCCATTTCTTGTAGATTTCTATTTTTCTTTTCAACTACTCCATTTTGTTGAGGATTTCTTGGAGTTGAGAAGTTGTGATTGTACCCATTAACTTCGTAAAAATTTTGAAAGTCACGGTTTTGGAATTCACCACCGTGATCACTCCGAATTGATGAAATCATGAAGCCTTTTTCGTTTTGAGTGAGTTTACAAAATTTAGAGAAACACTTGAAGCAATCACTTTTGTGAGCTAAGAAATAGGTCCAAGTGTATCTAGAGTAGTCATCCACAATCACAAAAGCATATTTGCTTCCACCTAGACTTGTTGTATCAATTGGTCCAAATAAGTCCAAATGGATCAATTGTAATGGTCTAGTGGTGCTAATTTGATTTTTTGGTTTGAAGCTTGTTCTTATTTGTTTGCCTAGTTGACATGCATCGCATACCTTATCCTTAATAAACTTCATATTCGGAATCCCTCGTACTAATTCTTGAGATGAGATTTTAGATATTGTTTTCATGCTTGCATTACCTAATCTCCTATGCCAAAGCCAAGCATCATCATTTACGGCGGAGAAACACATTTCATTACTTAGTTCATCAAGATTGATGGTATAGACATTATTTTGTTTTAAAGCAATCATAGTCATGTAATGATTTGGTTTTTCAATAATGCACATATTTGATTCAAATCTAACGATATAACCTTTATCGCATAGTTGACTAATACTCAAGAGATTATGTTTCAATCCATCAACTAGTAAAACATCATCAATGGAAAAACTAAATTTGTTACCAATAGTTCCCTTGCCAATGATTTTGCCTTTGTTGTTGTCTCCGAAGGTGACGTACCCTTCTTCTTTGCTAGTGAGCATAGAGAAATGAGATGGATCTCCAGTCATATGTCTTGAGCATCCACTATCGAGATACCATCTCTTGCTCCTAGCTTGTGGGTTTGTCTACAAAAGAGGATGATTTTTAGGTACCAATTTGATTTTGGGTGCCTCAAAAATTGACCCACTAACCTTGTTATTTATTTTTGAATCCTTTATAGTTCCTTTAGGAACCCATATTAATTTTTGTGAACTAATTTTCCTAAATGGACATTTGTAGGCAATATGTCCGGATTTGTAACAAAAGTTACATTTCATATAAGAGGAAACACGTAATGTAGGTCCTTTTATGAAAGTGGTAGGATTTTGATATAATCCTTTTACAAATCCAATTCCATTTCTATTTGCGATGTGACCCTTGTGTGTAAGGATCATATCTAATCCTTTGCTACCAACCTTAAACTTGTTTAAGGTTTCCTTAAGAAGCAAATTTTTATTTTTTATTGCTTCTAAATGCTCACACTTGGAGCATGGAGGAGTTTGAAGACTATCAAACTTATCTTGTAGCAAAGCATGCTCTTTCTTTAAGATACTTAACTTCTTGCTAACAGTTCTACATTCATCAAATAATTCATGAAAAGCGATAGAGAGTTCTTCAAAAGATAAATCTTCATTAAATAAATCACATACCTCTTCTCCTAAAGCCATTAGCGCGTAATGAGCAACTTGCTCGGTGTTGGACTCCTCTTCTTCGGACGCGCTTGAATCATCCCATGTTGCCTTGAGCGCCTTCTTCTTTGATGTCCTCTTTTTGGCTTGAGGACAATCGTTCTTGTAGTGTCCCGGTTTTTTGCATTCATAGCAAATCACTTGGTCCTTCTTTTGTTCAAATTTATTTTTTATATTATTTTTAAATTTATTCTTTCTTAAATATTTTTTAAAATTTTTAGTCAAAAGTGCAATGTCATTGTCACTGTCCTCATCACTTGATGTTCCTTTCAAGTGGTCTTCTTGTGATTTGAGTGCCATATCCTTCCTGTTCTTTGGAAGGGGGTTCTCGAGCTCGTCATGAGCTTGACATGTCATTTCGTAGGTCATTAGAGACCCAATGAGTTCTTCAAGAGGGAATGCTTTAAGGTCTTTGGCCTCTTGAATGGCCGTAACTTTTGGATCCCAACTTTTAGGGAGGGATCTTAAGATTTTAGTTACTAGTTCAAAGTTAGTAAAATCTTTACCAAGAGCTTTGAGTCCATTGATGACATCCGTAAACCGGGTGTACATGTCTCCGATGGACTCACTTGGTTTCATTCGGAAAAGTTCGTAAGAGTGCACAAGGATGTTGATTTTGGACTCTTTCACTCGGCTAGTGCCTTCATGAGTGACCTCAAGAGTTCTCCAAATATCAAAAGCCGAATCACACATTGAAACACGATTAAATTCGTTTTTGTCTAATGCACAAAACAAGGCATTCATAGCCTTTGCATTTAAAGCAAAAACCTTCTTCTCCGATTCATTCCATTCGCTCATCGGAAGAGAATATTTTTGAAATCCATTCTCGACAATAGACCAAAGCTCAAAGTCCATAGAAATGAGGAAGATCCTCATGCGAGTCTTCCAATATGTGTAATCCGACCCATTAAACAAAGGTGGTCGTGCAATAGAATGGCCCTCCTGCATGCCGGAGTAAGCCATCACTCTTGGGTATTAAACCAAATATGAGAGATAACCTGGCTCTGATACCACTTGTTAGGATCGGAGCGGCACTAAGAGGGGGGGGGTGAATTAGTGCAGCGGATTAAAACAAGGTTTTAGTAAAATCTTTCGTACGATAAGAACGGAAATTGAAAAGCTTAACTTGAAAGCGTATTCTTAAAGTTGTGCAGCAAGGGTAATAAGGAACTAAAGCAGTAAGAAGGTTTACAGTAATGTAAATGGCAATAATGAAATGCAAACCAGAGATTACGCCGATTTTAGAGTGGTTCGGTCAAATGACCTACATCCACTTGCGAGGCCCCTCTTCGATGAGGCTCCCACCTTCCACTAGCAAATCTCTTGAAATGGAAGGGTAAACACCCCTCTTACAACCTTTTACAAGCAGTTCAACCTCTTACAAATTTTCAATAAGAAAGAAGGAGGAGAACTCTCTAGCAAATTGAAAACAAGACTTGCTAAGACTTTCTAAGACTTTTCTCTCAATCAAAATGCTTCTCAAAAGTTGTAACCTTAGCTGAGATTTGAGGGGTATTTATAGGCCTCAAGAGGATTCAAATTTGGGCTCCAAAATTTAAATTCTCTTTGGGTTCCCGATGCTGGTGGTGCCACTGCCCAGCCAAGCGGTGTCACCGCCCAGCGTTCGGGTGCTGGGAGGTGCAACCGCCCAGCCCGGGAGGTGTCACCGCCCAGCTCTCGGGTGCTGGGCGGTGCTACCGCCCAGCCAGGCGGTGCCACCGCCTGGCTCTCCGATTTCACTAGTTTGGCTTAATTTTAGCCCAAACCATATCTGACTTTGGGCCCAGTTGGCCCCTAACCAGGATATAGGATTATCTCTTAATCCTAATCCTAATTACAAGTGAACTACATAACAAAAACACATTCTAAGCAAGCTTTCAACCGCGAACGTCGAGTCTTGTTTCGGCGAGCTTTCCGACGAACTTCTTCCGACGGACTCCCATCAAGCTCCCGATCTTGTGATGACTTTAACGAGTAGCCGAGCCTTCTCGGTGATCTCTGTGAACCTCCGACAATCTCTTCGGCAAACTTCCGAAAGTTTCGACAGGTTCCCGATTTCTTCTCGGTTGGTTCCGGCAGCATCTCCGACGATTCTTCGGACTCTTAAACATCCATCGAACTTGACTCTGGTATCCTTGCTTTATGTTTTTTGGTTATCGTAGTTAATCCTGCACACTTAACTCAATAATATGGATTAGATCAATTAACCCACCAATTGATTATATCATCAAAATCCGAGATTCAACAGTACTCCATGCATCGAGCTGGTTATTGGTCTTCGCCTGCTCTTTGCTCACACTTCTGAAGCACTTGAAGTGTTTGCACTCCTTGCGTTGAGTTAGCTACCATGATTCGCCTTCTCAATGCCATCGAACTTCTGGAATGCGAGAAGTTTTCACCCCGACATGGAGTAATTCTCTTATAGGTTTGGTCGCCTCTGGGATTGTACCGTCTTCTCCATCAACCCTGCCGCCTACTCCTCTGAGTAGCAAAGGTACAGCACCACGTACTGCCTGCTTCGTTCCTTGGTTATGCACTCTTGCATGACCCGAAGTCCTTCACTTTCGGCTATCTATGACGAGAAGCACATTGACACCGGTCTTACAAAGTTCTTCGGCCTCTGCCCTTCAGCCTTGTCTCGGTACTTGGATATTGCCTCTGCATTCTCCACCTCCTCGGCCCCTTTCACGACCAAGCGCTCTCCCTCCATGAGAGCAAGGGATCAATGACTTTCACGGAAGTCCCGCCTCTACGGTACCATGGCACTGCCATACCCATGGCCCTACTATCCGTCGCCTCGCATCTGCATCCCTTTTCTTCATGATCAGTAGATATGTCTCCGTGGCACTCCTCTAAGTCCACCTCCATTCTAACTGATGCTTGATTTTGGGTAGCTAAGTCCCTCTGGACTCGTCGTCGCTTCCTCGCCCCTTTCGACCCCCTGCTTCAACACCTCTGTGTTCTCCAAGCAGTCTGTTTGGTCGATGGAAAGACAGACTGCAACTCCCATGCATGGCCTCGGCCATCATGTTGTAGGGTTTGCACCGATTCTGTTCTCCTTAGCTTCCTTGGTAGCAACGTTCGCTTACTCGGCCTTGTCCTCTGACTTGCTGGGCTCCCTTAAGCGAATATGAGCTCTAGAGCAGTCCAACTCTCCAGCTGCTTCGATCATACCTCTGCATGATCAAGTTCCTCCCATGGAACTCACTGGTACTTGCATTCAAACTTTTCCCTTGGTGGAACCCAACCCCCATATGCTGATGACCAAGGATTTCATCCGATACAAAATTCGATGCACGCACGGAAGACCCGCCTCTACGGTACCATGGCCTTCACTCCTTGAATCCATAGCCCTTCTTGCCGTCGTGTTGTTCACCGAAGTGGAGCTCCCAGTAGCTCCCGATCATACCTCCATATGATCTAGTCCCTCCCGGGACTAGGTCGTGTGTATCGCATTTCCATCGAACTGTTCCACCACGATCCGCTGCACCATGTCGCCTCCTGGTGACATCTCCATTGCATTATGATCCTTGTGGAATAAACTCGAATTGTGAACCCTCCATGTGTGGCCTCTGCCAATACATCGCAGGGTCTCCTCCACCTTCGATTTTGTTCGCTCTTTTGGCAATCGACCTTCATCCACCCACTCTTGGGTCACACCTGTTGAATCTCATATTTTGATGATGAAACTACTTGATATATGTTTATGATTTAATATGCGTTTTGAGTGACGCAGGATGCTTTGATCAGGATGAGACAATTAAAGCAGGAAAATCATGTTGTGCCGGAGGAACATGTCAGAAGATTGGACGTCGGGCCGATGGATCGGTCGACGTATCGACAGAAGGCTTCGGGCCGTGGACTCGGGCATCGGGCCAAGAAGAGCGGTTATTGTGCCAAGGATATCGGAGTTGCGGAGTCAACTGGCCGATTGGGCAATAGGCCGTAGGAGAGGAAGATGCGCCGAAGAATCAGACGAAGCGTCGAGGGACCAATGACATGCCGGACAACTTGGTTAATTGCTTAGGATTAATTGTCTCGATCAAAGTTTTGTTTTAATTGTGCAGGATTAACTATGATAACGATGAAGACATAAAGCGAAACAAAGTGTCGGAGTCAAGCGCGAAGGATTTGTTGCGAGTTCGAGAGTTCGACGGAAGTCCGAAGGTTCGTCGGGAATGCTACCGGAACTAGCCGAGAATGAGTTGGGAGCTTGCCGAAGGGTTTTTCGGAAGCTCGCCGGAAGGTTCGTTGGGAGTTCGCGGAGCTCGCCGAGAAAGATCGGAGCTTGCCGAAGAAGCTTGTTGGAACTCGCTAAGAACAAATCGTGAAGTCTAGGGGCTTGCCGGGAGTCCGCAGAATGGTTTCCGAGAGTTCATCGGAAGATCGCCGGAAGTTTGTCGGAAGCTCGCCAGAAGAAGTCTTGACTTGCGGACTTTGTAATAGCTTAGAGAATGTCTTTAAAATCATAGTTAGCACGTTAATTAGGGTTAGGATTAGGTGATAATCCTATAACCCAAGTAGGGGTCAATTAGGCCCAAGTTCGGACTGGTTTGGGCCAAGTTTGGAGCCAAACCAAGTGAGCTGAAATAGTGAAAGAGGTGGCACCGCCCCAGCCAGGAGGTAGCACCGCCCAGGCTATGTCTCCCAGCGAGACTGGGAGGTGCAACCGCCCTAGCCAGGAGGTAGCACCGCCTGGGGCTCAGTCTTCGAGCAAGACTGGGCGGTGCAACCTCCCTGACAGAGAGGTGGCACCGCCTGAGCTCGGTCTTCGAGCTCTGCCAGGCGATGCAACCTCTCCAGTCAGGAGGTGCAACCGCCTGATCCCGGAATTCCGGGATTTGATCGTTTTGAGCTCCAAATTTGAATTGGGTTGGGGCCTATAAATACCCCACCCATTCAGCACTGAGATAGCAAGAACTTACCCGAAATCTTGATCTTTTCAGTGGTTCTTAGAGCTCAAAATTGCTAGTTTTCCTCCTCCTTCTGTTCTTCAAGTTTGAGTTGTAAAGAGAGGAGAGAAAACATCTGTAAGGGTTGTCTCCTAAGCCCGTCAAAAGGAGTGAATCTGTAAGAGGGTAGTTGGCCTTCGCCTATTGAAGGAAGGCCTCTAGTTGACATCGGTAACCTCATCGGTGGAGGAAGCCAAAAGTGGAGTAGGTCAAGATTGACCGAACCACTCTAAATCTCTGGTTTGCGTTTATTTTGAGCACTTTATCATTACTGCAAACCTCCTACATAGCTACTGCTCTCTGCGCTTTTACGAACGAGTTCTGTGCAGTTTACGTTCACGTCTTAATTCCATTTACAAACTGCTCTCTGCGCTTTTACGAACGAATTCTGTGCAGTTTACGTTTACGTCTTGATTCCATCTACAAACTGCAAACTGTCTCTCTGCGCTTTTACGAATGAGTTCTGTGCAGTTTACGTTTACGCCTTGATTTCACTTACAACTACAAATTGTCTTCTGCGCTTTTTTTTACGGACAAGGTTCTGTGCAGTTTACGTTTACGTCTTGATTTCATTTACAACTGCAAACTGTCTTCTGTGCTTTTACGAACAAGGTTCTGTGCAGTTTACGTTTACGTCTTGATTTCATTTAGAACTGCAAACTGTCATCTGCGTTTAGATGCAAACTGCGTTTAGACGCAAACTGTGTTTAGACGTAAACTGCGCTTAGACGCAAACTGCGTTTAGACGCAAACTGCGTTTAGACGCAAACTGTGTTTAGACGCAAACTGCGCTTAGATGCAAACTGTGTTTAGACGCAAACTGTGTTTAGATGCAAACTGCGCTTAGACGCAATCTGCGCTTAGACGCAAACTGCACTTAGATACAAACTGTGAATCAGCTTTTGCATCATAATAGTTTCTATCGAACGAACGCAGCTTTCGGTTTTAATCGCTGTAAAATTTCCGCTGCACTAATTCACCCCCCCCCCTCTTAGTGCTCTCGATCCTAACAACACCTAGATGAAGCACCGCTCTAGGACAGTCCGTCGCCTAGTAGCTCCCGAAGTCCACCGACTTCACTATAATTTGTGCACCATTGTCTGGATCCTGGGCCTCTGCCCCTACCAGCACATTCTCCGCTGCGCATTGCTTCCTTCATGGCAACTTGAATGGCAACACTATGGCATATTCTTCAAGAGTACCCGCCTCTGCGTCCTCTTGCCCCGTGCTAAGGCCTTCTGAACCCAACTTCACCTCTGCAAATTGAGTCGCCTTAGTTCCTCCATCAAATGCTCCTCCGAGATAAGGTGCATGTGCCCAGAAGCTCCCTTCGTCTTTGGCACCATGCAAGATGAGTCCGCTCTATTAGAAAGAAGGACCCATGGAACAACATGATCATACTCTTGCCTCTGCAAGAGTTCATGTCCTTGACCTTTGTCTAAGAAAAGCACTGTGCCTCTGCTCCATGTTCCAACTTCTATGCTGGCTCCCTTCATGTGGCTTGGGTACTTCGCTGAGTTACACCCAAGTTGCTCCGCTCCTCGTTTTTGCATTGAGTCGATGGTGGCCCTCACGCCCACCATTCCACGGGTCAGCCCTCCCTTGAGTCCGATCTTCACATTGACTCCAAGTGTGCCTTCATTTAAGTTGCTTTGGGTCACTCCCCCACTGGATCTCGCAATGCATCCACCAATGCATTCTCTCAAGCGAGATCATGCGACGACTCCTCGCCGCTTGCTTATGTCCATCGAGCTTCGTGGAGTTGTTGTTTGTTGAGGTACTCCTCCTCAACATGTGAGGTCCGTCTCACATGATTCTCCCTCTAGAGAGCCGGGACTTATCCCTCCTAGATAACTGTCCCATTGGAGCAACATCTCTCTTCGTTTCGGAGACCACCATCCCCTTGGACTACTCCGATCTACTGAACAAACTGTGCATTGTTCTGCCTCCTGCAAACGCACTTGCTAGATTGCGACTCCTCGTCAATACAGCCCCCGCTGCACCCCTCAAGGCCTAGCAACATACTGAACTCGTTGCACACTTCAGCCTCCTACGGACGTATCCTTCACATGCCGAAGAGAAAGTTTCAATACTCCATGGCGCCGAGTTTCGGTCGCCTTGGGATGGCCACGAATATTCCATCGTCCGCATACAAGCCCATGCATGAGTACCAAATTCTTCGAGTTAGCAATTCCCCTCACCTCTGTGAGCTTTGCATAACTCTTTTGGTCGTTGAGCAACTCATTCCACCTTGCATGGTCTCATCCTTTACCAAGCGCCTCGCTTGGCTTGAGCACCATCAAGTATGGTTGTCAACATTGAGCCGTAGCTCAAACTCAGCCATCCCAACCTTTGTGCGCTCCACATTCTTCCAAGCTTGTCTGTTCTCGTGGTGCCTCTTGCGCGAAGGGTTGGCCATTCCTCTGAATGCCAATCTTAGATGCCCGCTCCTCCAGCGACTCCTTTTCCCTACATCTCCATGCCCGTTTTCCCCCAAACGGTCGCGCGTGTGCTGACTGCCCTCAACGCAACCCCGCTAGGTCCCCCACGTTTACATGCTAAGTGTTTCTATGAGTGCTTGTCCCACTTTGATACCATCTGTCACAGACTTAGCTGGTTTTGCCTAAGCCGTGCGTCACCCTTGCGTGTCCGTCCGCAAAGGTCAGCCTCCCATTGTCCCTTAGGACCACCAAAAGAGAGAACGGGTTAGAGAGAACGCCTCAATCGGGATCCACAAGCAAACATCTCCGAAAAACACTTCATAGACAAAGCAAATTACAAACAGACTTTACAAGCTCTGAACAGTGGCACAACAAAGGGTAAAATGGTCCATTACAGACCGAAAATCTCTCGCACGTGTCCACATGACACAACCTTTATTTACAAGCCTAAAGAGGCCACCGACCCAACTAAAATGGGACTATTAAGCCTTCGGCCGCCCCTCTACATGCTGTACAAGGCATGAACATGCCAAAAGACACGGACATACATAAGCATTACATCAAACTACTTGTTTAGAAGTTTGTTCGTGACAAGATGGTGTTGTCACTATGAGTCAAGTAACAAGCAGTTTGTTGAATGAGGAGTTGAGAAGAAAGAGTTCAGCAACATCTCATAATGATTCACAGGCACTTATCTCAGAGAACAGAGTAACTAGAAGCAGTTCACGCATGAGTAGGAGCAAGTCAAGATCAAGAAAAGATATTGTTTGCTATGATGAGAAATGACATTATAAGAACCAGTGTAAGCAACCTAAGAAGAGTAAGAAAAAGGGAAAAGAAGTGGAGTTTATTGAGTCAAAAGATAATATCACAGCTATAGTGCAGGGTGGTGATTATTTGATTATCTCCTTCTGATGATATTTTTTCTTGTGTGTGTCAAGATCTTGAGTGGGTGATTGACATAGGTGCTTCTTATCATGCTACACCACGGAGGGAGTTTTTTGCTACATACAGGTTTGGAAATTTTGGTATTATCAAGATGGGCAACTATGGCATAGCAGACATCATAGGCATGGGTGATATCCATTTAAAGACCAACCTTGGCTGCAAGTTGGTACTTAAGGATGTGAGGCATGTGGTTGACTTGAGGCTAAATTTAATTTCAGTTGGAAGACTAAATGATGAAGACTATGATAGCATATTTTACAAAGGGCAATGGAAGCTCAGCAAGGGTTCTCTTGTTATAGCTAGTGGAAAGAAATGTCATACTTTGTACAGGTTGCAAGCTAAAGCTTATGATGAGCAGTTAAATGCTATAGAAAAAGACTTCAGCATGGAGTTGTGGTATAGGCGATTGGGACACATGAGCGAGAAGGGGCTGCAAGCTCTTTCCAAGAGAGAGGTATTGCCAGACCTCAGAGGTATACATCTGAACCCTTGTATTGATTGTTTGGTTGGTAAACAACATAGAGTTTCATTTGCTAGTCCTGTTTTGTCTAGAAAAATACATGCCTTAGACCGTGTTTATATAGATGTATGTGGTCCTTTGAGGACAAAAACTCCTGGTGGATCTGTTGATGTTCTTGGTATAAGTGGTGCACTTTATTTTGTCACTTTTATAGATGATTTTTCCAGGAAAGTTTGGGCCTATACTTTGAAGACCAAAGATCAGGTTATTAATGTCTTCAAAGAGTTCCATGCCAGGGTTGAAAGGGAGACAAAGACAATTGAAATGCATAAGATCAGATAATGGTGGTGAGTATACAAGATTATTTAATGATTATTGTAGGTCGCATGAGATCCAACATGAGATGACAGTTCCTAGTACACCTCAACATAATGCAATTGTAGAGAGGATGAACCACACTATCATGGAAAAGATCATATGTATGCTTTCACAGGCCAAGCTATCCAAAAAGTTTTGGGATGAGGCTTTAAGGACTAGCAAATGAAACATAGAGTTTCATTTGCTAGTCCTGTTTTGTCTAGAAAAATACATGCCTTAGACCGTGTTTATACAGATGTATGTGGTCCTTTGAGGACAAAAACTCCTGGTGGATCTGTTGATGTTCTTGGTATAAGTGGTGCACTTTATTTTGTCACTTTTATAGATGATTTTTCTAGGAAAGTTTGGGCCTATGCTTTGAAGACCAAATATCAGGTTATTAATGTCTTCAAAGAGTTCCATGCCAGGGTTGAAAAGGAGACAGAAAGACAATTGAAATGCATAAGATCAGATAATGGTGGTGAGTATACAAGATTATTTAATGATTATTGTAGGTTGCATGAGATCCAACATGAGATGACAGTTCCTGGTACACCTCAACATAATGCAATTGTAGAGAGGATGAACCACACTATCATGGAAAAGATCAAATGTATGCTTTCACAGGCCAAGCTACCCAAAATGTTTTGGGATGAGGCTTTAAGGACTGCAGTTGATGTGATCAACTTATCACCATGTACAACCCTAGATGGTGATGTTGCAGAGCATGTATGGTCAGGGAAAGATGTTTCCTACAGGCATTTGAGTAGCATCCATTCAGCATTAGAAATGAAATCAGATGCTTCGGAATAATGGTTCAAAAACCCTACATTAACAAAAAAGTTAGCTACTTGGAAATGGGGAGGTTATTGATCCATGGGTCCTCCCTCCCAAGTGCTAATACAAGAGTCGTCGGATCCAACAATCTTCCTGAAGCTAGTTTTAATATTGGAAATAAGAGAGCAAAAAATTTTTTCCAATTGGAAGAGAAAGACTTAGGCTTGTGGTTGATCCATGGGTTGTATTTTGCTTTAAAGACCCCAACCCATGTCTTGTCTTCATTGTTTTAGAAGAGAGTTATCTTTTATGCTCAGTGACATAGTGTCAACTAATCAAATTCAACAGTGTTTGGTTGTCGTACATTTACACATATTCCAGACAATGAAAGGTCCAAGTTGGATGGTAAGACTAAAGAATATATTTTTCTTAGCTACTCACATGATCGTTTTGGTTACAGGCTTTGGGATCCAGAAAAGCAGAAGGTATTTAGAAGCAGAGACGTAGTCTTCTTTGAGGATCAAACTTTTGAAGATTTGAAGAAGAAGGCACCAGCCAATACTTCTGCAAAAGGATTAGCAGATTGTTACCCAATTACTCCTCTAGTATATCAGGGTGATGGGGGAGATGTGCAGGAAGATAGTGTAGAGCATGATGTTGATCTACCCGCAGGACATGTTGAGCAAGAAGAAGTTGGAGGGCAACTTCCCGCAGAACCTCAGTTGAGAAGATCTTCTAGACAATGTCAACCTTCTAGAAGATACTCTACAGATAAGTTTGTGATGCTTACTGATGCAGGTGAACCAGAGAGTTACCAGGAAGCAATTAAAAGTGAGTAGAAAGAGAAGCAGTTATAGCTTCAGAAAATTCACACAGATGACAATGGAGTAGACATGTTGACAAAGACCTTACCAAAAGAAAGACAGGAGATATGCCGACAGCTGGTCGGCATGGCTTCACATTAAGGAGTCATGGGATAGCCTCCCTTATGGGCTGAAGGGGGAGGTTATTGGGCTGACAGCCCATATTCAGCCCAATGTGGGATTTATCAGTCCACATTTCACCCCCTCTTAACCTAACCCTAATTAACATTAGGGGGGTGTGGGTAGCTGCGTTTCAGAGGTAGAAAAAGGCTATAAAAGGGCAGCAACGAGGGCAGCAACCGAGAGATCTTTGCAGCATAAAAGAGGAGAAGAAAAAGGTAGAAAAATAAGAGAAAGAAAGGGAAGAAAACAAGGAAAACATAGAGAGACTATTCTCAATCATCTAGCACCGCTCTCATCTCAGGTTAGATCAAATCTACAGTAGACTCTTGCTGTGATTACTTAGGGAGGTTTTAGATATTATGGACAGTGACGTGATCCTTGTATCCCAGTTATTCTCTTGTGATTGTTGCTAGGGTTTAGGGTAAGAGATTGAGATTTGTATATTCATTATTCTTATAGTAGATTATCTCTAGTTTGCCCCATAATTTTTACCCTTCACATTGGAGGGGTTTTCTATGTATATCTTGGTGTTCTATTTGATTGTGATTTCATTTAATTCCGCTGCATATCATGGCCTACTAGTATTTGTTCATATACAAAAATTATTCCATTTTATATCCCATCATTGGGGAGGCCCGAAGTGACCCAGGGGAGTCAAGGCGATGCTACCTCACTACGGTTGCTCTCCCAGCAAAGCTGCACCCAACTTCGGTTCCCGACCCCCCCCCCCCCGTGAAGCACCCATACCACATGTGGCGCCGGAGCCTCCTGAGCCGCTTATTGAGGTACCCCTAAAGCGGAGCCGACTCGACCAGACTATCAAGGTCAGGACATCACTCATCGAAGCAGATCAGCTCCACCTTGTCGATTTCCTATGGAAGAATACTAACGTATTCGCGTGGTCCCCCGAAGAGATGCCTGGGATCGACCCAGAGGTGGTGCAACATCGGCTCAACGTCGACCCTGAGGCGTGGCCGATAAAGTAAAAATTAAGAAGATTTGCCCCCGACCGGTAGAAGGTGATCCGAGACGAGGTCGATCGCCTTATAAAGGTCGGGTTCGTTATCGAGGTTAAATACCCCCGGTGGTTGTCTAATATAGTCCTCGTCAAGAAGCCTAATGGAAGTTGGAGAATATGTATTGATTACACAAGTCTCAACCGGGCATGTCCCAAGGATTGCTATCCGCTCCACAGGATAGACCAACTAGTTGATGCCACCGTAGGCCATGAACGCCTTATGTTCTTGGATGTGTTCTCCGGATACAACCAAATCCGGATGGCGACCCAGGACCGAGAAGATACTACCTTTGTCATCAACCAGGGGGCGTATATTTACAAGGTGATGCCCTTCGGCCTGAAGAATGCTTACGCGACTTACCAAAGAATGGTCGATAAACTTTTCAAACACCAACTCAAGAGGAACATGGAGGTATACATAGATGACATGATTGTAAAAAGCAAGGTTGCAGGGGCACATTTGGTCGACCTGGCGGAAACCTTCCAAACGCTTAGGCAGTTTAACATGCGTTTGAACCCGGCAAAGTGCGTCTTCGGGGTCAACTCGGGGAAGTTCCAAGGCTTCATCATTCACCAGCGGGGTATAGATGCCAACCCAGAGAAGGTGCACGCCGTTACTGAGATGCACTCCCCTCTCTCGGTCAAAGAGGTACAACGACTCACCGGGAGGTTGGCAACACTCAGCAAGTTCGTGTCACGTTCGGGCGACAAGTGCCTCCCCTTCTTCCGGGTTCTGCGGCAGGCCGACAACTTCACTTAGACCCCTGAGTGCGAGGAGGCCTTCCAAAGGTTGAAGGAGTGCCTCACCCGCTTACCCCGACTCGCCTCACCCAAGCTAGGCGAGATGCTCGGTCTTTACCTGGCGGCCTTGGCACAGGCTGCTAGTCATAGGTGCCCAACAAGCCAATCACGTGAGTGATGGCACGTGTGACTTGATACATAATCTTTTTGCTTGTTATATTTTGGCGTATATCACTTTATAACTATTGCATAAATGCATACATATATTGTGATATCCTTGGATTTGTGCAATGGGAATCGGATCGTGATGAGATCACGATAATGAGATCGGTTCACCTTTAACACATATCCTAAATAATCCCGGTCATAGGTTACTCGAGAGGGACATCGTGATAACCAGATAGACTGGTGTGCTGTATACCCGTCCATATGATGGATGCAGCTGGTCTCATAGCTGCTCGTGTAGGGACACTAGGGATACAGTACTGGTGCTCATTGGAGAATGAGTTCACTGATTGATCCGCTTACGGAATGCTGGATGGTTGATGATGCCTTATTGTCAGACAGCGATTCCGTAGTCCTAGTGGTGTATCTGGTCCTTAGACTTGAGACATCAAGGATGTCCTATATGAGTGCTCCACTCTTTGATACCAGACTTATAGGTTTGGCTGTCCCCAGATCTAGAACAGCTGGTCATTGGGAGTGGTAGTCGACCTTACGAGGGCTATTGAGTGTCAATAGAGGATCATCCACTCTTGGCGTCATGAGAGGAATATCCTATGTGTTCTTGCTCAGACAAATCCCTGGCCAGGGTCATTTGGGTTGAGAGAGAAAGAGTTCTCCGGGAGAATCCGATTAGAGCAAGACTCGAGTAGAAACCGTATGGGTCTGACAGCACCATGCTCGATATACGATCTCTGGGATATTAGATGGATGAGGGACTATAGGTACATGGTAACTGAGGACAGACAGGTCCAATGGATTGGATTCCCCTGTATCGTTTGGGGACTACGGCGTAGTGGCCTAGTACGTCCGTAGTCGATGAGTCAAGTGAATTATTACAGAGATAATAATTCACTCAGTCAGAAGGAGTTCTGACAGGTATGACTCACGGCCAACTCGATATTGGGCCTAGAGGGTCACACACATATGGTAGGCATTGCGATGAGTAGAGGTTCGGATATGAGATATCCGACGGAGCCCTTGTCTTATTGGATGCAGATCCAATACCCACTAGGGAAGGACCCATTAGGGTTTGACACGGGATCTCTATAAATAGGAGGGATTCACAGCCTCATAGGCTAGAGTCTTTGCTTGCCTTTCCTATTCTCCTCTCCTTCTCCACCTCAGAGCAGGCCTGGAGTTTTGAGGAGCGTCGTCGCAACCCTGCTATGTGGATCACCGCTAGAGAGGAGGACGCTTGACCTCCTTCACCCTCTCCTAAGGATCTGCAAGGAAACAGGGATATACGATCTCCCTAGGTAACACAATCTCTATACGCAGTTTTGTATTTTGCGGATTTTTACGCACCAATCTTCGCACGACGACGAACATCTTTTTGGGAATCGGGGATTTTTGTTTTCTTGTTCTTCCACTGCGCATATGATGTCGCCCCCCAATGATTTCCCAACACAGGCCATCAGCTCGGTGATGGTTCGAGAGGTACCACCGGCACAACAGCTAGTGCATTACATCAACCATATCCTCAAAGGGCCTAAGACGCGATACTCCCCCATCAAGAAGCTAGCTCTCACTCTTATCATGACGGCCCGAAAGTTGCGCCCCTACTTCCAAGCCCATACGATCAAAGTAATCACTGACCAACCGCTACGACAGACTCTTTCCAACTTCGACACGTCGAGTCGTATGCTGCGATGATTGGTCGAGCTTAGCGAATTTGACATTCAGTACTCCCCCAGGACCACCATCAAAGCTCAGGCTTTGGTTGATTTTATCTACGAGCTGGCACCCAAGGACCAGGCTGTGGGGCGGCAAAGCAGCCAGGGCACGTGGATGCTACACGTAGATGGCTCGTCCACTTCCGAGGAGGCCAGGGTCAAGTTTATCCTCAGAGACCCATCGGGAGAAACCCATGAGAGATCTCTCCAATTGTAATTCCGAGCCACTAACAACGAGGCTGAGTACGAGGCGCTACTCCATGACCTACGCCTCACTTTGGAGTTGCACATAGACGATCTTGAAGTCTTCACCAACTCCCAATTGGTGACGGGACACGTCAATGGTGTCACACCCCTCAAAAATATCCATGATATTTAAAATTCAAGAAAACAAATTAATCCAGGATCCAAACTAACATTTGAGGTCACTAAGAAAACATTCAGATCAAAATTTCACATCTATAATCTACAAATTTATAAACCCTGTGCAGTTCATAAACATACAACACATTACTCGATGATTCATAAAATCTGAACCCAACTCACCAAATTAATAACCACAACATAAATTCACAAGTGTGGGAGTCTATACAGTCACAAAACCAATGTTTACCATAAGTTCATATCGTTACACGAATTAAATTTAACATTCCAAAATCCTAAACATGAGAGGTCCTTTAAACTTATACAACATACACAAGTTTAGATTCATCGTCAACATTTCATTAGATGCAGAGTGTACTTATACAACAAAAACATATATACTAATAAAGATCTGCCCAAAATCTTTTAGCTTTCCACTGCCTCAGCCCAATCTTAACATTTAAGCAAGCGACAAGCTATCCTGAAAAATTTACACAACAACGGGGTGAGCATATAAAGCTCAGCATGTGACTAATATATCCATGTCAAAAGAGGACAATTTCCAAAGAGATAAAGTTTCAAAATGCAAGGCAGAATATAAGAATTCATAGACGTAATATCATTAGATGCAAAATCACAAATGACATTTTAATCAAACATATTTGGTTCATAACAGATGGAGTATAGAGTAATTGGAGCATATCAACAGCGAATGAAATGTTTCGGAGCATATCAATAACAAATGAAATATTTCGGAGCTTATCAATGGCGTATGAAATGTTCCAGAGCATATCAACGGCGTATGGAACATTTCGAAGCATATCAACAATGAATGAAACATTTCAGAGCTTATCAATGACGTAAGAAATGTTCCGGAGCATATCAACGACATATGGAACATTTCGAAGCATATCAACAATGAATGAAACATTTTAGAGCTTATCAATGGTGTATGAAATGTTTCGGAGCATATCAACGGCGTATGAAACATTTCGAAGCATATCAACGATGAATGAAACATTTCGGAGCATATAAATAACAAATGAAATGTTTTGAAGCTTATCAGTGGCATATAAAATGTTCCGGAGCATATCAATGGCGTATGGAACATTTCGGAGCATATCAATAACAAATACCAAACAGAAGCTCAAACGTCGTCTTTGACGTTGCATTCATAACATTCTTATCCAAAGCATGTACAAAAACATATAACCAAAGCTCTGGATATCATATCAAACATATAGAAGGTGTAGTGGGACCATAGACAAAATATGATTCATCCATTTCTGAATAACCATCAGACATAAGTCTCCCATGTTTGGGAGCTCCATCCACCCACGTCTAGGTGAAGTCAGAGAGGGCCAACAAAGCATCGCGGGCTCCATGCATAACTCCCTTTACCATTTCTGGCAAAGGTTTACATTATCCCACAACACCAGAGTACAAAAGGGCAGTATGAATAATAAATATCATATATCGAAAGCACACGCGGAATAACAAAACGTACATGTGCCTTTACAAGTCAATACGATGCAAGCAACAATATCTCACAAATGTATTCAGATTTGGAATGAAATGAAAGCAAGAGTATACAAGGATTCCAAGCAATCATATGTAGCTCAATTCAAATAAGAAGGTTAGATGAATTTAATATCCAAAGGAATGAAACTAGAATAGGCACATATCAAAAGCAAATGTGGAACAATAGGATATACATGTGCCTATATGTGTCAATGCGATATAGCATAAACGTTACACAAAAATGTTTCAAGAATGTAAATAATTTATAGGCAAGAGCAAACCAGAATTCAAGCACTAACATAAGCCTCAATTGAGCAAAGGGGACTGAATGAAATCTATTTCCAAACGAATGAAACAGAATACGTGAAATCGACCAAAGCTCGATTTCTGACAGGATTCAAGAGGCACATTGAACAAATACTTCAGATTATCACTTATGCTCCAATACTCTTAAAAAAGCTACTGTCAAAAGATATATCAATCTATTTTCTGATGAAACAAGTTTCATATGAATCAAGGTTTCCAACAAGGAGTTACCATTGATTTAGTGACCAAAGGTCAAAAACTAAATCACTGTTTTGCAGAATCCATAGGGCGGAATCAACAGATAGCAGAATAGGCATTTGAATTCCAAATTTGTCAATATATATATCCAAAGAAAGGTTTATAATTTTAGTTTTAAATGAAATCAGTTTGGTATAAATCAGAATTTCCAACAGAGACTTATAGGCATTTTAGTATCGAAAGGTCAGAAATTTTGATCCCTGTTTTGCAGCATCCATAGGCTCAATTGAAACAGACGTTTGGGTAAGTATTTGGAGTCCAAAATTTCAAAATCAGTGGCAAAAGGAAGGTATAAGAGTCTACTTTCAAATAAACAAGGTTCTGCCTAAATCCATATTTGGTGCTAAAAATTATGGCTGAAACAATGTATAGGGGTCAATTTACCAAAAAATTTCAGATCCATGATTTTTGTATCTAACAAGAGAAATATCAGGTTCTAGGCTGAAATCTTTCGAATAATTCAGAATAAATATGAGATCAAAGACTAATAATTCTGTAGGATGGGATTAGAATACTTGCCTTTGAGAATTATGACCCTAAATGAGAAAATTTGTGCAAGAAACCTCAAAGCCCTAAATTTTTTCTTCTTCTTCTTCCCCCTTTTTTTTTCTCTTCTTCTTTCTTTCTTTTTCTATTCATCCACGCAGCTGCCTTCTCTGGTTCCTTAAGAACGAAGGCAGAGAGGCTTAAACGGTGGGATTTGTAATTTTGTGTATTTTACAGTTTAGTCCTTATGTTATTATATTTACTATTAGGTCCTCAGGGTTTACATATAGGTCCTCAGATTTTTTTTTTTGAACAAATCTCCCAAATCTTATGAATAAGTTCTCAAATTCGTACTTTGGCTCTTTTATCAAATTTAAAATAGATACTTACATTACAACTAGAAACTTATACGAAAATTCAGAAATGAGGGATGTTACAAATGGGAGCTGCGAAGCCCGAGGCCCAACGATGGTATCATACCTAATGGAGATAAAGCGACTCGCTCACTGTTTTAATCGCCTTTCAGTCACTAGAATATCCCGGGCCCAGAACGAGCAGGCTGACGCGCTGGCCAGATCAGCCTCCACCCACACTCCTGGGTCGGTCCCAGCCACCGAGTCCATGGCGGCCCCGATAATAGCAACTCATGAGGTCGCCAAAACAAATCTACCCCCGAACTGGATGGAGGAGATCCTTCGCTACAAAGCAGGTGGGAAGGAGCCCAACGACCCGACAACTGCGAGATGGTTAAGGTGAGCTCAAGCCTAGTACTACGTCATCGACAAAAAATTGTACCAAAGGGGTTTCTTTCAACCCCTCCTATGCTGCCTTGCGCCGTCAGAGGTTGAAATCGTCCTCACCGAGCTCCACGAGGGGATTTGTGGGGAGCATGTCGGGGGACGAACCTTGGCCTTCAAAACCCTCTAGCAAGGGTACTATTGGCCGACCATGTGCTAGGACGCCATGTCATACGTGCAGTAGTGCCCGCGGTGCCAACGGCATGCCCGACTGCCACACTAGCCGGCAGTTCCCCTAACTCCGATAGATGTAGCCTGGCCCTTTGCCCAGTGGGGGCTCGATCTCCTCGGGCCTTTCCCTCTAGCGTCGGGTCAGCGACGTTTCCTCATAGTTGGGGTTGACTACTTCACGAGGTGGGTCGAAGCCGAACCTTTGGCCTCCATCTTCGAGAAGCACATCCAGAATTTCACATGGAAGAACATCATCACCCGGTTCAGGATCCCGAAGGCTATCATCATTGACAACGAGACTCAGTTCAACAATACTAAATTCAAGGCTTATTGCCAGTCGTATGGAATCCAGTTGAAGTTTAGCTCGGTCGCACACCCCCAAACCAATGGCCAGACCGAAGTGATGAATCGAGCAATTCTTGAAGGCCTCCAGAGGAGAATCTCGGGCGTGCATGGGGTCTGGGTGGACGAGCTCCCCAGCGTCCTGTGGGTGATGCGAACAACTCCCAAAACCACTTCGGGGGAGTCTCCGTTTAACCTGGCGTTCGGGACCGAGGCGGTCCTTCCGCTCGAGATGGTGTTCCCGAAATTATGCACCTCCAACTATGAGTGAGGGCACTCTAAGGAGGGACTGCGGGCTAACCTGGATCTCCTTGAGGAGAGAAGAGCCAGGGCACACCTACGTGCCCTGGCATTCAAGAAGGCGACTGCTCGGATATACAACCGGAGGGTCCGTCCACGGCTGATCTAGGTCAGACACCTCGTCCTTCGAAAAGCAGAAGTAAGCAACCCGACCCGAGAAAGGGGAAAACTTGCACCCAACTGGGAGGGCCCCTACCAAGTCTATGACGTGGTCCAAGAAGGAACCTACCGACTTGAAATGATGGAGGGAAATCCCCTGTCGAGAACGTGGAATGCCATGAACCTAAAGAAATTCTAACCTTAGGGGGGGGACTGGTCGAGATGCAAGAAAGATATGGGAGCCCACGCATCCACGGTCAAGGAAAAAAGCAAGCTAGAAGTCTAAAATGAAAGTGCTTCTCGATCATAAAGCAGGTACATATAGCAGTCGGGCGACATCGCCCCAAGCCCAACCAAATGAAAAAGGGGGAAGGAAAATAAAACTCAAAAGGCGAGGGGGTGCACCCTCTAGCTCAAGGGAGGAGTCGTCGGCCTGTCGTCGAAGGGGACGTTCACCGGCATGTCGATGTCCTAGTCCGCCGAGTTATCGATGAAAGGGTCTGACTCCAGGTCCAGGTCTGAGTACTGCGCCCGGAAATTAGCACAGGTGTTAGAACCCTTGCAGATTCTAAACTTGGGGTTGATCTCTTTAGGGGATCGGCCTCCTTGGAACTCTATAGGGGTTCCTCCCTCCAAGTTGCTGCTCAAAGGCTGCAGAAAATATTCATTTATTGCTTATGAAATGAGGAGGAATACATGACTATTTATAGGGCTTCTAAATCCTAACTCCTAAAAGGACTCCTACTCAAGACTCCTACTTCTAACCAACTCCTAATAGGACTACTACTCAAGACTCCTACTTCTAACCAACTCCTAATAGGACTCTTACTCAAGACTCCTATTCCTTTACAACTCCTTATTCTTCTCTAAGAAACAACCTCCTAACCCTAGTCGGCATCTTCACCTCTTTAATAGGGGTCGGCTTAGGTGGGTTTTACATAAATATCCCTCTCAATTAGGACTCTCCAAGCTAGAGTCCTAACAGACCCGCCCTCTTCAAATCAGCCTTGTTCTCGAGGCTGATAATTCATGAATTCTGAGAATTTGATCTTCAAGTCATCATAGTTCTCCCAAGTGACATTTTCTATTGGTAGTTTCGCCCACTGTATTAGCACTTCATTAGTGGGTCGTCATCGTCGAGTCACGATCCGTCGATCAATAATGGCACTGGGTTGGGTCTGGAGTTCTCCTTGGATAGTCTTATTTGGTGGTTGGCTTTGGGCTGTCTCCAAGTACCTATTTACAACTTTCGTCTGGCCATCGATTTGTGGGTGATATGTCGTACTCTTTTTTAATTTAATACCCTGCATATGGAATAACTTTGTCCGAAATCTGCTTATGAAGATGCAAGTAGAATTTGTCACAATCATAATGGATCCCTTATAGTGTAATTCTTTTGAGTCCCAATTGTAATGAACCACAGAGCTTGGTGCTTCCTCCAATTTTTTTTATGATCTTACCGGTCTTCGAATTTTCTTACCATTCCATCTTAATATCCTTAAGGAAGTCACTAGTCAAAGGTGAAATGGCCAAAAATTCAGCTTGCTTAGGTAGCCGTAAAAGTGCATCTACAACAACATTCTCTTTCCCCTTTTTGTAAGTTATTTCATAATCATATCCAGGAACCTTTGTTACCCATTTTTGCTATTCAGGGGATGATATCTTTTGCTCCAAAAAGTACTTGAGGCTTTTATGGTCGATTTTAATTTTGAAATCGTCGACCAATCAAGTAGGGTCTCCACCTCGTTGTTGCGCGCACAATGGCGAGCATCTCCTTATCATATGTTGACTTATTTTGATGGGAGGGAGATAATGCCTTACTAGTGTATGCAAGTGGTCGACCATCTTGCATGAGAATGGCTCCAATTCCAACTCTAGATGCTTCGGCCTCAATAATGAAGGGTCGGTTGAAATCTGGTAGTGTTAGCACCAGTGTCGTCGTCATGGCTGCCTTAAGTTTGTCGAAGGCAGCGGAGGCTCTATCCGACCATTGGAAGACATTTTTTTTCAGTAAGGAAGTAAGTGGTGCACTAATCTCTCCATAGTTTTTCATGAACTTACAGTAGTAGCATGTTAAACCCAAAAAGCCATGTAGCAATTTTATGTTCCTCGGGGTCGACCAATTTTGCATTGCTCCAATTTTGAAGGGGCCCACTGCCACACCTTCCTCTGATATGATATGCCCAAAATATTCCACCTTCTGTTGAAGAAAGCAAAAATTCGTAGTGGTTGTTGTGTGTTCAAAAGGTGGTTTTCGGTATATCTTCTTCGCACGCTCGTATTTGATGATACCCGGATCAAAGGTCCAGCTTTGTAAAGATTTATGCTCCCTTTCATCTAGCAATTCATCTACTATTGGAATAAGGTATTTGTCCTTGATGGTTATGCCATTGAGAGCTCGGTAATCAACACATATTCGCCTTGTTCCGTCCTTCTTGCGTACAAGTAGCACCGGTGAAGAGTAGAGGTTGCAACTTGGCCGAATAACTCCTGTTTTGAGCATCTCTTTTACAATCCTTTCTATTTCATCCTTCTAGAGATGTGGATACTAATATGGCTGAGCATTTGCTGAAGATTTGCCTAGAAGAATCGTTATACAATGATCATGCTGACGGGTAAGAGGTAGGTTGCACGGTTCGTCAAATATATTTGAAAATTCAGCAAGCAAAGGAAGTAGATTTGGATCTTCAAATTCTGTTGGCTCACCCTTAGTTTGCTGCTCAACTTGTATCAAAAAGTCGCTGCATGCTTTATGCAAAACCTTCTCCATTTATTGTGTGCAAATCGTTGTTATGTCGCCCCCACGTTTCCCGTGCAATGTCACCTATTTCTCCTTACTGTAAAATTTCATAATTAGTTTCATAAAATTCTAGGAAATATCACCTAATGTTATCAACCATTTAATTCTCAGTATGGCCTCATGATTGTTAAGAGGGAGAAGGAAGAAATATGCAATTATCTCTTGGTCCTACAACAATAGTTTCTCCTGCGGGCGCCTACGATCACAATTCAAAATCCATCCATCGGCGACCTTAACATCAAACATGTTACAATTCTCGATAGGTAAAGCCATCTGGACAGCAACCTTACTATTTAGAAAGTTATTAGTACTGCCCGTGTCGATGAGAACAGTGATCGATTGTTGTTTGAGAAAGCCTCCAACTTTCATCGTTTGCGGGTTTGAGTAGCCAGCTAGTGCATGTACCGTAACTTCAGTCGGTTGTGGCTCTTCTTCTGCATCTTCTTCTTCATGTTCAAGACTCTCTTCTGGATATTCATTGACCTCTTCTTCTTTTGGTTCAATCATAAGAAGTCTCCCTTTACTACAGTGATGCTCACGGCTCCACGGCTCATCGCAATGCCAACATAACCCCTTCGCATATCGCTCCCGAAGCTCTTCTCTTGTTAACCTCTTTAGTGTAGGGACTCAGCTGACAGTAGGGGGGCTGAGTGCTTCAATATTGCTGGTTGAGGAGTGACCCTAGTCCTCCGAGCTTCATGGTTCAATTGCTCCTCTTGATGTCGTGCGAAAGAGATGGCTGCCATAAGCGTGTACGGTTGTCGTGCTTTAACTTCTCCTCGGATCTCCGGCTTCAAGCCCTCAATGAAGGTCCTCAATAGCTATTTTTGAGACCAATCATGAGTTTGATTAGATAACCTTTCAAACCTGGTTTGATACTCCTGAATGGTGGAGGTTTGTCGGATCTTTGCTAGTTGTCCGTCAATATTCTCGTAGTCGGTTGGTTTGAAGTGTATCAGCAGTCCTTCTTTGAATTATCGCCATAAAAGGACTCCATAAGTATGTTCAAACTAGTCAAACTACTGTATAGCATCCCCTTCAAGATGTATAGCTGTAATTTTCACCATTGATGCATCTGCGGTTTTGTGGTACCGAAAATATCGCTCCGCGCGCGAGATCCATCCAATTGGGTCTCCTTCTTCCCATCTAGGGAAGTCCACTCTCATGCATGGATAGTTGGGGTCAGTCATAGAGCTTCCCCTCTCTTGGAAGTCATATCTTTGGGCTTGGTGCGATTGGACAAAGCTCTCTCCTTGATGTGATTTCTTCGAGCTTAGTGGTCGGCCCAATCTGAGTTCGGTAAAGAGCGTCCGAATCTTATCCTCCATTTGTGCCTCGAATGCTTCAAATTTAGCATTGATTACCTCCTCATATGCCATAGTATATGCCGCCAAATCTGTGATGTTAAGATCTCTCTTTTGTTGTCAGGTTAAAGGTATGTATTGGTTGAGAGAGGTGATGGTCGAAAGGGTTGGTGGATTGGTGGATGTAGGCTACGGTTTAGGCTTGTTTTGTGGCTATTTTGGGTGCAGTTTGAGGGTGTGGTTTGGTGGAGTTTTAGGGCTGTGGATGAAAGTTTTGGATCTGTGGTAGATGGCAGCAACGGTTTGATAGAAATCAGTGGAAGTTGCAGCAAGTATGTGCTATCTTGTAAGAGAAGAATTATCGTTGAAGAAACAGCGGTTTCTTGACATAATTTCCACCAAAAACTTGAGAGAATTGAGAAGGGAATTGATAGCAAAATCACAGTTTATATGACAGCAAGGATGTCTAATTTAATCAAGAAAATTTTGGCAGTATAACAGCAAGGAAATTGGTGCAAGTTGCGATAGCCGAATTCTCGTCGAAAAATTTCAACAGTATATGATGAAAATTTACAGCAACACAAAATCAGTTTTAGAGATGAATTCCTCAATAGATCAATCTTAGATAGAAGCCAAGATGATCTATGAAGTGTATAAGCATTGAATCTCGGATTTTGATGATGAAGTCAATTGTCATTTGTTGTCTAATCTATGTGTTGAGATAAGTGTGCAGGATTAACTACGATGAAAGATAGACAAGTAGCAGGAGTTGCGCCGGAGTCAAGTTCATGATCACGTTGGGAGTTCGAGAGTTCGACGGAAGTTCAGACGGTCGTCGGAGGTTCTGCGAGAACAGATCCGAGAAGTCCAGAAGCTTGCCAAGCGAAGCTCGTCGGAACTTGCCAAGTGGATCGTCGCAAAGTCCAGGAGTTTGCCGGAAGTCCGCAGGAGCATCACCGAGGGTTCATCGGATGATCGACGGAAGTTCGCCGGAAACTCGCCGGAAGGAGCGATTGACGCACCGAAGCAAAGCTGCAGAAGTTGTCTTAGATTTAATCGTAGTTAGCACGTTGATTAAGTTGGAAAATGGGAGGTGATCCCATTGGCTTAATCTTGGGGCAATTGGGCCCCTGAAAGACTGAAATTGGGCCGAATGGAATGAACCATTCGGACCCTGATTGCACCAGGAGGTGCAACCGCCCAGGCCAGGAGGTGGCACCGCCTGGGCTAGGCCTTCCAGCGAGACTGGGCGGTGCAACCTCCCCAGCCGGGAGGTGGCACCGCCTGAGCTCAGTCTTCGAGCTAGACTGGGCGGTGCAACCTCCCTGACAGAGAGGTGGCACCGCCTGAGCTCAGTCTTCGAGCAAGACTGGGCGGTGCAACCTCCCTAGCAGAGAGGTGGCATCGCCTGAGCTCGGTCTTCGAGCTCTGCCAGGCGGTGCAACCTCTCCAGTCAAGAGGTGCAACCGCATGATCCCAGAATTCCGGGATTTGATTGTTTTGAGCTCCAAATTTGAATTGGGTTGGGGCCTATAAATTCCCCACCCATTCAGCACTGAAAAGATACAGACCTACACCGAAATCTTGATCTTTTCTGTGATTCTAAGAGCTCAAAAGTGTTGTAAAGCCTTTAAGTCTCCTCCTTCTGTTCTTCAAGTTTTCAGTTGTAAAGTGAGGAGAGAAAGGTCTGTAAAGGTTGTCTCCTGAGCCTGTCAAAAGGAGAGAAACTGTAAAAGGGCAGTTTGGCCTTCGCCTATTGAAGGAAGGCCCCTAGTTGACGTCGGCGACCTCGTCGGTGGAGGAAGCCAAAAGTGGAGTAGGTCAAGGCTGACCGAACCACTCTAAATCTCTGGTTTGCGTTTATTTTTGAGCACTTTATCATTACTGCAAACCTCCTTCATTACTACTGCTCTCTGCGCTTTCACGAACAAGTTCTAAGTGCTGTTCTTCCGAATCTGCATTCAGACGTAAATTCGTATTTTCGTACATTACAGTTTACGTTTACGTTTGATTCTGCAGAACTGTCTTCCGTGCTTTTACGAACGAGTTTCTTTGCAGTTTACACTTACATTTTGATCCTATTGATAACTGCAAACTGTCCTCTACAATTTTACGAACGAGTTTCAACATTTAGACGTAAAATTGCATTTAGACGTAAATCGGCTTTCCTCGCACAATCATCAGATCTCAGTTCACGTTTACGTCTTGATTTCAACTGCATACTACCTTCTGCGAGTATACAAACGAGTTTCAAAGTTCAGACGTAAATCTGCGTTTAAGACGTAAATCTGCGTTTAGACGTAAATCTGCGTCTAGACGTAAATCTGCGTTTAGACGTAAATCTGTTTTTTTTGCAGATTACTTTTTGAGCTGTACAACAGCAGCACATTGTCTTTATACTTCTGCTTAAACTGCTCCTAGATGCAAACTGTGTTTAGACGCAATCTGCGCTTAGACGCAATCTGCGTTTAGACGCAATCTGCGCTTAGACGCAATCTGCGCTAAGACGCAAACTGCGCTTAGACGCAATCTGAGTTTAGACGCAATCTGCATTTAGACGCAAACTGCGTTTAGACGCTAACTATGTTTAAACGTAAACTGCACTTAATCATAAGTAATCTTAGAATCGGCTTTTGCATCAAAATAGTCTTTACGAACGAACGCAGCTTTCGTTTTTTAATCGCTGAAAAATATCCGCTGCACTAATTCACTCCCTCGCTCTTAGTGCTCTCGATCCTAACAATTGGTATCAGAGCCCGGTTAACTCTCAAAAGGATTAAAACCCAAGAGAGATGGCTTACGCCGGAAACCAAGAGGGCCATTCCATTACACGTCCACCCATGTTTAATGGGACGGACTACACCTATTGGAAGACCCGAATGAGAATCTTTCTTATTTCTATGGACATTGATCTTTGGAATCTTGTCGAGAATGGTTTTTCAAAGTCTTCTCTTCCAATGATCGATTGGAATGATTTGGAGAAGAAGGCTTTCGCTCTTAATGCAAAGGCTATGAATGCCTTATTTTGTGCACTTGATAAAAACGAGTTTAACCGTGTTTCAACTTGTGAAACTGCGTTTGATATTTGGCACACGCTCGAAGTGACCCATGAGGGCACAAGTAGAGTAAAAGAGTCAAAAATCAATTTGCTGTTACATTCTTTCGAACTTTTTCGGATGAAACCGAGTGAAACCATTGGCGACATGTTTACCCGTTTCACGGATGTCGTCAACGGTCTAAAAGGACTCGGAAAGAGCTTTTCGGATTTTGAGCTTGTTAATAAGATACTAAGATCCCTTCCTAAGAGTTGGGATCCTAAAGTCACCACTATTCAAGAGGCAAAAGATCTACGAAATTTCCCTCTTGAAGAACTAATCGGGTCATTAATGACCTACGAAATGACTTGTAAAGCTCATGAAGAGCAAGAAGACATCCTTCCAAAGAACAGGAAGGATATGGCACTCAAAACTTCAGAATGGCACTTGAGAGAAAACTCAAGTGATGAGGACTGTGATGATGACTTGGCACTTCTAACAAGAAAGTTTAAAAAGTTCTTTAAAAGAAACAAGTTTAAGAATGATGCAAAAAATAAACTTGAACCCAAAAAGGACCAAGTAATCTGCTATGAATGCAAAAAGCCGGGACACTACAAGAGTGATTGTCCCCAAGTCAAGAAAAGAACAACAAAGAAGAAGGCGCTCCAAGCAACATGGGATGATTCGAGCGCATCTGAGGAAGAGGAGTCCAACACCGAGCAAGTTGCTCATTACGCCTTAATGGCCATCGAAGATGAGGTAACAAATTCAATAGATGCTGATTTATCTTTCGATGAATTATTAAATGCTTTCAATGACTTATTTGACGAATGCAAGAGTATAAGTAGAAAATATAAATTGCTGAAAAAGATGCATGATAGTCTTACTTGTGAGTTTGATAAGTTAAAAGTCGAACATCATGATAGTTTAAATTCATGTATCAAATGTCATGATTTAGAAACTTTGCAAAAAGAAAACCTGCTACTCAAAGACACCTTGAAGAAATTCGAGGTTGGTAGCAAGTCATTAAACATGATCCTTGCAAACAAGGGTCACATTCCAAAAAGGAGCGGAATTGGATTTGTGAGAAGTCCTCACCAAAATCCAACCACCTTCATAAAAGGCTCCATCTTACATGTTCAACACCAAACCAAGTGCAACTTTTGTTGCAAATCTGGACACAAGACACATTGTTGTCCATTTAAGAAAATAAGTCCAAACAAACTAATTTGGGTCCCTAAAGGAACCATGATAAACTCTATGCAACATGATAGAAAATGTAGATCCATTTATGAGGCACCCAAAACCAAATGGGTACCTAAACATCATCCTTTCTTGTAGAAAACTAAACCATCGCAAGCTAGGAGCAAGAGATGGTACCTTGATAGTGGATGCTCAAGGCATATAACCGGAGATCCATCTCAATTCTCTAAGCTCACTAGCATAGACGAAGGATATGTCACCTTCGGAGACAACAACAAGGGTAAAATCATTGGCAAAGGAACCATAGATAACAAATCCAACTTCTCTATTGAAGATGTTTTACTAGTTGATGGTTTAAAACATAACCTCTTGAGCATTAGTCAATTATGTGATAAAGGATATATTATAAAATTTGAATCTAATGCTTGCATCATTGAAAAACCACGCAAAAATATATCTATGATTGCATTAAAACAAAATAACGTATACACTATTGACATCAATGACTTATGTGATGAAATGTGTTTTGCCGTTATGAATGAGGATGCTTGGCTATGGCATAGAAGATTAGGTCATGCTAGCATGAAACTAATCACTCAAGTATCATCTAGAGAACTTGTAAGAGGAATTCCTCATATCAAGTTCATCAAAGATAATGTATGTGATGCTTGCCAATTAGGTAAGCAAATTAAGGGTAGCTTCAAAGCTAAGAATCAAATAAGCACCTCTAGGCCCTTACAATTGATCCATATGGACTTGTTCGGACCAATCTCTACATCGAGTCTAGGAGGTAGCAAATACGCCTTTGTCATTGTTGATGACTATAGCAGATATACATGGACCTACTTCTTAAAACAGAAAAATGAATGCTTTAGATATTTTACCAAGTTTTGTAAACTTGTTCAAAATGAGAAGGGATCTATGATTTCGTCAATTAGAAGTGATCATGGTGGAGAATTTCAAAACCATGATTTCCAAGAATTCTGTGAACTCAACGGATACAACCATAATTTCTCTACTCCAAGAAATCCTCAACAAAATGGGGTAGTAGAAAGAAAAAATCAAAATTTACAAGAAATGGCAAGAACCATGTTGAATGAACATAGCCTACCCAAATATTTTTGGGCCGAAGCTGTAAACATTACATGCTATATTTTAAATAGAGTCCTAGTAAGACCCTTACTCACCAAAACTCCTTATGAGTTATGGAATAACAAAAAACCCAATGTCTCATATTTTAAAGTCTTTGGGTGTAAGTGTTTTATCTTGAATGAAAAGGATAACTTAGGAAAATTCGATGCTAAATCTGATGAAGGAATCTTTCTTGGTTATTCTTCGGTTTCTAAAGCTTTTCGCATTTTCAATAAAAGAACCTTAATTATTGAAGAATCCATCCATGTTGTTTTCAATGAGATTTCAGAAATTAAGAAAAATGATCTTGATGATGATGTTAATTTTGATTCCTTGAATTTAAACGAAACCCCGTCTCCAACTAGCAACTTGGATGCATCCACTTCCGAAACATCCTTACCCAAGGATTGGAAGTATGTAGATGCTCATCCTAAGGAGCTAATCCTAGGAGATACATCAAAGGGGGTTCAAACACGATCTTCTTTTAAAAACTTTTGTGCCAACGCCGCCTTTCTCTCCCAAATTGAACCCAAATGTGTTGATGAAGCCATGAAAGATAATTCATGGATTATCGCAATGCAAGATGAATTAAATCAATTTGAGAGAAATGAGGTGTGGACGCTTGTTCCTAGGCCAAATGACCATTTAGTTATTGGTACTAAATGGGTCTTTAGAAACAAGCAAGATGAAAATGGTATCGTGGTTAGAAACAAGGCTAGATTAGTGGCCAAAGGTTTCAACCAAGAAGAAGGTATCGATTACGAAGAAACCTTCGCACCTGTGGCTCGATTGGAAGCCATAAGGATGATCCTTGCCTATGCTAGTTGTAATAATTTTAAGTTATTTCAAATGGATGTTAAAAGCGCTTTTCTAAATGGTTTTATTTCCGAATAAGTTTATGTTGAACAACCTCCTGGATTTGAAAATAATAGCCTCCCTAATCATGTGTGTAGATTAACTAAAGCTCTCTATGGTTTAAAACAAGCCCTAAGGGCTTGGTATGAGAGACTTAGTTCTTTTCTCATTGAAAATAATTTCATAAAAGGCAAGGTTGATACTACATTGTTTATCAAGAATTTTGAAAATAATTTTCTCATTGTTCAGATTTATGTTGATGATATCATCTTTGGCTCTACAAATGAATCTCTTTGTGAATCTTTTGCTAAAACTATGAGTCTTGAATTCGAAATGAGCTTAATGGGAGAATTAACATTCTTCTTAGGTTTACAAATCAAACAACTAAGCAATGGCATCTTTATTAGTCAAACTAAATATGTCATGAATTTATTAAAAAGGTTTAACATGAACAACTCAAAGGCTAGTAACACTCCTATGAGCACCTCCACTAAGTTAGAAATTGATGAAAGTGGAGAAAGCTTTGATCAAAAAACTTATAGGGGTATGATAGGAAGTTTACTTTACCTCACTGCAACCAGACCAGACATCATGTTCAGTGTAGGACTTTGTGCTAGATTTCAATCAAACCCTAAGATATCTCATCTCAAAGCAGTTAAAAGAATATTTAGATATCTTAATGGTACCACAAATCTAGGATTATGGTACCCAAAATCAGAGAATTTTGAGTTAATTGCTTATGCTGATGCTGACTTTGCTGGCTTTAGATTAGATAGAAAAAGCACATCAGGATCATGTCAATTTTTAGGACATGCCCTTGTTTCCTGGTCATCAAAGAAACAAAACTCGGTTGCACTATCAACAACCGAAGCTGAATATATTGCAGCAAGTGCATGCTGTGCACAAGTTGTATGGATGAAAAATACCTTAGAAGATTATAAAGTTCATCTCAAAAATATTCCAATTAAATGTGATAACACAAGTGCAATATGCTTAACCAAGAATCCTATACAACACTCAAGAACAAAACATATTGATATTAGACATCACTTTATACGAGATCATGTCACCAATCATGACGTAACCATAGAGTTCATTGATACTAAACATCAACTAGCTGACATTTTTACAAAACCTCTAAGTGAAGAACAATTTGATTTCATTAGAAGAGAATTAGGAATGTTGATGTGTCCGAACAGATAAATTTGTTAAAATCATTTTTTTTCGGACTATATTGTATGATCAAATCACTTGATTTCCATGATTATATGTGAAAATCTGCAACAAAATCTTGTCCGAATGCATCTTATTTATGAAACAGATTTTCTCGTACACCTTCATGAAAATTGAGTTTCTGAAATAGATTTGATGAAGTGATTCATGTGTATGTATTCCATCCTGCAAAATCTTTATATAGATAATGGATTATAACACAAAGGGGAAGAAGTATTTAAAGCAATCTATGTAAAATTCCTCTATAAGCTTGCTATTATTATTTTCTGGTATCATAGTTACTATGCTTTTTGTTGATGACAAAGGGGGAGATATATATGAATTGATAAACACTGCCATGATTAGAAATACTATGAATGATGCTATAAACACTGCTATGATAATGCCATCCTTGCATCACCAAGAGATATATGAACATGTGCTAAAGTTTGCATTATGCCCTGAGTTGATATCTTATCATGTGAAGAAAATGCAAAACTTGCTAGAATATTTCAAATGTGTGCATCATGTAATAAGTTTCACAGCTTTATATGATAATGTTCAAACTACATGATGAATAGTTACAAACACAATCATACAAACTTATTGATGTATGTCAAACCCTGACATCATCCTTGAAGAGATACATCATGATGAGTATCATGATGGGAGTATTGATAAGTTTAACTGATCGAACTTATCAATACGTCACTTGAATTCTTAGGTCTTGAATTCAAGGTTGACTTATCTCAACTATGACATATAGACAGGGGGAGTTAAGGATAACTCCATTATCAATTGATTGTCATCATCAAAAAGGGGGAGATTGTTGAATCTCGGATTTTGATGATGAAGTCAATTGTCATTTGTTGTCTAATCTATGTGTTGAGATAAGTGTGCAGGATTAACTACGATGAAAGATAGACAAGCAGTAGGAGTTGCGCCGGAGTCATGTTCATGATCACGTTGGGAGTTCGACGGAAGTTCGGACGGTCGTCGGAGGTTCTGCGAGAACAGATCCGAGAAGTCCAGAAGCTTGCCAAGCGAAGCTCGTCGGAACTTGCCAAGTGGATCGTCGCAAAGTCCAGGAGTTTGCCGGAAGTCCGCAGAAGCATCACCGAGGGTTCATCGGATGATCGACGGAAGTTCGCCGGAAACTCGCCGGAAGGAGCGATTGACGCACCGAAGCAAAGATGCAGAAGTTGTCTTAGATTTAATCATAGTTAGCACATTGATTAAGTTGGAAAATGGGAGGTGATCCCATTGGCTTAATCTTGGGGCAATTGGGCCCCTGAAAGACTGAAATTGGGCCGAATGGAATGAACCATTCGGACCTTGATTGCACCAGGAGGTGCAACCGCCCAGGCCAGGAGGTGGCACCGCCTGGGCTAGGCCTTCCAGCGAGACTGGGCGGTCAAACCTCCCCAGCCGGGAGGTGGCACCGCCTGAGCTCAGTCTTCGAGCTAGACTGGGCGGTGCAACCTCCCTGATAGAGAGGTGGCACCGCCTGAGCTCAGTCTTCGAGCAAGACTGGGCGGTGCAACCTCCCTGGCAGAGAGGTGGCACCGCCTAAGCTCGGTCTTCGAGCTCTGCCAGGCGGTGCAACCTCTCCAGTCAAGAGGTGCAACCGCCTGATCCCAGAATTTTGGGATTTGATTGTTTTGAGCTCCAAATTTGAATTGGGTTGGGGCCTATAAATTCCCCACCCATTCAGCACTGAAAAGATACAGACCTACACCGAAATCTTGATCTTTTCTGTGATTCTAAGAGCTCAAAAGTGTTGTAAAGCCTTTAAGTCTCCTCCTTCTGTTCTTCAAGTTTTCAGTTGTAAAGTGAGGAGAGAAAGGTCTGTAAAGGTTGTCTCTTGAGCCTGTCAAAAGGAGAGAAACTGTAAAAGGGCAGTTTGGCCTTCGCCTATTGAAGGAAGGCCCCTAGTTGACGTCGGCGACCTCGTCGGTGGAGGAAGCCAAAAGTGGAGTAGGTCAAGGCTGACCGAACCACTCTAAATCTCTGGTTTGCGTTTATTTTTGAGCACTTTATCATTACTGCAAACTTCCTTCATTACTACTGCTCTCTGCGCTTTCACGAACAAGTTCTAAGTGCTGTTCTTCCGAATCTGCATTCAGACGTAAATTCGTATTTTCGTACATTATAGTTTACGTTTACGTTTGATTCTGCAGAACTGTCTTCCGTGCTTTTACGAACGAGTTTCTTTGCAGTTTACACTTACATTTTGATCCTATTGATAACTGCAAACTGTCCTCTACAATTTTACGAACGAGTTTCAACATTTAGACGTAAAACTGCATTTAGACGTAAATCGGCTTTCCTCGCACAATCATCAGATCTCAGTTCACGTTTACGTCTTGATTTCAACTGCATACTGCCTTCTGCGAGTATACAAACGAGTTTCAAAGTTCAGACGTAAATCTGCGTTTAAGACGTAAATCTGCGTTTAGACGTAAATCTGCGTCTAGACGTAAATCTGCGTTTAGACGTAAATCTGTTTTTTTTGCAGATTACTTTTTGAGCTGTACAATAGCAGCACATTGTCTTTATACTTCTGCTTAAACTGCTCCTAGACGCAAACTGTGTTTAGACGCAATCTGCGCTTAGACGCAATCTGAGTTTAGACGCAATCTACGCTTAGACGCAATCTGCGCTAAGACGCAAACTGCGCTTAGACGCAATCTGAGTTTAGACGCAATCTGCATTTAGACGTAAACTGCGTTTAGACGCTAACTGTGTTTAAACATAAACTGCACTTAATCATAAGTAATCTTAGAATCGGCTTTTGCATCAAAATAGTCTTTATCGAACGAACGCAACTTTCATTTTTTAATCGCTGAAAAATATCCGCTGCACTAATTCACCCCCCCCCCCTCTTAGTGCTCTCGATCCTAACAATAAGAAATTTCATTCAAAAAAGATTGCAAATCGATGGGTTAAGGCAACAATATGCAGCTGAAATTTTCTACAGCACAGATTTTTAAGTATAGCAGATTGGACGTAAAAGATCAGTGGTTTATATTAATAATTTTTTGATGAAACCAAAGGGAATTCTACTATTAAGAAGTGTCAAAGCTATCATAAAAAATTTGTAGAGATTGGATAGAAACAATGTAGTATCAAGATCAAACAAACAATGCTATGCGGCTGAAATTTTACAGTGCAGATTTTCAAGTATAGCAGATTAAACGTAAAATATCAATAGTTTATATTAAGAATTTTTTGACAAAACCAAAGGGAAATCTGCTGTTAGGAAGTGTCAAAGATGTCATAAAAATTTCGTAGAGATTTGGATAGAAAAAACACAGTTGCAAGATCAAATAGACGGTGCTATATGGTTGGAATTTTGCAATGTATCTTTCATCGTAGAGATGAAAACTTTATGATGAAAAGTTTATGCAGCAATATAGGAATAATTATTTTGGGATTTTTAAATAAGGATAACTAAATTGCAGCAGCAGTAAGGTAGAAAACCAGAACCTATTGCAATTCATGGGGAGATCAAAGGATGATTCGTAGTGGTGGAGATGATGGCGGAATTCGGCGATGATCTTTTAAGCAATTGTGGGAATTGCTTTGGGCAGTTATGGAGGGTTGATGGATGGCAGTGGAAGGGCAGCGAGATGCCAAGAACGCTGCTCTAATACCAGGTGTTAGAACCCTTGCAGATTCTAAACTTGGGGTTGTTCTCTTTAGGGGATCGGCCTCCTTGGAACTCTATAGGGGTTCCTCCCTCCAAGTTACTGCTCAAAGGATGCAGAAAAGATTCATCTATTGTTTATCAAAAGAGGAGGAATATAAGGCTATTTATAGGGTTTCTAAACCCTAACTCCTAATAGGACTCCTACTCAAGACTCCTACTTCTAACTAACTCATAATAGGACTTCTACTCAAGACTCCTATTCCTTTACAACTCCTAATTCTTCTCTAAGAAACAACCTCCTCACCCTAGTCGGCCTCTTCACCTCTTTAATAGGGGTCGGCTTAGGTAGGTTTTACATGAATGTCCCTCACAATTAGGACTCTCCTAGCTAGAGTCCTAACATCGGCAAACTGAGAAACTCGGATCAACATCCTCTCACAAGGGTCTAGCCGCCTCCGCCAGCCCGACACCTATCTGAGTTGCTCCCAAACGGCCACTCCTGATGGTGAAAACCTCGGCCCAGGAGACACCTTTCATCGTGCTAAGGAGAGCAGCGACCCGGTCTAGATTCCGACCAACGTCGGCCAATATTCTTTCCCGAGGGCGCGACCACCTCAGCATCCTACCCACCCAGCAATAAGCTCCCGACATTGACCCGTGGACCTAACCGTGCTGACTCATTAGTTATGATACTTTTATTTACTAACATTTTGGCGCTAGAAGGAGGGCCCTGAATGTCATGGGAACAGCTAACAGGAACTCGCCCCGGGAGGGAACCCCCGACCAACCTCCCTTCCCCCGAGCCCGAAAGTCAAGCCCTCCCCACCCTTGCGGATGGGAGGATACCAACTTCGATGCCTGATCACTACTAGCATTTATTCAACGACCCGGGACTGTCACCCCCGGGGCTTGCCCCGGGGCCTTCGGCCGTGACATCCAAGGTATTCCTTAGCCTAACCAAGCAAGTGCAGGCTATGGCGGGTATGATGCAGACGCTCGCCCCGGTTATCCCTCAAATCGGACCTGATCAATCCAGCCCGGCAACCCCCGAATGGGGAGCAGGTCGAGATCGGAGAAGCTCGTGAGCAAGTGACGGACCCTAGGGGTCCTCCCAAGCAAAACACACCCGCACCTCGCTGAGCCACGCTGCCTCGTTTTGAGCCTGACACCATATCGCTTGACTCGGCGGACAACTCGCTTAGAGCCCAGGTGTCCTGGGTCAATCAGCGCCTAGACGCATTCCAACGTGAGCTTCAAAAGTCACGGAGCGAGTCCAACGAGGGCACCTCAGGCGGGTCCCTCTTCACCCAGGAAGTACAGGACAAACCAGTACCCCTCAACTTTAGGCTCCCGATGTTGGAAACATATGACGGAGGCTCTGATCCCATGGAGCACATCTCTATTTTCTAGGCCCAGATAGCCCTCTACAGCGCCTCCGATGCGCTGATGTGCCGAGCATTTTCGACCACTCTAAGGGGTCCAGCGCGAACATGGTTCAGCCGGCTACGCCAAGCCTCAGTCTCGTCCTTCAAGCAGCTTGCTGAGAAATTTGAGCAAAACTTCCTTGCCAACGCGCGACCCAGGCCTTCCATGGCCACTCTGCTCACACTATCCCTGCGCGAGGATGAGTCGCTCTCTCAGTTCATGGCACGGTTTGCCATCGAAATCAGGGAGTTTTCGGATGCTCACCCTTCTATATTCTTGTAGGCCTTTCTGATGGGTCTGAAGTCTTCGAGGTTCTTTTAGTCGCTGATCGAGAAGCCGCCAGTCACCATCTCCAAAATGCTCCAACAAGCCAACCAGTACGTCGCCGCCGAGGCTCTAGTGGCGGGGAGGTGCATAGAATGCAAGAAGCCAAGGATGGAGCTACCTCGGGGCATGACCTCGGTGGTCCCGACACCTCCCCGCCGTGGGCTCAACCGACAAGAGCTACCACTCCCAAGGCCCCCACCTCTTCCCCTAAATGTGTCCCACACCGAGATCTTCCTCCAGATCAAGGAGATGGGTCTCTTGCAGCAACCTCTCCTTATGAAGGCTGCCCATAGAGATCAATCCAAATATTGTAGGTTGCACCGCGACTACCATGATGACACAAAGGATTGCCATGACCTCCGGAATCAGATAGAGGCATTCTGTAGTGTAGGCTCTGCATGAGAATCTTTGTCAGCATCCATAGAGGAAAGAATCGGCGAGGAGGAGAGGCCATCACTTACCCAGTCGAGTGTTAGGATTCTAGCTAGGAGAGTCCTAATTGAGAGAAACATTCATGTAAAACCTACCTAAGCCGACCCCTATTAAAGAGGTGAAGAGTCCAGCTAGGGTTAGGAGGTTGTTTCTTAGAGAAGAATTAGGAGTTGTAAGGGAATAGGAGTCTTAAGTAGGAGTCCTATTAGGAGTTGGTTAGAAGTAGGAGTCTTGAGTAGGAGTCCTATTAGGAGTTAGGGTTTAAAAGCCCTATAAATAGCCATGTATTCCTCCTCTTTTCATAAGCAATAGATGAATCTTTTCTGTAGCTTTTGAGCAGCAACTTGGAGGGAGGAACCCCTATAGAGTTCCAACCCCAGGTTTAGAATCTGCAAGGGTTCTAACACCTGGTATCAGAGTAGCATTCTTGGCATCTCGCTGCCCTTCCATAGCCATCCATCAGCCCTTCATAGTCGCCCAAAGCAATTCCTACATTTGCTTAAAAGATCGTCGCCAAATTCCACCGTCATCTCCACCACCGCGGATCATCTTTTGATCTTCCCATGAATTACAACAGGTTCTAGTTTCCTACCTTACTACTGCTACAATTTAGTTATCCCTATTCAAAAATCCAAGAAATTTTTTTTCCTATATTGCTGCATAAACTTTTCATCCAAAAGTTTTCATCTCTACGACGAAAGATATATTACAGAATTTCAATCGCATAGCACTATTTGTTTGATCTTGATACTATATTTTTTTCTATTCAAATCTCTACAAAATTTTTATGATAGCTTTGACACTTCTTACTTGTGGATTTTCCCTTGATTTTGTCAAAAAATTCTCAATATAAACCACTAATCTTTTACGTTCAATCTGCTACACTTGAAAATCTGTACTATAGAAAATTTCAGCCACATATTGTTGCCTTAACCTATCTATTTGCAATCTTTTTTAAATAAAATTTATTATATACTTCATAGATCATCTTGGCTTCCATCTAAGGTTGATCTATTGAGGAATTTATCTCTAAAAATGATTTTGTGTTGTTGCAAATTTTCATCGTAAACCGTTGAAATTTTTCGATGAGAATTCTGCTATCGCAACTTACACCAATTTTCTTGCTGTTATTGCCAAAATTTTCTTGATTAAATTCGACATCCTTACTATCATATAAACTAAGATATTACTGTCAATTCCCTCCTTAAATCTCTCAAATTTTTTGTGGAGATTTCATCGAGAAACCGCTGTTTCTTTAACAATAATTCTGCTCTTACAATACAATACAATTCTGCAGCAAACTTCTACTGATTTCTATCAAACCTTTGCTGCCATCTACCACAGATCTAAAACTTTCATCCACAGCCCTAAAACTCTGCCAAACCACACCCTCAAACTGCACCCAAAACAACCACAAAACAAGCCTAAATCGCAGCCTACATCTACCAATCTACCAACCCTTTCGACCATTACTTCTCTCAACCTATCCATGCCTTTAACCCGTCAACAAAAGAGAGATCTTAACATCACAGATTTGGAGGCATATACTATGGCATCTAAGGAGGCAATCAATGCTAAATTCGAAGCCTTCGAGGTACGAATGGAGGATAAGATTTAGACTCTCTTTACTGAATTCAGTTTGGGCCAACCACCAAGCCCGAAAAAATCACATCAAGGAGAGAGCTCTAACCAATTGCATCAAGCCCGAAGAGATGACTTCCAAGAGAGGGGAGGCACTATGACCGACCCCAACTATTCATGCATGAGAGTGGACTTCCCTAAATGGGAAGAAGGAGACCCAATTGGTTGGATCTCGCACGCGGAGCGATATTTTCGGTACCATAAAACTACGGACGCATCCATGGTAGAAATTGCAACTATACATCTTAAAGGGGATACCATACAGTGGCTTGACTAGTTTGAACACACTTATGGAGTCCTTTCATGGTAATAATTCAAAAAAGGAATGCTAATCCGCTTCGGACCAACCAATTACGAGAACATTGACGGACAACTAGCAAAGAACCGACAAACCTCCACCATTTAGGAGTACCAAACCAGGTTTGAAAGGTTATCTAACCAAACTCATGATTGATCCAAAAAATAGCTATTGAGGACCTTCATTGAGGGCTTGAAGCCGGAGATCCGAGGAGAAGTTAAAGCACGACAACCATACACGCTTATGGCAGCCATCTCTTTCGCATGACTTCAAGAGGAGCGATTGAACCATGAAGCCCGGAGGACTAGGATCACTCCTTGACCTACAATACTGAAGCCCTCGGCCCCCTCTACTATCAACCAAGTGCCTACACCAAAAAGGTTGACAAGAGAAGAACTTCGAGAGCGATCTGCGAAGGGGTTATGTTGGCATTGCGACAAGCCGTGGAGCCGCGAGCATCGCTGTAGAAAAGGCAGACTTCTTATGATTGAACCAATAGAAGAAGAGATCATTAAACATCCAGAAAAGAGCCTTGAACATAAAGAAGAAGATATGGAAGAAGAGGCACAACCGACCGACATTACGGTACATGCACTAGCCGGCTACTCAAACCCACAAACGATGAAATTTGGGGGCCTTCTCAAACAACAGCCAATCACTGTTCTCATCGACACGAGCAGCACGAATAACTTCCTGAATAGTAAGGTTGCTGCTCAGATGATATTGCATATTGAAGGTTGCAGCAAGTTCGATGTAAAGGTTGCCGACGGCAGAATCCTAAAGTGCGACCAAAGATGCCCGCAAGTGAAACTATTACTACAAGACCAAGAAATTATCACCAATTTCTTCCTCCTACCAATTGATGACTATGAGGCTGTGCTTGGTATAGAATGGCTGACTACACTAGGTGATGTCTCTTGAAACTTTTCCAAATTAATTATGAAATTCTACTGTAACGGTAAACAGATCATCCTACGCAGGAAGCGCGGAAGCAACGTAACCACCGTTTCGACCCAATTAACAGAGAAAGTTTTGCACAAGATAAATGGTGGCTTTTTGATGCATCTCTAGTAGCAATCAGAGGGGAAGAAAATAGAAATTGAAGATCAAAATCTTGCCTAATTGCTTACTGAATTTGCCGACATTTTTGTTGAACTACGCCGTCTTCCTCCTTCTCGGCAACATGACCATCGAATTCCAATCCTTCCAGGCAAGCCACCAGTGAACACTCAACCGTACCAATATCCTCACCTCCAGAAAGATGAAATTGAAAAGATCGTAAAGGAGATGCTTGAAATAGAGGTGATTTGGCCAAGTTACCCCTATTCCTCACTGGTGCTACTTGTACACAAGAAGGACGGAACTTGGCGAATGTGCATCAACTACCGAGCTTTAAATGGCATCATCGTCAAGGACAAGTACCCAATACCAGTGGCAGATGAACTTTTTGATGAATTAAAAGGAGCTCGAGTCTTCACGAAGTTGGACCTCCGATCCGGTTACCACCAAATTCGGGCATGTGAAAATGACATTTCAAAAACTGCATTCCGCACACATGATGGCCATTATGAATTCTTGGTAAAGCCTTTTGGACTCACTAATACTCCTTCAACCTTTCAAAGTCTTATGAACGATATATTTTAGAGCTTTCTTTGTAAATTTGTGCTGGTATTTTTCAATGATATTCTCATTTACAGCCCTTCTCTTGAGACTCACTTTCAGCATTTACGTATTGTTTTGACGATCCTTCGGGAGAATACTCTTTTTGTTAAGCAACCAAAGTGCAGCTTTCTCTAGCAAAAAGTAGAGTACCATAGGCATATAATATCAGAAAGAGTGGCGGTAGACCCAACAAAAATTGAGGCAATGCAAGGCTGGCCAAACCTACAAACGTGAAATTACTGCACGGGTTCCTTGGACTAATGGGCTACTACCAAAAATTTGTTAAGGACTATGGGAAGATCAGTGCACCACTCACTTCTCTACTGAAAAAAGATGCTTTACAATGGTCGGACAAAGCCTCCGCTACCTTCGACAAACTTAAAGCAGTCATGACAACGACGCCGGTGCTAGCGCTACCAGATTTCAATCGACCCTTTATCATTGAGGCCGACGCATCTGGAGTCGGAATTGGAGTCGTTTTCATGCAAGATGGTCGACCACTCACATACACTAGCAAGGCATTATCTCCCTCCCATCAAAATATATCAGTATATGATAAGGAGATGCTCGCCATTGTACACGCAATAACGAGGTGGAGACCCTACCTAATCGGCTAGCGATTTCAAATTAAAACTGACCATAAAAGCCTCAAGTACTTTTTGGAGCAAAAAATATCATCCCCTAAGCTGCAAAAATGAGTAACCAAACTTCTTGGATTTGATTATGAAATTATTTATAAAAAAGGGAAAGAAAACGTTGTTGCGGATGCACTCTCACGGCTACCTAAGCAAGTTAAGGTTTCAACCATCTCTCTTCTTACCACCAGTCTCCTTGATGACATTAGGGAAGAATGGAAGAAGGATCCAGAGATTAGAAACATCATAAAAAAATTAGAGGAGGATCCAAGTGCAATAGCCTACTACACTTGGGATTCGAGGGATCTACGCTACAAAGGTCGCATTGTGTTTATACCTGACTCCCCTTGCATCACAATCATCATACATGAAATGCACTCCATACATTCAACAGGGCACTCTGGATTCCTAAGAAACTACAAAAGAGTGAAGCAAAATTTTTATTGGAGAGGGATGAAAAAAATTATTGCTGAATATGTGACACAATGTGATGTATGTCAACAGCATAAGGGTGAAAATGTGGTAAATCCAGGGAAGCTACAACCACTACCCATACCAGACTCAGTGTGGATTGACATCTCCATGGACTTCATTGAAAGGGCTGCCACCTTCCAAAGGTAAAAGCACAATTCTTGTGGTGGTTGATCAACTTACGAAATATGCTCATTTTTGTGCTGTGAGAAATCCCTACACCGCTGCTAGTATTGCCCAGATTTTTATAGAAAATATTATTAAACTACATGGGATGCCAAGGTCCATTGTAAGTGATTGTGATAGGTGTTAGGATCGGAGTAGTACTAAGGAGGGGGGGGGGGGGGGGGGGGTGGGGGGTGAATTAATGCAGCGGATTAAAACTTATAAGTTTAAAAACGATTTCGTAAATACATAGAGATTTGAATTTGACAATGAATGTCTTGGAGAAAGTAGCTCGAGCAAAGCGAGAAGAAGAAAAAAAAACGAGATGTTGCTGCTATGTAAATAACGGTTCAGAAATGTAAATACTCACACATTCAAGAGACACACTAATTTAAAGTGGTTCAGTCAAAATGACCTACATCCACTTGCGAAGCCTTCTTCGATGAGGCTCCCAACTTTCACTAGCAAATCACGTTGAAGGGGAAGGACAAATACCCCTCTTACAACCTTTTACAAGTGGTTCACACTCTTACAAATTTTCAACGAGAAAGAAGGAGGTGAACACTTAAGCAATTGAAAACAAGGCTTGCTAAAGACTTTGCTAAGGCTTTTATCTCAATCAAATGCTTCACAAAAGTTGTATTCTCTGCTAAGAATTGAGGGGTATTTATAGGCCCCAAGAGGATTCAAATTTGGGCTCCAAATTTTGAATTCTCTTGGGTTTTTTAGGCTAGCGGTGCCACCGCCTATCAATGTCATATTGACTGGTGACTGGCAGTGCCACTGCCTGGTGCTATCGCTTGTCAATTTCAACATTGACAGAGTTCAGGCGGTGCCATCACCGGAACTCTCGGGTTCTGGGCGGTGCCACCGCCCGAACTCTCGGGTGCTGGGCGGTGCCACCGCCCGACCCTTTGGGCTCTGGGCGGTGCCACCGCCCAGTCCAGCGGTTCCACCACCCGACCTTACGGATCACTGGTTGGGCTTCAAGTCCGGCCCAAACCAAGTCACATTCGGGCCCAATTGGCCCCTAACCAGGATATAGAATTATCCCTTAATCCTAACCCTAATTATATGCAAACTATGTAATTGAAAACATAGTCCTAAGCAAGTTTTAAAATGGCAAACGTCGAGTCTCGTTCCGGCGAGCATGCCGACGATCTTCCGACGGACTTTCGATGCACTTGCGGATTTCTTCCGGTGGACTCCCAACAGGCTCCCGATCTTGTGGTGAGTTCAGTGAGTAGCCGAGCCTTCTTGGTGATCTCTGTGAACCTCCGATGATCTCTTCGATGGTCTTCCGAAAACTCCGACACGTCCCCGATTTCTTCTTGGTTGGCTCCGGCAGCATCTCCAACGAATCTTCGGACTCTCAAACACTCATCAAACTTGACTTTGGTTTCCTTGCTTTATGTTTTCAGGCTATCGTAGTTAATCCTACACACTTAACTCAATAATATGGATTAGATTAATTAACCCATCAATTGATTTCATCATCAAAATCCGAGATTCAACAATCTCTCCCTTTTTGATGATGACAATCAATCGATGACGGAGTTAAACATAACTCCCCCTATCTATGTGCCATATTATGAGAAGATAAAAACACTTGAATTCAATCTCTTGAATTCAAGCCTAAACCGATAAGTTCTATCCGTTGATCTTATCGTTATTCTCTTTAAGCATGAGTAAATACGAAACTTCATATTTCTCATCATTTCAAGTTATGAAAATCATTTTCAAGCTAAATGATAAAAGACAATTATCACTTCGACAAGAGATAAAAATTTTCTACATGAATTTTATATGATCAATCAATCTAAGAACTTACGATATTCTCAAGGGATTTTGCGATGCATATAAGACATTTTGCAATACACAAGCATTTATAACTCAAGTCATCACAAGTCATCTTTTGCTCATTCTTCTCCCCCTTTGTCATCAACAAAAAGGAGATGGGAATTGAAGCGTAAAAATCATTAGAAAAGAAATCCAGCCTTAAGATCGATCATACAAAATTCAGCATCCATCCAAAATTCATCTCATAAAAAATCATCAATTATCCAGAATTCATCTAAAAAAATCAGCATTCATCCAAAATTTAAAAAACAATCAGCATTAATTCAAAATTCATCTCATTAAGAGGCATGGCTTTCATACAAAAGAAAGAAGATGACAAAACTTTAACTTGGCATTAAGAGTAATCATACAAGGATCACATGTCAAGGTAACATAATAAGAAGGTATATCGATTAATCCTTAGGAGGAAATCCATAGTTCTTACATATGACATCTATTTTTTGATTCATTTGTCACAGTTCCTTCAAAATTTCCATTTGCTGAATTTGAATTTGCTCTTGCTGTGATTTGAGTTAGTCTTGTTGTGATTTGATCTGATGCAATTCTGTCATAATGAGTTCTTCAGAAGATGAAGCAGGAGCTGAAGGTGCTGCACCAAAGGGACTAGGAGGAGATTCATTTCCCCTAAAAATTAGTGTTTTAGGGTGTTCTATGTTAGGATCAAGAGCACTAAGGGGTGAATTAGTGCAGTGAAAAACTTTCGACGATTAAAACTGCGTACGTACGTTGAAATCTGATTCCGATGTAAAAGTCGTTTCGTGCAGATAATAACTTTGAAAGCTTATGGAAATGTATTTGAAGTAAAGTAAGGAAGGCAGTTTACAGTTAAGATAGAAATCAGAATGTAAGCGTAAAATAAAATATGATGTTCGTACGATAAAACCGATTTTCGTCTTAACACCGATTCGGAAAATACTTAACTATGAAACACGTTCGTAAATAAGCAGAAGGTAGTAAGCTATTGAGGAGGTTTGCAGTAAAGATAAGATGCTCAAAATAAATGCAAACCAAGATTTAGAGTGGTTCGGTCAAACTTGACCAACATCCACTTTTGGCTTCCTCCACCAACGTCCACTAGAGGCCTTCCTTCAATAGGCGAAAGCCAACCACCCTTTTACAGTTTCACTCCTTTTGACGGGCTTAGGAGACAACCCTTACAAACTTTTCTCTCCTCTCTTGAAAGATCAAAACTTGGAAAAAGAGGGAGGAGAACTTCTAGCCTTTACAACACTTTTGAGCTCTGAAAATCATAGAGTAAGATTAGATTTTTGGTGCTATTTCATGTAGGAAAGGGTGGGGTATATATAGGCCCCAAACTAGTTTGAATTTGGAGCTCAAAAATGTCTTTTCCTAGATTTCCAAGGTCTTGGCGGTACCACCACCTGATTGGGGCGGTACAACCGCCTGGCAGCTCGGAGACTGAGCCTCTAGGTGGTGCCACCGCCTGGCAGAGTTCGGAGACCGAGCTCAAGCGTTTCCATCGCTTGTCAGAGGCGGTTCCGCCGCCCAGTCTCGCTCGAAGACTGAGCCCAAGCGGTGCCACTGCCTGACTAGGGTGGTTGCACCGCCCAGTCTCGCTCGAAGACTGAGCCCAAGCGGTGCCACCGCCTGACTGGGGTGGTTGCACCGCCCAGTCTCGCTCGAAGACTGAGCCCAGGCGGTGCCACCGCTTGACTAGGGCAGTTGGACCGCCCAGTCTCTCTGGGAGACCCTCTCCTGGGCGGTGCCACCGCCGACCCTAGCGGTGCCATCGCCTGGCAGGAATTCTGGTCCGAATGGGTTGATCCATTCGGCCCAATTTGGGTCTATCAAGGGCCCAATTGCTCCCAGATTAAGTTAATGTGATCACCTCCCATTCCTAACTTAATCTACATGCTAACTATGACATTTCTTAAGATATTTACTGCAACTTGCTCCGGTGCGTCAATCGCTTCTTCCTGCGAACTTCCGTCGATCATCCGATGAACCCTCGGTGATGCTCTACGGACTTCCAGCAAACTCCTGGACCTGCGACGATCCACTTGGCGAGTTCCAATGAGCTTCTTTTGGCAAGCTCTTGGACTTCTCGGATTTGTTCCCGCAGAACCTCCGACGACTGTCCGAACTTTCGTCGAACTCTCGAACTCCCAACGTGATCATAGTCTTGACTCCGGCGTAACTCCTGTTGGATGTCTTACTTCCATCGTAGTTAATCCTGCACATGTAAAACAAAACTTTGATCAAGACAATTAATCCTAAGCAAATAACCAAGTTGTCCGACATATCATTGGTCCCTCGATGCTTCGTCCGATTCTTCAGCGCATTGTCCTCTCTTGCGGCCTATTGCCCAATCGGCTAGTTGACTCCGCAACTCCGATATCCTTGGCACAATACCCGCTCTTCTTGGCCCGATGCCCGAGTCCATGGCCCGAAGCCTTCTGTCGATATGTCGACCGATCCACCGGCCCGACGTCCAATCTTCTGACATGTTCCTCCAGCACAATATGATTTTTCTGCTTTAATTGTCTCTTCCTGATCGAAGCATCCTACGTCACTCAAAACATAGATTAAATCATAAACATATATCAAGTGGTTTCATCATCAAAATACGAGATTCAACATTCTACTGGTGGGGGAATTGGATCAGTCCTTCTAGGTTGTTTAATCCATATACCATTACTAAATGTGCACCTAAGTCTTTTTAGTAGATTTATATTGATGGTGTTAAATCGATCAACTTAAATTATTTCTTCATCAAGCGAGACACAAATATCATAGGCAAGTATTAATCGAGTAACATAGTGTCTTTAGTTATTATATCCTGCATGTGTTGCCGGATTAAGTATCCAAAGCAATTATGTTGTCCGGTTATAATCCAGTACATGGTGCTTAGCTCTATTTGGCTCATTTCATCAAGATGAAATTGCTTGGGAAGTAGTATGCTAGTCATGATGTGATGAAGAATTTTAGAGTTAAAGGGTAGTAGGTGCTCACAACTTTTGGGTATCATGCTTGGGTTCGGATTTTCAAAGACAGTTTCTAAGGCTTCGGAGTAAGTTGCTCCGATTACATTGACATCCCATTTATTTCTAAAATAACACCCCCTATCATTTTCAGTAATTCCAGTTAGTTCACAAATGGTACTATCAAAGATTCTAATATGTGTTCCTAAAAGATAAGTACTTAGGTTTTCGTTGTCCACACATATGTTTGCATAAAATAGCCTAACTAACCTAGGATAAATTGGTTCATTGATTTGTAGGAGAGGTAAGGCATCTAAATGTGCAAACCACCTAATGGGTTCTAAGTTTCCTAGTTCATTTAGATCAACATGTTTACCCTTATGTATAGTTCTTATTTCGAAATTTAGAAACCTAAGTGCTACTTCTTTAGATCTAAAAAGATTTTGGTCATATGAATCTCCTTCAACCCTTTTCCCTTTTGTTCTTGTTGATCTCTTCGGAGTCATTATCTAGACAAGATGATGGATCAAGTATATGAAACTATGAAGAGTGGGCAAAATAATGAGAAGAGAAAGAAAATATTTCAGATTTTATCTTATGGAGAATTTCTTGAAAGATGGAGAGCTTGAGCCAATAAGAATCCTTCTCCTAAGCTTCTAAAGGTTAGAATGAGGGTTAGAGAAGTTTTGGAGGAGTTGTGGGAGAGCTTGAACTAGTTTCTCATGTGTTGGGGGCGGTTCCACCACCGGCCCTAACCCCTCTTTTTATAAAGGGGATCTCGGGCGGTGCCACTGTCAATCAGAGCGGTGCCATTACTTGGCGCCCGAGCACTCAAGCGGTGCTACCGTCGCTTCTAGCAGTGCCATCGCTGGCATGCCACGGAAGAGAGAAAAAAAATTTCTTTCCTCCCCTTTTTGTTTTTCAGTGGTGTTTGGCTCAAGATAAGATAGGATCATGGTTGTACTTTAATATGTCATTTGGAATCGAAAGAGAAGGAGGAAATCAAATCCACGAAAGAATAGAAAGAGTATGAAAAAACTTTTCGAAAAATACATTCAAACAAGCTTATTCTCGGGGACAATTTAACATGCCTAGTTCCCTTCTAATGAATTCAAATTGGTCTTCATTTAATGCTTTTGTAAAGATGTCTACTAATTGATACTTTGTGTCAATAAACTCTAGAACGACATTATTGTTAAGGACATGATCGCATATGAAATGATGCCTAACGTCGATATGCTTAGTTCTAGAGTGTTGAATTGGATTTTTGGTAAGACATAAGACACTTGTATTATCACATTTTATAGGAATGTTTTTAAGTGAATTCCATAGTCTTCTAATGTATTCTTCATCCAAACAACTTGGGCACAGCATGCACTTGCGGCAATGTATTCGGCTTCCGCCGTAGATAGTGCAACTGAGTTTTGTTTCTTGGAAGTCCAAGAAATAAGTGCATGTCCTAAAAATTGGCATGTTCCGGATGTACTTTTTCTATCTATCCTGCATCCGCCAAAATCGGCATCTGCATAAGCTATTAAATCAAATTTATCAGATTTTGGATACCACAATCCTAAATTGGGAGTTTCTTTAAGATATCTAAATATTCTTTTAACACTTTTAAGATGAGATAATTTAGGATTAGATTGAAACCTAGCGCAAAGTCCTACACTAAACATGATATCTGGTCTAGTCGCAGTGAGATAAAGTAGACTACCTATCATTCCCCTATACGTTTTTTGATCAATATTCTCACCATTTTCATCCATATCTAACTTCGTCGTAGTACTCATAGGAGTGTTTATCGCTTTTGAACCATCCATGTTAAATCGTTTTAACAAATCTAATGTATATTTAGATTGATTAAGAAAAATACCATCACTAAGTTGTTTAATTTGCAATCCTAGAAAGAAGGTTAATTCACCCATTAGACTTATTTCAAATTCATGACTCATACACTTGGCAAATGATTCACATAGTGATTCATCCGAAGAACCAAAAATAATATCGTCAATATAAATTTGCACAATAAGAAAATTGTTTTCAAAGTGTTTGATAAACAATATAGTAACAACCTTGCCTTTGGTAAAATTATTTAAAATAAGAAAGGAACTAAGCCTTTCATACCAAGCTCTAGGAGCTTGTTTCAAGCCATAGAGAGCCTTAGTCAATTTGAATACATAATTAGGAAGAAGAGAATTTTCAAATCCGAGAGGTTGTTCGACATATACTTCTTCGGAAATAAAACCATTGAAGAAGGCACTTTTGACATCCATTTGAAATAGTTTAAAATTATTACTACTAGCATAGGCAAGGAGCATCCTAATGGCTTCTAATCTTGCCACAAGAGTGAAGGTTTCTTCATAGTCGATACCTTCTTCTTGGTTGAAACCTTTGGCCACTAATACCGTTTTCGTCTCCACGATACTGTTTTCGTCTTGCTTGTTTCTAAAGACCCATTTAGTACCAATGACTAAATGGTCACTAGGTCTAGGAACAAGCTTCCACACCTCATTCCTCTTAAATTGGTTCAATTCCTCTTGCATTGCAATGACCCAAGAATCATCTTTCAAAGCCTCGTCAATGCATTTAGGTTCGATTTAAGAAAGGAAGGCAGTGTTAGCATAAAAATTCTTGAAGGAAGAATGAGTTTGAACCCCTTTTGATGTATCTCCTATAATTAGCTCCTTTGGATGAGCATCTACATACTTCCATTCCTTAGGTAAGGAAATTTCGGAAGAAGATGCATCCAAGTTACTATTTTGAGGAGGGGTTCAATTAAATTCAGATTATCAAAACCAAGATCACCATCAAAATCATTTTTCTTTAATTCAGAAATTTCATTAAAAACTACATGAATAGACTCTTCGATAACTAAGGTTCTTTTGTTGAAAACACGAAAAGCCTTAGAAACGGAAGAGTAACCAAGAAAGATGCCTTCATCGGATTTAGCATCAAATTTTTCTAAGGCATCCTTTTTATTCAAAATAAAGCAAATGCAACCGAAAACTTTAAAATAAGAAACATTTGGTTTTTTATTATTCTATAATTCATATGGAGTTTATGATAGAGACGGTCTTATTAGAACCCTATTCATGATGTAGCAAGTCGTATTCCCGGCTTCGGCCCAAAAATACTTAGGTAGACTATGTTCATTCATTATAGTTCTTGCCATTTCTTATAGGTTTCTATTTTTTCTTTCAACTACTCCATTTTGTTGAGGATTTCTTGGAGTGGAGAAGTTTTGGTTATATCTATTAACTTCATAAAAATTTTGGAAGTCACGATTTTGAAATTTGCCACCGTGATCACTCCGAATTGATGAAATCATGAAACCTTTTTCGTTTTGAGTGAGTTTACAAAATTTAGAGAAACATTTGAAACAATCACTTTTGTGAGCCAAGAAATAGGTCCAAGTGTATCTAGTATATGTTGAATCTCGGATTTTGATGATGAAGTCAATTGTCATTTGTTGTCTAATCTATGTGTTGAGATAAGTGTGCAGGATTAACTACGATGAATGTTAGACAAGCAGCAGGAGTTGCGCCGGAGTCAAGTTCATGATCACGTTGGGAGTTCGAGAGTTCGACGGAAGTTCGGACGGTCGTCGGAGGTTCTGCGAGAATAGATCCGAGAAGTCCAGAAGCTTGCCGAGCGAAGCTCGCCAAGTGGATCGTCGCAAAGTCCAGGAGTTTGCCGGAAGTCCGCAGGAGCATCACCGAGGGTTCATCGGATGATCGACAGAAGTTCGCCGGAAGAAGCGATTGACGCACCGAAGCAAAGCTGCAGAAATTGTCTTAGATCTAATCGTAGTTAGCACGTTGATTAAGTTGGAAAATGGGAGGTGATCCCATTAGCTTAATCTTGGGGCAATTGGGCCCCTGAAAGACTGAAATTGGGCCGAATGGAGCTAACCATTCGGACCCTGATTGCACTAGGAGGTGCAACCGCCTAGGCCAGGAGGTGGCACCGCCTGGGCTAAGCCTCCCAGCGAGACTGGGCGGTGCAACCGCCCCAGCCAGGAGGTGGCACCGCCTGAGCTCAGTCTTCGAGCTAGACTGGGCGGTGCAACCTCCCTGACAGAGAGGTGGCACCACCTGAGCTAAGTCTTCGAGCTCTGGCAGAGAGGTGCAACCGCCTCAGTCAAGAGGTGGCACCGCCTGGGGCTCAGTCTCCGAGCCAGACTCAAGAGGTGCAACCGCCCCTGACACAGAGGTGCAACCACCTGGGCTCAGTCTTCGAGCTCTGCCAGGCGGTGCAACCTCTCCAGTCAGGAGGTGCAATCGCCTGATACCGGAATTCCGGGATTTTATCGTTTTGAGCTCCAAATTTGAATTGGGTTGGGGCCTATAAATACCCCACTCATTCAGCACTGAAAAGATATAGACCTACACCGAATTCTTGATCTTTTCTGTTATTCTAAGAGCTCAAATTTGTGTAAAGTCCTAAAGTTCTCCTCTTTCTGTTCTTCAAGTTTTGAGTTGTAAAGAGAGGAGAGAAAGGTCCTGTAAGGGTTGTCTCCTAAGCCCATCAAAAGGAGTGAATATGTAAAAGGGCAGTTGGCCTTCGCCTATTGAAGGAAGGCCTCTAGTTGACGTCGGTGACCTCGTCGGTGGAGGAAGCCAAAAGTGGAGTAGGTCAAGACTGACCGAACCACTCTAAATCTCTGGTTTGCGTTTATTTTGAGCACTTTATCATTACTGCAAACCTCCTACATAGCTACTGCTCTCTGCGCCTTTACGAACAAGTTTCTAAGTGCTGATCTTTCCGAATCTGCATTCAGACGTAAATCGATATTTTCATACATTACAGTTTACGATTACGTTTTGTAACTACAAACTGTCTTCTGCGCTTTTATGAACTAGTTTCATTGCAGTTTACATTTACGTTTTGATTCTATTTATAACTACAAACTGTCTTCTGCAATTTTACGAACGAGTTTCAAGGTTTAGACGAAAATCTGCATTTAGACGTAAAACTGCATTTAGACGTAAATCGGCTTTCCTCGTACAATCATCAGATTTTAGTTTACGTTTACGTCTTGATTTCAACTGCATACTGCCTTCTGCGAGTCTACAAACGAGTTTCAAAGTTCAGACGTAAATCTGCGTTTAGACGTAAATCTGCGTTTAGACGTAAATCTGCTTTTTGCAGATTACTTTTTGAGTTGTACAATAGCAGCACACTATCTTTATACTTCTGCTTAAACTACGCTTAGACGCAAACTGTGTTTAGATGGAAACTGCGCTTAGACGCAATCTGCGCTTAGACGCAAACTGCGCTTAGATGCAATCTGAGCTTAGACGCAATCTGCATTTAGACGCAAAATGCGTTTAGACGCAAACTGTGTTTAGACGTAAACTGCACTTAATCATAAGTAATCTTAGAATCGGCTTTTGCATCAAAATAGTTTTTATCGAACGAACGCAGCTTTCATTTTTAATCGCTGAAAGATTTCCGCTGCACTAATTCACCCCCCCCCCTCTTAGTGCTCTCGATCCTAACAATTGGTATCAGAGCAAGGTTAACTCTCTAACGGATTAAAACCCAAGAGAAATGGCATACGCCGGAAACCAATAGGGGCATTCTATTACGCATCCACCCATATTCAGTGGGACGGACTACACCTACTGGAAGACCCGAATGAGGATCTTTCTTATTTCTATGGATTTTGAACTATGGAATCTTGTCGAAAACGGATTTTCGAAGTCTTCTCTTCCAATGATCGATTGGAATGATTTGGAGAAGAAGGCTTTCGCTCTTAATGCAAAGGCTATGAATGCCTTATTTTGTGCACTTGATAAAAACGAGTTTAACCGTGTTTCAACTTGTGAAACTGCATTTGATATTTGGCACACACTCGAAGTGACCCATGAAGGCACAAGTAGAGTAAAAGAGTCAAAAATCAATTTGCTGTTACATTCTTTCGAACTTTTTCGGATGAAACCGAGTGAAACCATTGGCGACATGTTTACCCGTTTCACGGATGTCGTCAACGGTCTAAAAGGACTCGGAAAGAGCTTTTCGGATTTTGAGCTTGTTAATAAGATACTAAGATCCCTTCCTAAGAGTTGGGATCCTAAAGTCACTACTATTCAAGAGGCAAAAGATCTACGAAATTTCCCTCTTGAAGAACTAATCGGGTCATTAATGACCTACGAAATGACTTGTAAAGCTCATGAAGAGCAAGAAGACATCCTTCCAAAGAACAGGAAGGATATGACACTCAAAACTTCTGAATGCCACTTGAGAGAAAACTCAAGTGATGAGGACTGTGATGATGACTTGGCATTTCTAACAAGAAAGTTTAAAAAGTTCTTTAAAAGAAACAAGTTTAAGAATGATGCAAAAAATAAACTTGAACCCAAGAAGGACCAAGTAATCTGCTATGAATGCAAAAAGCCGGGACACTACAAGAGTGATTGTCCCCAAGTCAAAAGGAGAACATCAAAGAAGAAGGCGCTTCAAGCAACATGGGATGACTCGAGCGCATCCGAAGAAGAGGAGTCCAACACCGAGCAAGTTGCTCATTACGCCTTAATGACCATCGAAGATGAGGTAACAAATTCAATAGATGCAGATTTATCATTCGATGAATTATTAAATGCTTTCCATGAATTGTTTGATGAGTGTAAGACTATCAGTAGTAAATACAAATTGCTAAAAAAGGAGCATGATAGTCTTATTTGTAATTTCGATAAGTTAAATGCTGAACATCATGATAGTTTAAGCCCATGCATAAAATGCCATGATCTAGAAACTCTCCAAAAAGAAAACTTGTTACTTAAGGACACCTTGAAGAAATTTGAGGTTGGTAGCAAGTCATTGAACATGATCCTTACAAACAAGGGTCACGTTCCCAAAAGAAGTGGAATTGGATTCGTGAGAAGTCCTCACCAAAATCCAACCACCTTCATAAAAGGCTCCATCTTATATATTCAACATCAAGACAAATGTAACTTCTGTTGTAAATTTGGACACAAGACACATTGTTGTCCATTCAAGAAAATAAGTCCAAACAAATTGATTTGGGTTCCTAAAAGAACCATGACAAATTCTATGCAACATGATAAGAAATGTAGATCTATTTATGAGGCACCCAAAAGCAAATGGGTACCTAAACATCATCCTTTCTTGTAGAAAACTAAACCATCGCAAGCTAGGAGCAAGAGATGGTACCTTGATAGTGGATGCTCAAGGCATATGACCGGAGATCCATTTCAATTCTCTAAGCTCACTAGCATAGACGAAGGATATGTCACCTTCGGAGACAACAACAAGGGTAAAATCATTGGCAAAGGAACCATAGGTAACAAATCCAACTTCTCTATTGAAGATGTTTTGCTAGTTGATGGTTTAAAACATAACCTCTTGAGCATTAGTCAATTATGTGATAAAAGATATATTATAAGATTTGAATCTAATGCTTGCATCATTGAAAAACCACACAAAAATATATCTATGATTGCATTGAAACAACATAACGTATACACTATTGACATCAATGATTTGTGTAATGAAATGTGTTTTTCTGCTTTGAATGAGGATGCTTGGATATGGCATAGAAGATTAGGTCATGCTAGCTTGAAACTAATCACTCAAATATCATCCAAAGAACTTGTAAGAGGAATTCCTCATATCAAGTTCATCAAAGATAATGTATGTGATGCTTGCCAATTAGGTAAACAAATTAAGAGTAGCTTCAAATCTAAAAATCAAATAAGCACCTCTAGGCCCTTACAATTGATCCATATGGACTTGTTCGGACCAATCTCCACATCAAGCCTAGGAGGTAGCAAATACGCCTTCGTCATCGTGGATGACTATAGCAGATACACATGGACTTCTTAAAACAGAAAAGTGAGTGCCTTAGATCTTTTACCAAGTTTTGCAAACTTGTTCAGAATGAGAAAGGTGTTGAATCTTATATTTTGATGATGAAACTACTTGATATATGTTTATGATTTAATCTGCGTTTTGAGTGACATAGGATGCTTTGATCAGAATGAGACAATTAAAGCAGGAAAATCATGTTGTGCCGAAGGAACATGTCAGAAGATTGGACGTCGGGCCGGTGGATCGGTCGACGTATCGATAGAAGGCTTCGGGCCGTGGACTCGGGCATCGGGCCAAGAAGAGCGGGTATTGCGCCAAGGATATCGGAGTTGCGGAGTCAACTGGCCGATTGGGCAATAGGCCACAGGAGAGGACGATGAGCCGAAGAATCGGACGAAGCGTCGAGGGACCAATGACATGTCAGACAACTTGTTTAATTGCTTAGGATTAATTGTCTCGATCGAAGTTTTGTTTTAATTGTGCAGGATTAACTATGATAACGATGAAGACATAAAGCGAAACAAAGTGTCGGAGTCAAGCGCGAAGGATTTGTTGCGAGTTCGAGAGTTCGACGGAAGTTTGAAGGTTCGTTGGGAGTTCACGCAGCTCGCCAAGAAAGATCGGAGCTTGCCGAAGAAGCTCGTTTGGAACTCGCTAAGAACAAATCGTGAAGTCTAGGAGCTTGCCTCGGAGTCCGCAGAATGGTTTCCGAGAGTTCATCGGAAGACCGCCGGAAGTTTGCCGAAAGCTCGCCAGAAGAAGTCTTGACTTGCGGACTTTGTAATGGTTTAGAAAATGTCTTTAAAATCATAGTTAGCACGTTAATTAGGGTTAGGATTAGGTGTTAATCCTATAACCCAAGTAGGGGCCAATTAGGCCCAAGTTCGGACTGGTTTGGGCCAAGTTTGGAGCCAAACCAAGTGAGCTGAAATAGTGAAAGAGGTGGCACCGCCCCAGCCAGGAGGTAGCACCGCCCAGGCTATGTCTCCCAGCGAGACTGGGAGGTGCAACCGCCCCAGCCAGGAGGTGGCACTGCCTGGGGCTCAGTCTTCGAGCAAGACTGGGCGGTGCAACCTCCCTGACAGAGAGGTGGCACCGCCTGAGCTCGGTCTTCGAGCTCTGCCAGGCGGTGCAACCTCTCCAGTCAGGAGGTGCAACCGCCTGATCCCGGAATTCTGGGATTTGATCGTTTTGAGCTCCAAATTTGAATTGGGTTGGGGCCTATAAATACCCCACCCATTCAGCACTGAGATAGCAAGAACTTACCCGAAATCTTGATCTTTTCAGTGGTTCTTAGAGCTCAAAACTGCTAGTTTTCCTCCTCCTTCTATTCTTCAAGTTTGAGTTGTAAAGAGAGGAGAGAAAACATCTGTAAGGGTTGTCTCCTAAGCCCGTCAAAAGGAGTGAATCTGTAAGAGGGTAGTTGGCCTTCGCCTATTGAAGGAAGGCCTCTAGTTGACGTCGGTAACCTCATCGGTGGAGGAAGCCAAAAGTGGAGTAGGTCAAGACTGACCGAACCACTCTAAATCTCTGGTTTGCGTTTATTTTGAGCACTTTATCATTACTGCAAACCTCCTACATCGCTACTGCTCTCTGCGCTTTTACGAACGAGTTCTGTGCAGTTTACGTTCACGTCTTAATTCCATTTACAAACTGCAAACTGCTCTCTGCGCTTTTACGAACGAATTCTGTGCAGTTTACGTTTACGTCTTGATTCCATCTACAAACTGCAAACTATCTCTCTGCGCTTTTACGAATGAGTTTTGTGCAGTTTACGTTTACGTCTTGATTTCACTTACAACTGCAAACTGTCTTCTGCGCTTTTTTTTACGGACAAGGTTCTGTGCAGTTTACGTTTACGTCTTGATTTCATTTACAACGGCAAACTGTCTTCTGCGCTTTTACGAACAAGGTTCTGTGCAGTTTACGTTTACGTCTTGATTTCATTTAGAACTGCAAACTGTCATCTGCGTTTAGACGCAAACTGCGTTTAGACGCAAACTGCGTTTAGACGTAAACTGCGCTTAGACGCAAACTGTGTTTAGACGTAAACTGCGTTTAGACGTAAATCTGCGTTTAGACGTAAAACTGCGTTTAGACGTAAATCTACGTTTAGACGTAAATTTGCGTTTAGACGTAAAACTGCGTTTAGACGTAAATCTGCGTTTAGACGTAAAACTGCGTTTAGACGTAAATCTGAGTTTAGACGTAAATCTGCGTTTAGACGCAAACTGCGCTTACACGCAAAACTGCGCTTAAACGCAAACTGTGTTTAGACGCAAACTGCGCTTAGACGCAATCTGCGCTTAGACGCAAACTGCACTTAGATACAAACTGAGAATTAGCTTTTGCATCATAATAGTTTTTATTGAACGAACGCAGCTTTTGGTTTTAATCGCTGTAAGATTTCCGCTGCACTAATTCACCCCTCTTAGTGCTCTCGATCCTAACAAAAGGGTCTATGATTTCATCAATTAGAAGTGATCATGGTGGTGAATTTCAAAACCATGATTTCCAGGAATTTTGTGAACTCAATGGATACAACCATAATTTCTCTACTCCTAGAAATCCTCAACAAAATGGAGTTGTAGAAAGAAAAAATCAAAATTTACAAGAAATGGCAAGAACCATGTTGAATGAACACAACCTACCCAAATATTTTTGGGCCGAAGCCGTAAATACTGCATGCTACATTTTGAATAGAGTTCTAGTAAGACCTCTACTATCCAAAACTCCCTATGAGTTATGGAACAATAAAAAACCCAATGTTTCATATTTTAAAGTCTTTGGGTGTAAGTGTTTTATCTTAAATGAAAATGACAACTTAGAAAAATTTGATGCTAAATCCGATGAAGGAATCTTTCTTGGTTATTCTACTGTTTCTAAGGCCTTTCGTATCTTCAATAAAAGAACTTTAATTATCGAAGAATCCGTTCATGTTGTTTTCAATGAGATTTCCGAAATCACGAAAAATGATCTTGACGAAGATGTTAATTTTGATTCCTTGAATTTAAATGAAACCCCTTCTCCAACTAGCAACTTGGATGCATCCACTCCCGAAATATCCTTACCCAAGGATTGGAAGTATGTAGATGCTCATCCCAAGGAGCTAATCTTAGGAGACACGTCAAAGGGGGTTCAAACACGATCTTCTCTTAAAACTTTTTGTGCAAACGCCGCCTTTCTCTCCCAAATTGAACCCAAATGCGTTGACGAAGCCATGAAAGATGATTCATGGATTATCGCAATGCAAGATGAATTGAATCAATTTGAGAGAAATGAGGTGTGGAAGCTTGTTCCTAGGCCAAATGACCATTTAGTTATTATTACTAAATGGGTTTTCAGAAACAAGCAAGATGAAAATGGTATCGTGGTTAGAAACAAGGCTAGATTAGTGGCCAAAGGTTTCAACCAAGAAGAAGGTATCGATTACGAAGAAACCTTCGCACCTGTGGCTCGATTGGAAGCCATAAGGATGCTCCTTGCCTACGCTAGTAGTAATAATTTTAAGTTATTTCAAATGGATGTTAAAAGCGCTTTTCTAAATGGCTTTATTTCCGAAGAAGTTTATGTTGAACAACCTCCTGGATTTGAAAATAATAGCCTCCTTAATCATGTGTTTAGATTAACTAAAGCTCTCTATGGTTTAAAACAAGCCCCAAGGGCTTGGTATGAGAGACTTAGTTCTTTTCTTATCAAAAATAACTTTACAAAAGGCAAGGTTGATACTACATTGTTTATCAAGAATTTTGAAAATAATTTTCTCATTGTTCAGATTTATGTTGATGATATTATCTTTGGCTCTACAAATGAATCTTTGTGTGAATCTTTTGCTAAAACTATGAGTCTTGAATTCGAAATGAGCTTAATGGGAGAATTAACATTCTTCTTAGGTTTACAAATCAAACAACTAAGCAATGGTATCTTTATTAGTCAAACTAAATATGCCATGAATTTATTAAAAAGGTTTAATATGAACAACTCAAAGGCTAGTAACACTCCTATGAGCACCTCCACTAAGTTAGAAATTGATGAAAGTGGAGAAAGCTTTGATAAAAAAACTTATAGGGGTATGATAGGAAGTTTACTTTACCTCACTGCCACCAGACCAGACATCATGTTCAGTGTAGGACTTTGTGCTAGATTTCAATCAAACCCTAAGATATCTCATCTCAAAGCGGTTAAAAGAATACTTAGATATCTTAATGGAACCACAAATCTAGGATTATGGTACCCAAAATCAGAAAATTTTGGGTTAACAGCTTATGCTGATGCGGACTTCGCTGGTTGTAGACTAGATAGAAAAAGCACATCAGGATCATGTCAATTTTTAGGACATGCCCTTGTTTCCTGGTCATCTAAGAAACAAAGCTCGGTTGCTCTATCAACAACCGAAGCTGAATATATTGCAGCAAGTGCATGCTGTGCACAAGTTGTATGGATGAAAAACACTTTAGAAGATTACAAAGTTAATCTTAAAGATATTCCCATTAAATGTGATAACACGAGTGCAATATGCTTAACTAAGAATCCTATACAACACTCAAGAACAAAACATATTGATATTAGACATCACTTTATACGAGATCATGTCACTAATCATGACGTAACCATATAGTTCATTGATACTAAACATCAACTAGCTGACAATTTTACAAAACCTCTAAGTGAAAAATAATTTGATTTCATTTGAAGAGAATTAGGAATGTTGATGTGTCCGAATAGATAAATTTGTTAAAATTATTTTTCGGACTATATTGAATGATCAAATCACTTGATTGCCATGTTTCTATGATTATATGTGAAAATCTGTAACAAAATCTTGTCTGAATGCATCTTATTTATTCGAATGCTATAAAACAGATTTTCTCGTACACTTTCATGAAAAATAAGTTTCTGAAATAGATTTGATGAAGTGATTCATGTGTATGTATTCCATCCTGCAAAATCTTTACATAGACAATGGATTATAACAAAAAGGGGAAGAAGTATTTAAAGCAATCTATGTAAAATTCCTCTATAAGCTTGCTATTATTATTTTCCTGGTATCATAATTACTATGCTTTTTGTTGATGACAAAGGGGGAGATATATGAATTGATAAACACTGCCATGATTAGAAATACTATGAGTGATGCTATAAACACTGCTATGATTATGCCATCCTTGCATCACTAAGAGATATATGAACATGTGCTAAAGTTTGCATTATACCCTGAGTTGATATCTTATCATGTGAAGAAAATGCAAAACTTGCTAGAATATTTCAAATGTGTGCATCATGTAATAGTGCTTCACAGCTTTATATGATAATGTTCAAACTACATGATGAATAGTTACAAACACAATCATACGAACTTGATGATGTATGTCAAGCCTTGACATCATCTTTGAAGAGATACATCATGATGAGTATCATGATGGGAGTATTGATAAGTTTAACTGATCTAACTTATCAAAACGTCACTTGAATTCTAAGGTCTTGAATTCAAGGTTGACTTATCTCAACTATGGCATATAGACAGGGGGAGTTAAGGATAACTCCATTATCAATTGATTGTCATCATCAAAAAGGGGGAGATTGTTGAATCTCGGATTTTGATGATGAAGTCAATTGTCATTTGTTGTCTAATATATATGTTGAGATAAGTGTGCAGGATTAACTACGATGAAAGTTAGACAAGCAGTAGGAGTTGCGCCGGAGTCAAGTTCATGATCACATTGGGAGTTCGAGAGTTCGACGGAAGTTCGGACGGTCGTCGGAGGTTCTGCGAGAACAGATCCGAGAAGTCCAGAAGCTTGCCAAGCGAAGCTCGTCGGAACTCGCCAAGTGGATCGTCGCAAAGTCCAGGAGTTTGCCGGAAGTCCGCAGGAGCATCACCGAGGGTTCATCGGATGATCGACGGAAGTTCGCCGGAAACTCGTCGGAAGAAGCGATTGACGCACCGAAGCAAAGCTGCAGAAATTGTCTTAGATCTAATCGTAGTTAGCACGTTGATTAAGTAGGAAAATGGGAGGTGATCCCATTAGCTTAATCTTAGGGCAATTGGGCCCCTGAAAGACTGAAATTGGGCCGAATAGAGCTAACCATTCGGACCCTGATTGCACTAGGAGGTGCAACCGCCTAGGCCAGGAGGTGGCACCGCCTGGGCTAAGCTTCCCAGCGAGACTGGGTGGTGCAACCGCCCCAGCCAGGAGGTGGCACCGCCTGAGCTCAGTCTTTGAGCTAGACTGGGCGGTGCAACCTCCCTGACAGAGAGGTGGCACCGCCTGAGCTCAGTCTTCGAGCTCTGGCAGAGATGTGCAACCGCCTCAGTCAAGAGGTGGCACCGCCTGGGCCTCAGTCTCCGAGCCAGACTCAGGAGGTGCAACCGTGTTAGGACTCTAGCTTGGAGAGTCCTAATTGAGAGGGATATTCATGTAAAAATGTTAGGACTCTAGCTAGGAGAGTCCTAATTGAGAGGGACATTCTGTTAGGACTCTAGCTAGGAGAGTCCTAATTGAGAGGGACATTCATGTAGGAGGTTTTTTCTTAGAGAAGAATTAGGAGTTGTAAGGGAATAGGAGTCTTGAGTAGGAGTCCTATTAGGAGTTGGTTAGAAGTAAGAGTCTTAAGTAGGAGTCCTATTAGGAGTTAGGGTTTAGAAGCCCTATAAATAGCCATGTATTCCTCCTCTTTTCTCAAGCAATAGATGAATCTTTTCTGCAGCCTTTGAGCAGCAACTTGGAGGGAGGAACCCCTATAGAGTTCCAAGGAGGCCGATCCCCTAAAGAGATCAACCCCAAGTTTAGAATCTGCAAGGGTTCTATCACCTGGTATCAGAGCAGCGTTCTTGGCGTTTCGCTGCCCTTTCACAGCCATCCATCAACCCTCCACAACCATCCAAAGCAATTCCCACAATTGCTTAAAAGATCGTCACCGAATTCCGCCATCATCTCCACCACCACGGATCATCCTTTGATCTCCCCGTGAATTGCAACAGGTTCTGGTTTCCTACCTTACTGCTGCTGCAATTTAGTTATCCATATTCGAAAATTCAAAAAAAAAAAAAAAAATCGTTCCTATATTGCTGCATAAACTTTTCGTCACAAAGTTTTCATCTCTACGACGAAAGATACATTGCAGAATTCCAGCCGCATAGCACCATCTGTTTGATCTTGCTACTTTGCTTTTTCTATCCAAATTTCTACGAAATTTTTATGACATCTTTGACACTTCTTAACAGTAGATTTCCCTTTGGTTTCATCAAAAAATTCTCAATATAAACTACTGATCTTTTATGTCCAATCTGCTGCACTTGAATTGCAGAATTCAAGCCGCATAGCACCATCTGTTTGATCTTGCTACTGTGCTTTTCCTCTCCAAATTTCTACGAAATTTTTATGACATCTTTGACACTTCCTAACAGTAGATTTCCCTTTGGTTTCATCGAAAAATTCTCAATATAAACTACTGATCTTTTATGTCCAATCTGCTGCACTTGAAAATCTATGCTGCAGAAAATTTCAACTGCATATCATTGCCTTAACCCATCTATTTGCAATCTTTTTTGAATGAAATTTCTTATAGACTTCATATATCATCTTGGCTTCCATCTAAGATTGATCTATTAAGAAATTCATCTCTAAAAACGATTTTATGTTGCTGCAAATTTTCATCGTAACCCGCTGAAATTTTTCGACGATAATTCTGCAATTGCAACTTGCACCAATTTCTTTGCTGTTATACTGCCGAAATTTTCTTGATTAAATTAGATATCCTTGCTGTCATATAAACTGTGATTTTGATATCAATTCCCTCCTCAATTCTCTTAAGTTTTTGGTAGAAATTACGTCGAGAAACCGTTGTTTTTTCGACGACAATTCTACTCTTACAAGACAGCACATACTTGCTGCAACTTCCACGGATTTCTGTCAAACCTTTGCTACCATCTACCACAGATCCAAAACTTTCATCCAGAGCCCTAAAACTCTACCAAACCACACCCTCAAACTGCACCCAAAACAGCCACAAAACAAGCCTAAACTGTAGCCTACATCCACCAATCCACCAACACTTTCGACCATCACTTCTCTCAACCTATACATGCCTTTAACCCAACAGCAAAAGAGAGATCTTAACATCATTGATTTGGGGCCATATACTATGGCATCTAAGGAGACAATCAATGCTAAATTCGAAGCCTTGGAGGCGCGAATAGAGGATAAGATTCGGACGCTCTTTACCGAACTCAGATTGGGCCGACCACTAAGCCCGAAGAAATCATATCAAGGAGAGAGCTTTGCCCAATCACACCAAGCCCGAAGAGATGACTTCCAAGAGAGGGGAAGCTCTATGACCAACCCCAACTATCCATGCATGAGAGTGGACTTCCCTAGATGGGAAGAAGGAGACCCGATTGGTTGGATTTCGCATGCGGAGCGATATTTTCGGTACCACAAAACCGCGGATGTATCTATGGTGAAAATTGCAGCTATACATCTTGAAGGGGATGCTATTCAATGGTTTGACTGGTTTGAACATACTTATGGAGTCCTTTCATGGCGACAATTCAAAGAAGAACTGCTGATTCGCTTCAGACCAACCGATTACGAGAATATTGACAAACAACTAGCAAAGATCCGACAAACCTCCACCATTCAGGAGTACCAAACCAGGTTTGAAAGGTTATCTAATCAAAATCATGATTGGTCTCAAAAACAGCTATTGAGGACCTTCATTGAGGGCTTGAAGCCGGAGATCCGAGGAGAAGTTAAAGCGCGACAACCGTATACGCTTATGGCAGCCATCTCTTTCGCACGACATCAAGAGGAGCAATTGAACCATGAAGCTCGGAGGACTAGGGTCACTCCTCAACCAGTAATATTGAAGCCCTCAGCCCCCCCTACTGTCGACCAAGTCCCTGCACCAAAGAGGTTAACAGGAGAAGAGCTTCGGGAGCGATATGCGAAGGGGTTATGTTGGCATTGTGACGAGCCGTGGAGCCGTGAGCATCGCTGCAGTAAAGGAGGACTTCTTATGATTGAACCGATAGAAGAAGAGGTCATTGAACATCCAAAAGAGAGCTTTGAATATGAAGAAGAAGATGCAGAAGAAGAGCCACAACCTACCGAAGTTACGGTACATACACTAGCTAGCTACTCAAACCCGCAAACGATGAAAATTGGAGGCCTTCTCAAACAACAACCAATCACTGTTCTCATCGACACGGGCAGTACTACTAACTTCCTAAATAGTAAGCTTGCTGTTCGGATATCATTACCTATCGAGAATCGCTGCAAGTTTGATGTTAAGGTCGCCGACGGACGGATTTTGAATTATGATCATAGGCGCTTGCAGGAGAAACTATTGCTGCAGGACCAAGAGATAATTGCAGATTTCTTCCTTCTCCCTCTTAACAATCATGAGGCCATGCTCAGAATTAAATGGTTGATGACATTAGGTGATATTTCCTGGAATTTTATGAAACTAATTATGAAATTTTACAGTAAGGAGAAACAGGTGACATTGCACGGGAAACGTGGGGGCGACATAACAACGATTTGCACACAACAAATGGAGAATGTTTTGCATAAAGCATGCAGCGGCTTTTTGGTACAACTTGAGCAGCAAACTAAGGGAGAGCTAACAGAATTTGAAGATCCAAATCTACTTCCTTTGCTTGCTGAATTTTCAAATATATTTGACGAACCGCGCAACCTACCTCTTACCTGTCGGCATGATCATTGTATAATGATTCTTCCAGGAAAATCTTCAGCAAATGCTCAGCCATATCAGTATCCACATCTCCAGAAGGATGAAATAGAAAGGATTATAAAAGAGATGCTCGAAACAGGAGTTATTCGGCCAAGTTGCAACCTCTACTCTTCGCCGGTGCTACTTGTATGCAAGAAGGACGGAACAAGGCGAATATGTGTTGATTACCAAGCTCTCAATGGCATAATCATCAAGGACAAATACTTTATTCAAATAGTAGATGAATTGCTAGATGAAAGGGAGCACAAATCTTTACAAAGCTTGACCTTTGATCCGGGTATCATCAAATACGAGCATACGAAGAAGACATACGGAAAACCACCTTTTGAACACACAACAACCACAAATTTTTGCTTTCTTCAACAAAAGGTGGAATATCTTGGGCATATCATATCAGAGGAAGGTGTGGCAGTGGACCCCTTCAAAATTAGAGCAATGCAAAACTGGCCGACCTCGAGAAACATAAAATTGCTACATGGCTTTCTGGGTTTAACAGGCTACTACCGCAAGTTCGTGAAAAACTATGGAAAGATCAGTGCACCACTTACTTCCTTACTAGAAAAAAATGTCTTCCAATGGTTGGACAGAGCCTCCGCTGCCTTCGACAAACTTAAGGCAGCCATGACGACGACGCCGGTGCTAACACTACCAGATTTCAACCGACCCTTCATTATTGAGGCCGACACATCTGGAGTCAGAATTGGAGCCATTCTCATGCAAGATGGTCGACCACTTGCATACACTAGCAAGACATTATCTCCCTCCGATCAAAATATGTCAACATATGATAAGGAGATGCTCGCCATTGTGCGTGCAGCAACGAGGTGGAGATTGTACTTGATCAGGCGATACTTTCAAATCAAGACCGACCATAAAAGCCTAAAATATCTCTTGGAACAGAAGATATCTTCCCCCGAGCAGCAAAAATGGGTAACAAAACTTCTTGGATTTGATTTTGAAATAACTTACAAAAAGGGGAAAGAGAATGTTCTTGCAGATGCGCTTTCGCAGCTACCCGAGCAAGTTGAAGTTTCGACCGTTTCACTTCCGACCAGCGACTTCCTTCAGGATATTAAGATGGAATGGCAAGAAGATTCAGATACTAGTAAGATTATAAAAAAATTGGAGGAAGCACCAAGCCCCATGGCTCATTACAATTGGGACTCAAAAGAATTACACTATAAGGGTACTAAATTGAAAAGGAGTACGACATATCACCCACAAACCAACAGCCAACCGGAAGTTTTAAACAGGTGCTTGGAGACAGCCCAAAGCCACCCACCAAATATGACTACCCAAAGAGAACTCCAGACACAGCCAAGTGCCATTATTGATCGACGGATCGTGACTCGACGACGACGACCCACTAATGAAGTGCTAATACAGTGGGCGAACCTACCAAAAGAAGATGCCACTTGGGAGAACTATGATGACTTGAAGATCAAATTCCCAGAATTCATGAATCATCAGCCTCGAGGACAAGGCTGATTTGAAGAGGGCGGGTCTGTTAGGACTCTAGCTTGGAGAGTCCTAATTGAGAGGGATATTCATGTAAACATGTTAGGACTCTAGCTAGGAGAGTCCTAATTGAGAGGGACATTCTGTTAGGACTCTAGCTAGGAGAGTCCTAATTGAGAGGGACATTCATGTAGGAGGTTTTTTCTTAGAGAAGAATTAGGAGTTGTAAGGGAATAGGAGTCTTGAGTAGGAGTCCTATTAGGAGTTGGTTAGAAGTAAGAGTCTTAAGTAGGAGTCCTATTAGGAGTTAGGGTTTAGAAGCCCTATAAATAGCCATGTATTCCTCCTCTTTTCTCAAGCAATAGATGAATCTTTTCTGCAGCCTTTGAGCAGCAACTTGGAGGGAGGAACCCCTATAGAGTTCCAAGGAGGCCGATCCCCTAAAGAGATCAACCCCAAGTTTAGAATCTGCAAGGGTTCTAACAAACCGCCCCTGACACAGAGGTGCAACCGCTTGGGCTCAGTCTTCGAGCTCTGCCAGGCGGTGCAACCTCTCCAGTCAGGAGGTGCAACCTCTCCAGTCAGGAGGTGCAACCGCCTGATCCCGGAATTATGGGATTTGATCGTTTTGAGCTCCAAATTTGAATTGGGTTGGGGCCTATAAATACCCCACCCATTCAGCACTGAAAAGATATAGACCTACACCGAATTCTTGATCTTTTCTGTGATTCTAAGAGCTCAAATTTGTGTAAAGTCCTAAAGTTCTCCTCTTTCTGTTCTTCAAGTTTTGAGTTGTAAAGAGAGGAGAGAAAGGTCCTGTAAGGGTTGTCTCCTGAGCCCATCAAAAGGAGTGAATCTGTAAAAGGGCAGTTGGCCTTCGCCTATTGAAGGAAGGCCTCTAGTTGACGTCGGTGACCTCGTCGGTGGAGGAAGCCAAAAGTGGAGTAGGTCAAGACTGACCGAACCACTCTAAATCTCTGGTTTGCGTTTATTTTGAGCACTTTATCATTACTGGAAACCTCCTACATAGCTACTGCTCTCTACGCCTTTACGAACAAGTTGCTAAGTGCTGATCTTTCCGAATCTGCATTCAGACGTAAATCGGTGTTTTCATACATTACAGTTTACGATTACGTTTTGTAACTGCAAACTATCTTCTGCACTTTTATGAACGAGTTTCTTTGCAGTTTACATTTACGTTTTGATTCTATTTATAACTGCAAACTGTCTTCTGCAATTTTACGAACGAGTTTCAAGGTTTAGACGAAAATCTGCATTTAGACGTAAAACTGCATTTAGACGTAAATCGGCTTTCCTCGTACAATCATCAGATTTCAATTTACGTTTACGTCTTGATTTCAACTGCATACTGCCTTCTGCGAGTCTACAAACGAGTTTCAAAGTTCAGACGTAAATCTGCGTTTAGACGTAAATATGCGTTTAGACGTAAATCTGCTTTTTGCAGATTACTTTTTGAGCTGTACAATAGCAGCACACTCTCTTTATACTTCTGCTTAAACTGCGCTTAGACGCAAACTGTGTTTAGATGCAAACTGCGCTTAGATGCAATCTGCGCTTAGACGCAAACTGCGCTTAGACGCAAACTGCGCTTAGACGCAATCTGAGCTTAGACGCAATCTGCATTTAGACGCAAACTGCATTTAGACGCAAACTGTATTTAGACGTAAACTGCACTTAATCATAAGTAATCTTAGAATCGGCTTTTGCATCAAAATAGTTTTTATCGAACGAACGCAGCTTTCGTTTTTAATCGCTGAAAGATTTCCGCTGCACTAATTCACCCCCCCCCCCCCTCTTAGTGCTCTCGATCCTAACAGTATAGTCATCTACAATTACAAAAGCATATTTGTTTCCTCCTAGACTTATCGTGTCAATTGGACCAAATAAGTCCAAATGGATCAATTGTAATGGTCTAGTGGTGTTAATTTGATTTTTTGGTTTGAAACTAGTTTTTATTTGTTTACCTAGTTGACACGCATCACATATTTTATCCTTAACAAACTTCATTTTGGGAATCCCTCGTACTAATTCTCTATATGAAATCTTAGATATTAGTTTCATACTTGCATGACCTAATCTCCTATGCCAAAACTAAGCATAATCATTCAAAGCGGAGAAGCACATTTCATTACTTAGTTCATCAAGGTTGATGGTGTAGACATTATTTTGTTTTAAAGCAATCATTGACAAGTTATTGTTTGGTTTTTCAATGATGCACACATTAGATTCAAATCTAACGATGTAACCTTTATCACATAATTGACTAATGCTTAAGAGATTATATTTTAATCCATCAACTAGTAATACATCATCAATTGAAAAACATGATTTGTTACCTATGGTTCTCTTGCCAATGATTTTACCTTTGTTGTTGTCTCCGAAGGTGACGTACCCTTCTTCTTTACTAGTGAGCATAGAGAAATGAGATGAATCTCCAGTCATGTGTCTTGAGTATCTACTATCAGGATACCATCTCTTGCTCCTAGCCTGTTGGTTTGTCTACAAAAGAGGATAGTTTTTAGGTACCCATTTGATTTTGGGTGCTTCAAAAATTGATCTACCAATTTTGTTATTCATCATTGAAATATTTATAGTTCCTTTAGGAACCCATATCAACTTATGTGGACTAATCTTCCTAAATGGACATTTGTAAGAAATATATCCGGATTTACAACAAAAGTTACATTTCAAATAAGGTGAAATGTGTAACGTGGGTCCTTTAATGAAAGTGGTAGGATTTTGGTGAGATCCTCTCATAAAACCAATTCCACTTCTATTTGCGACGTGACCCTTGTTTGCAAGGATCATGTCCAATCCCTTGCTACTGACCTTAAACTTGTTTAAGGTCTCTTTAAGTAGCAAATTTTCACTTTTGATTGCTTCTAAGTGTTCGCACTTAGAGCATGGAGGAGTTTGAAGACTATCAAGCTTATTTTGTAGTAAGACATGTTCTTTCTTTAAAAGATTAAACTTCTTACTAATAGTTATACACTTATCAAATAATTTATGAAAAGCGATAGAAAGTTTATCAAAAGATAAATCTTAATTAATTAAATCACATACGTCTTCTCCTAAAGCCATTAGCGCAAAGTTTGCCTCCTCTTTGTTGCTAGCTTCTTCGCTTTCTGAAGCACTTGAATCGTCCCAAGTTGCTTTTAAAGCTTTCTTCTTCTTCGGTTGCTTCTTCTTAGCTTAGGAGCATTCATTTTTGAAGTGCCCCAGCTTCTTGCATTCGTAGCATATTACTTGGTCCTTTTTATGTTCAAGTTTGTTTTTGGTGTTATTTTTAAATTTATTCTTTCTTATAAATTTTTAAAATTTTTGAGTTAAAAGTGTAATGTCGTCATCACTATCCTCATCACTTGATGTTCCTTTCAAGTGGTCTTCTTGTGATGTAAGCATCATATCCTTCCTGTTCTTTGGAAGGGGGTTCTCGAGCTCTTCATGAGCATGACATGTCATTTTGTAGGTCATTAGAGACCCAATAAATTCTTCAAGAGGAAATATTTTAAGGTCCTTGGCCTCTTGAATGGCCGTAACTTTTGGATCCCAACTTTTTGGGAGGGATCTTAAGATTTTAGTTCAAAGTTAGAAAAATCTTTACCAAGAGCTTTGAGTCCATTGATGACATCCGTGAAATGGGTGTACATGTCTCCGATAGACTCACTTGGTTTCATTCAGAAAAGTTCGTAAGAGTACACAAGAATGTTGATTTTGGACTCTTTCACTCGGCTAGTGCCTTCATGAGTGACCTCAAGAGTTCTCCAAATATCAAAAGTCGAATCACAAATTAAAACACGATTAAATTCATTTTTGTCTAATGCACAAAACAAGGCATTCATAGCCTTTGCGTTTAAAACAAAAACCTTCTTCTCTGATTCATTCCATTCGCTCATCGGAAGAGAAGATTTTTTAAATCCATTTTCGACAATAGTTTAAAGCTCGAAATCCATGGAAATGAGGAAGATCCTCATATACGTCTTCCAATACGTGTAATTCGACCCATTAAACATAGGTGGACATGTAATAGAATGACCCTCATGCATGCCGGAGTAAGCCATCTCTCTTGGGTATTAAACCAAATATGAAAATGAGCCTAGCTCTGATACCAATTGTAAGGATCGGAGCAGCACTAAGAGGGGGGGGGGGGTGAATTAGTGCAGCGGATTAAAACGTGTAAGTTTGAAAACGATTTCATAAATATGTAGAGATTTGAATTTGACAATGAATGTCTTGTAGAAAGTAGCTCGAGCAAAGCGAGAAGAAGAAAAAAAAATGAGATCTTGCTACTATGTAAATAACGGTTCAGAAATGTAAATACTCACACATTCAAGAGACACACCAATTTAAAGTGGTTCGGTCAAAATGACCTACATCCACTTGCGAAGCCTTCTTCGATGAGGCTCCTAACTTCCACTAGCAAATCGCTTTGAAGGGGAAGGACAAATACCCCTCTTACAACCTTTTACAAGTGGTTCACACTCTTACAAATTTTCAACGAGAAAGAATGAGGTGAACACTTAAGTAATTGAAAACAAGGCTTGCTAAAAACTTTGCTAAGGCTTTTATCTCAAACTAATGCTTCACAAAAGTTATATTCTCTGCTGAGAATTAAGAGGTATTTATAGGTCCCAAGAGGATTCAAATTTGAGCTCTAAATTTTGAATTCTCTTGGGTTTTTTAGGCTGGGAATGCCACCGCCTGTCGGTGGCGGTGCCACCGCCTATCAATGTCATATTGACCGGTGACTAGTGGTGCCACTGCCTGGTGCTACCACCTGTCAATTTCAACATTGACTGAGTTCTGGCGGTGCCACCGGCGGAACTCTTGGGTTTTGGGCGGTGCCACTGCCCGAACTCTTGGGTTTTGGGCGGTGCCACCGCCCGAACTCTTGGGTGTTGGGCGGTGCCACCGCCCAGTCCGGCGGTACCACCACCCGACCCTTTAGGCTCTGGGCGGTGCCACCGCCCGACCTTACGGGTCACTAGTTGGGCTTCAAGTCCGGCCCAAACCAAGTCACATTCGGGCCCCGTTGGCCCTAACCAGGATATAGGATTATCCCTTAATCCTAACCCTAATTACATACAAACTACGTAACTGAAAACATAGTCCTAAGTAAGTTTTAAAATGGCAAACGTCGAGTCTCGCTCCGGCGAGCATTCCAGCGATCTTCCGGTGGACTTCCAATGCACCTTCGGATTTCTTCCAACGGACTCCCAACAGGCTCCCGATCTTGTGGCGAGTTCAGTGAGTAGCCGAGTCTTCTCGATGATCTCCGTGAACCTCCGACGATCTCTTCGGCGGACTTCCGAAAACTCTGACACGTCCCTGATTTCTTCTCGGTTGGCTCCGGTAGCATCTCCGATGAATCTTCAGACTCTCAAACACCCATCGAACTTGACTATGGTTTCCTTGCTTTATGCTTTCAGGCTATCGTAGTTAATCCTGCACACTTAACTCAATAATATGGATTAGATCAATTAACCCATCAATTGATTTCATCATCAAAATTCGAGATTCAATAATAGGATCTTCACTAGTAAATTTTGGACCAAGTTATTTCAGTTACAATGCACCAATCTCAAGATGAGCACAGCGTATCATCCACAAACCGACGGTCAAACAGAGGTGGTAAACAAGTGTTTAGAGATGTACCTTCGGTGTTTCGCTAGCAACCGACCAAAAGAGTGGGCGAAATGGCTTCCTGTTAGGATCCTTTTATTTTTCCTTTTATTTTTTGTGCTTTCCTTTTATTTTCTATGTATTTAATAAGTCTGTTTAGTTTAGCTAAAGTCGGAACTCTATAAATAGGGATGTAACTGCTTCTTTTCGATCATCTATGAAAAATATTATTCTATCTTTTGATAAACCCTAGGCAGTCGATCCCCTCGAAACGACCAAGAAGGGCCGATCCCCTCGAAGTGATCAAGGAGGCCAATCCCCTCGAAGTGATCATCCCCTTTCTCTTCTTCTTTTTTACGATAAGACTTTAGGGTCTTATCATTTGGTATCAGAGCAGCGATCCTTGGCGTTCTCGCTGCAACGTAACAAAAAAAAAAGGAGAAAATGGTTGTTACCCCGGCAACCACCGAGAATTCCCTACTTTCCTTCTTCCCCACCGCCGCCCCTACTTTCCAGCAGGCCGCGCCCTCCCTTGCTGCCTCCTTTCCACTACTGGCGCTGCTTCTCGGTCGATCGACCAACGTCACCACTGCCCCCCCAGCTAGCGATCTCTCATCCTCGCTTTCCCATCTCACTTGAGCGAGAAGGATCACTAGCGTCGTCTCCCTACCAATTGACCACCCCTTCGTCGTTGATACTCTCGCCGACGCTACCCTAACTTCTCTACCACCGTGCCCCTCGCCGGGTCGCAGCTGCAGCCGCCAGTTGCCCCCCTCCTCACGGCGACCGAAACAGGGCAACTCACTAAAGCTACCCTTGTTTCCAATCGCGCCTCCACCAGCCGCGCCTCCTCCAGCACTCCTCTTCCCCTCGAGCGCCATCGCCACCCAACCGACCCATCACCGCTGTGGGCCACCATGCGACGACCGCCGCTCACCTCCCAGTCGTCGCTGCTCCACCTTGCTCTGCATCTAACCGAAACAGAGCACACTTGCTCTGCCCTTGTTTTCAGCTGCGCCACAACCGCGTGGGGTCCCTTGTTGCTACCGGCTGTCGCCACCGTCGCTGCTACTTCCATCTACTGTGCAGATGCCCTTAACTAGACATCAGAAACAAGAACTAGGGATTACCAACTTGCAATCGTACGCAATGGCTACCGATAACTCAGTGAAGGCACAAATGGAAGCGTTGGAAACCAGAATTGAAAATCGGCTACAAGAAACTCTTCATGATTTCAAAAAGAGCTTGTTGGAGCACTTTAGCGGGTTTCAACAAGATTGGAGCTCAAGTTCTACGCTGAACAGATCAAGAGATACAAGAAAAGGGCCCCAAGATGGTGACACACACTACCCACGTATCAGGGTAGAATTTCCACGATGGGAAGATGGGGATCCGACCAGTTGGATCTCTGGGGCGGAATTTTTTTTTCATTTTCACAGAACCCTAGAAGAATCCACAGTAGAAGTGGCCTCAATCGAGCTCGATGGAGATGCAATCCAGTGGTATGATTGGTATGAAACTTGCCATGGAATTCCTTCACGGGAGCAGTTTAAAAGAGGACTTCTTGTTCGCTTTGGCCCATCCGAATATGAGAATGTTGATGGCCAACTCACCAAAATTCGTCAGACTTCTACAGTGTTGGAGTATCAGAGTAGATTTGAAAGATTTTCTAACCAAGCTAGAGATTGGTCAGAACGACAACTTCTGGGTACATTTGTTGAAGGGCTTATTCCCGAGATCTGGTGCGAGGTTAAGGCTCGTCGACCCTGTTGAATCTCGGATTTTAATGATGAAGTCAATTGTCATTTGTTGTCTAATGTATGTGTTGAGATAAGTGTGCAGGATTAACTACGATGAAAGTAAGACATGCAGCAGGAGTTGCGCCGGAGTCATGACAATGATCACGTTAGGAGTTCGAGAGCTCGACGGAAGTTCGGACAGTCGTCGGAGGTTCTGCGAGAACAAATCCGAGAAGTCCAGAAGCTTGCCAAAGGAGCTCGTCGGAACTTGCCAAGTGGATCGTCGCAGTCCAGGAGTTTGCCGGAAGTCCGCAGGAGCATCACCGAGGGTTCATCGGATGATCGACGGAAGTTCGCCGGAAACTCGCCGGAAGAAGCGAGTGACGCACCGAAGCAAGCTGCAGAATATGTCTTAGCAAATAATCGTAGTTAGCACTTTGATTAAGTTAGAAATGGGAGGTGATCCCATTAGCTTAATCCTGGGGCAATTGGGCCCCTGAAGAACTCAAATTGGGTCGAATGGTTAAACCCATTCGGACCCAGGTTACTGTGGGAGGTGCAACCGCCCAGGCAGGGAGGTAGCACCGCCCAGGCTATGTCTCCCAGCGAGACTGGGCGGTGCAACCGCCCCAGCCAAGTGGTGCAACCGCCCAGGGCTCAGTCTCCGAGCGAGACTGGGCGGTGCAACCTCCTCTGTCAGGAGGTAGCACCGCCAGAGCTCAAGTTTCGAGCTCTGCCAGGCGGTGCAACCTCTCCAGTCAGGCGGTGCAACCGCCTGAGCTCGGTCTTCGAGCTCTGGCAGAGAGGTGCAACCGCCCCTGACAGAGGTAGCACCGCCCAGAGGCTCAGTCTTCGAGCTCTGCCAGGCGGTGCAACCTCTCCAGTCAGGAGGTGCAACCGCCTGATCCTGGAATTCCGGGATTTGATGGTTTTGAGCTCCAAATTTGAACTGGGTTGGGGCCTATAAATACCCCACCCATTCAGCACTGAAAAGATACAGACCTACACCGAATTCTTGATCTTTTCTGTGATTCTAAGAGCTCAAATTTGTGTAAAGTCCAAAAGTTCTCCTCTTTCTATTCTTCAAGTCTTGAGTTGTAAAGAGAGGAGAGAAAGGTTCTATAAGGGTTGTCTCCTGATCCCGTCAAAAGGAGTGAAACTGTAAAAAGGCAGTTGGCCTGCGCCTATTGAAGGAAGTCCCCTAGTTGACGTCGGTGACCTCGTCGGTGGAGGAAGCCAAAAGTGGAGTAGGTCAAGACTGACCGAACCACTCTAAATCTCTGGTTTGCTTTTATTTTGAGCACTTTATCATTACTGCAAACCTCCTACATAGCTACTGCTCTTCTGCGCTTTTACGAACGAGTTTCTTTACAATTTACGTTTATGTCTTGATTCCACTTGTAATTGCAAACTGTCTTCTGCGCTTTTACGAACGAGTTTCTTTGCAGTTTACATTTACGTTTTGATTCTATTTATAACTGCAAACTGTCTTATGCAATTTTACGAACGAGTTTCAAGGTTTAGACGAAAATCTGCATTTAGACGTAAATCGGCTTTCCTCGTACAATCATCAGATTTTCGTTTACGTTTACGTCTTGATTTCAACTGCATACTGCCTTCTGCGAGTTTACAAACGAGTTTCAAAGTTCAGACGTAAATCTGCGTTTAGACGTAAATCTGCGTTTAGACGTAATTCTGCGTTTAGACGTAAATCTGCTTTTTGCAGATTACTTTTTGAGCTGTACAATAGCAGCACACTGTCTTTATACTTCTGCTTAAACTGCTTTTGATCTAAACAAGTGATTTACGAATCGGCACTTAAACGTAAACCTGTTTCTTCGTACGAACGTCGGATTTCAGTTTGCGCCGATATTCTGGTTTTCTTCATAGCTGCAAACTGCCTGCATAGATTGACTGCAATCTTGCTTAGTATCAACTTTCATATAGAGTTGTCTTTATCGTTCAAACGCAGCTTTCGATTTTAATCGTACAAAATTATCCGCTGCACTAATTCACCCCCCCCTCTTAGTGCTCTCGATCCTAACAATTGGTATCAGAGCCCGGTTAACTTTCAAACGGATTAAAACCCAAGAGAGATGGCTTACGCCGGAAACCAAGAGGGCCATTCCATTACACGTCCACCCATGTTTAATGGGACGGACTACACCTATTGGAAGACCCGAATGAGGATCTTTCTTATTTCTATGGACGTTGAACTCTGGAATCTTGTCGAGAATGGTTTTTCAAAGTCTTCTCTTCCAATGATCGATTGGAACGATTCGGAGAAGAAGGCTTTCGCTCTTAATGCAAAGGCTATGAATGCCTTATTTTGCGCACTTGATAAAAACGAGTTTAATCGTGTTTCGATTTATGAAACTGCATTTGATATTTGGCACACACTCGAAGTGACTCATGAAGGCACAAGTAGAGTGAAAGAGTCAAAAATCAATCTTTTGTTACACTCTTTCAAACTTTTTCGGATGAAACTGAGTGAGACTATTGGCGACATGTTTACCCGTTTCACGGATGTTGTCAACGGTCTAAAAGGACTCGGAAAAAGTTTTTCGGATTTTGAGCTCGTAAATAAGATTCTAAGATCCCTTCCTAAGAGTTGGGATCCTAAAGTCAATGCTATTCAAGAGGCAAAAGATCTAAACAACTTCCCTCTTAAAGAACTAATTGGGTCATTAATGACCTACGAGATGACTTGCAAAGCTCATGAAGAGCAAGAAGACATCCTTCCAAAGAACAGGAAGGATATGGCACTTAGAACTTTGGAAGATCACTTGAAAGAAAACTCAAGTGATGAGGACTGTGATGATGACTTGGCACTTCTAACAAGAAAATTTAAAAAATTCATTAAAAGAAACAAGTTTAAGAATGACACTAAAAGTAAACTTGAACCCAAGAAAGACCAAGTTATTTGCTATGAGTGCAAAAAGCCGAGACACTACAAGAGTGATTGTCCCCAAGCTAAAAAGAGAACAACAAAAAAGAAGGCGCTCAAAGCAACATGGGATGATTCGAGCGCGTCTGAAGAAGAGGAGTCCAACACCGAGCAAGTTGCTCATTATGCCTTAATGGCCATCGGAGAGGAGGTAACGAATTTATTAGATGCTGATTTATCTTTCGATGAATTATTAAATGCCTTCCATGACTTATTTGATGAATGCAAAATTATCAATAGAAAATACAAATTGCTGAAAAAGGAGCATGAAAGTCTTACTTGTGATTTTGATAAGTTAAAAATTGAATATCATGATAGTTTAAATTCATGTATCAAATGTCATGATCTAGAAACTCTCCAAAAAGAAAACCTGCTACTTAAGGACACCTTGAAGAAATTCGAGGTTGGTAGCAAGTCATTGAACATGATCCTTGCAAACAAGGGTCACGTTCCAAAAAGAAGTGGAATTGGATTTGTGAGAAGTCCTCACCTAAATCCAACCACCTTTATAAAAGGCCCCATCTTACATGTTCAACACCAAGAAAAATGTAACTTTTGTTGCAAAATTGGACATAAGACGCATTATTGTTCATTCAAGAAAATTAGTCCAAACAAATTGATTTGGGTTCCTAAAGGAACCATGATAAACTCTATGCAACATGATAAACAATGTAGATCTATCCTTCAGGCACCCAAAAGCAAATGGGTACCTAAAAATTATCCATTCTTGTAGAAACCCACACCATCGCAAGCTAGGAGCAAGAGATGGTACCTTGATAGTGGATGCTCAAGGCATATGACCGGAGATCCATCTCAATTCTCTAAGCTCACTAGCATAGACGAAGGCTATGTCACCTTCGGAGACAACAACAAGGGTAAAATCACAAATGCGACCTAGATACAATCCTGTTTAACTTTTCAGAATTAGAAACGTATATCCCTGGATTTTCGAACCCATCAATTTCATCCATTCATAACCTTCAAATTTAACTTTGTATCATGAAATGACTAACTCTATCATGAACTTACAAGACTTATCAAAAAAAAAAAAAACTATCATAAACATGTGTACGACATTAAGAATTTGCATGTTAGAAATCTACCTTGATCGTGCAAAAGTCCTTGTCTTAAAATGAAAATTCTTACGTAATCACGTAAGTAAAGTTGATTGCTGTGAATGAAAATTCTCCTCAAGACAGAAAAATTTTCAGATCAGAACAAGTGCTCACCAGGCGGTGGCACCTCCCCAGCTGGAGGTAGCACCTCCAGTTGTCACGTGTTGCAAGCGGTTGCACCGCTCCAGCCAGAGGTGCAACCGCCCGCAACTCTGCCCCTTTATAACTCAAGCTAGGGCCGGCGGTGAAATCGACCCCAACTCATTTCCTTCCCCCTCTACTCTCCTAAGCCTCCTCCATCCCCATTTCCCCCATCTAAGCATCCCAAAAGCCCTTCATTTCGAAGCAAAGCATCAACATTCCTTCCCTCTCTTGAAGGTCCCTCTCTTGAAGATCTCATTAAGGTACTCTCTAAGAAGCCCTTAAACTATGTTTCTAGAGTTATTTACTTTAGCTCATCACTGTTATTCTAAATAGCAGTAGTAATGGGATCAAGAAGATCCTCAAGGGACAAAGGAAAGAGGAGATTAGTAGAAGACTTTGATTCCATCCTTTTCAATTCAAAATACCATGCTGAAAAATTTTCCTCTTTTGAACTTAGGAGTGTCAACAAGGGAAAATACGTAGATTTAAGTGAGCTAAGAGACTTAGAAACAATCCAGTGGTTTGCAAACTTAGATCTACTCCCTATCCTACAAATTAATGAACCCATTTATCCAAGACTAGTAAGATTGTTTTACAACAACATACTAGTAGATGAAGAAAAAAAGGATGTCCACCTATCTCTTAGGACAACATATTTCAATTACGGATATATTCATTTGCGACATGATAGACATTCCAATAAAAAGTAGAGGACTTTACTTTAGAGGATCATGGGATGATGAAAATGTTGGAACAACATACGTTGAAGCCCTACAAACAATTTTTGCCAATCCGAACTTAGAATTTGTTCCTAAAAGTTGTGAACATTTACTTCCTCTAAACACTAAGGTACTTCATCACATCCTAACTAGCATCATTCTTCCTAAACAATATCATCACGATGAAGTAAGCCAATTAGAATTAGGAACTATGTATATGATCATGAAAGGAAATGACATCTGTCTTGGTTATCTTATCCAACAAAACATGTTGGAACTATCTAAGAAAGACATGATGCTCCCATATGGTGGTATAATAACTAGAATAATGAAAGCCTATGATATTCTAATACCACCGGAAGAAGAAGTAATAAAAGTAGATAGATTCAGCATAATTAATAAAAATCTACTTCACCGATTAAGATGTTTTTATATAAACGGTAACTGGGTTAGAATGCCAAGAAGAACTGATCCCCCTCAACCTGAACCAGAACCGGAAACACCAGTCTTTAGGGGTACCCAATCTCCTCCGATCTGTCCCTTTGAGGAAACACATCCGTTTGAGCAAACTCACACATCATCTATCGAAGATATTGGGATTCGGATGGACCGATTCGAACAAAGATAAGAACGGCTTGAACTTCGACAAGATCAAATCCTAACTGAGCTGCAGCAAATTCATCGACAATTTGACTCTTTATTTAGGCACTTTAACCTTCCACCTCATGAATGAGCTTGTATGAACACAATCATCCGTTGTTGTTATAAACTCCTCATGGACTTTGTCTTTAATATGGCATGTTGTAAACTCCTTATGTTACTCACCATGAAGGATTTTGTCTTTGATATGGTTACCTGATATGTTATAAACTCCATATGTTACTCTTTACCTTGATCTGTAAGCATATGCAAAGTTACAAACATCTCTTGTTGTTTATCTCGGATTTTACATTGAAACTAAATGTTTTGAAAACCTTATGCCTTGATAAATATAAAGTGACATACCAATGTAATTGATAAGTCAGCAATATGTCATTGATATGAAACATCAACTAGCTGATATCTTTACAAAACCTCTAAGTGAAGAACAATTTGATTTCATAAGAAGAGAATTAGGAATGTTGATGTGTCCGAATACTTAAACTAGCTAAAATTATTTTTCGGACGTTATTGATTACATGACTTGGTATCACTTGATCAAATAACATGTTAGAAATTATGTGACAAATGTTTTTGAAAATCAGTAGCTTACTCATATCCGAATGCATATAAGAAGTTCATCTTATTTTTGGTTTGAATGCTAAAAATAGGATTTTCCTGTACACTCTTATGAAAACTTTTTGAAAAATGAGTTTCCTCCTTCAAGCAACGAACTATAACATAACAAGGAGAAGAGATATTCAAAGCATTATATGTGTCATGCCTTCCTTTATCTGCTTGATAACCTGCTGTATTCACATCTACCATGCTTTTTGATAATGCTACCATGCTTTTTGTTGATGACAAAGGGGGAGAAAAATATGAATTGATATGGTTGCTATTACTGATGTTATGATTAGGCCATACCTGCTATCACTGATAATGATATGGTTGCTATTACTGATGTTGATATGGTTGCTATCACTGATGCTATAATTAGGCCATACTTGCATCACCAAGAAATATATGATTGCCATATGCCCTGTATCAAGATATCAAACAAAAATTTGCATCGTACGAACTGATATCTTACCATGTGATGCAATGCTACACTTGCTAAAATATTCGAAATGTGTACATCATGTAATGATATCAAAATCTTGCTTCACAGCTTTACATGTCGATATCTTACAATATGATGAATTGCTACAATAACCATCATTAAAACTTGTTATATTTGAAAATGTATGTCAAGCCTTGACATCATCTTCAAAGAGATACATTATGATAGGAATCATGATGGGAATATGTCTCTTGAATTTATAAAGTTTTTAAATTCAAGAAGTATGGCATATAGACAGGGGGAGTTAAGGTTAACTCCATTATCAATTGATTGTCATCATCAAAAAGGGGGAGATTGTTGAATCTCGGATTTTGAAGATTAAGTCAATTGTCATTTGTAGTCTAATGTATGTGTTGAGATAAGTGTGTAGGATTAACTACGATGAAAGTAAGACATGCAGCAGGAGTTGCGCCGGAGTCATGACAACGATCACGTTGGGAGTTCGAGACCTCGACGGAAGTTCGGACAGTCGTCGGAGGTTCTGCGGGAACAAATCCGAGAAGTCCAGAAGCTTGCCAAAGGAGCTCGTCAGAACTTGCCAAGTGGATCGTCGCAATCCAGGAGTTTGCCGGAAGTCCGCAGGAGCATCACCGAGGGTTCATCGGATGATCGACAGAAGTTCGCCGGAAACTCGTCGGAAGAAGCGAGTGACACACCGAAGCAAGCTGCAGAATATTTCTTAGGAAATAATCGTAGTTAGCACTTTGATTAAGTTAGAAATGGGAGGTGATCCCATTAGCTTAATCCTGGGGCAATTGGGCCCCTGAAGAACTCAAATTGGGTCGAATGGTTAAACCCATTCGGACCCAGGTTGCTGTGGGAGGTGCAACCGCCCCAGCTAAGAGGTGCAACCGCCCAGGGCTCAGTCTCCGAGCGAGACTGGGTGATGCAACCTCCCCTGTCAGGAGGTAGCACCACCAGAGCTCAAGTTTCGAGCTCTGCCAGGCGGTGCAACCTCTCCAGTCAGGCGGTGCAACCGCCTGAGCTCGATCTTCGAGCTCTGGCAGAGAGGTGCAACCGCCCCTGACAGAGGTAGCACCGCCCAGAGGCTCAGTCTTCGAGCTCTGCCAGGTAGTGCAACCTCTCCAGTCAGGAGGTGCAACCGCCTGATCTCGGAATTCCGGGATTTGATCGTTTTGAGCTCCAAATTTGAACTGGGTTGGGGCCTATAAATACCCCACCCATTCAGCACTGAAAAGATACAGACCTACACCGAATTCTTGATCTTTTCTGTGATTCTAAGAGCTCAAATTTGTGTAAAGTCCAAAAGTTCTCCTCTTTCTGTTCTTCAAGTCTTGAGTTGTAAAGAGAGGAGAGAAAGGTTCTGTAAGGGTTGTCTCCTGATCCCGTCAAAAGGAGTGAAACTGTAAAAGGGCAGTTAGCCTGCGCCTATTGAAGGAAGGCCCCTAGTTGACGTCGGTGACCTCGTCGGTGGAGGAAGCCAAAAGTGGAGTAGGTCAAGACTGACCGAACCACTCTAAATCTCTGGTTTGCTTTTATTTTGAGCACTTTATCATTACTGCAAACCTCCTACATAGCTACTGCTCTTCTGCGCTTTTACGAACGAGTTTCTTTACAGTTTACGTTTATGTCTTGATTCCACTTGTAACTGCAAACTGTCTTCTGCGCTTTTACGAACGAGTTTCTTTGCAGTTTACATTTACGTTTTGATTCTATTTATAACTGCAAACTATCTTCTGCAATTTTACGAACGAGTTTCAAGGTTTAGACGAAAATCTGCATTTAGACGTAAAACTGCATTTAGACGTAAATCGGCTTTCCTCGTACAATCATCAGATTTCAGTTTACGTTTACGTCTTGATGTCAACTGCATACTCCCTTCTGCGAGTTTACAAACGAGTTTCAAAGTTCAGACGTAAATCTGCGTTTAGACGTAAATCTGTGTTTAGACGTAATTCTGTGTTTAGACGTAAATCTGCTTTGTGTAGATTACTTTTTGAGCTGTACAATAGCAGCACACTGTCTTTATACTTCTGCTTAAACTGCTTTTGATCTAAACAAGTGATTTACAAATCGGCACTTAGACGTAAACCTATTTCTTCGTACGAACGTCGGATTTCAGTTTGCGCCGATATTCTGGTTTTCTTCATAGCTGCAAACTGCCTGCATAGATTGACTACAATCTTGCTTAGTATCAACTTTCATATAGAGCTGTCTTTATCGTTCAAACGCAGCTTTCGATTTTAATCGTACAAAGTTATCCGCTGCACTAATTCACCCCCCCCCCCCCCCCCCCCCCCTCTTAGTGCTCTCGATCCTAACAGACCCCGCACTATGATGGCTGCGATTTCATTTGCATGCCTACATGAAGAAAAAATCAGTGTGGAATATCGTTGAAATAGAGGTGCCAATAAACAGGTGATTAGTAGGCAACCTACTGTTGAATCTCGTATTTTGATGATGAAACCACTTGATGTATGTTTGTGATTTAATCTACGTTTTAAGTGACGCAGGATACTTTGATCAGGATGAGACAATTAAAGCAGGAAAATCATGTTGGGCCGGAGGAACATGTTAGAAGATTGGACGTCGGGCCGATGGATCGGTCGACGTATCGACAGAAGGCTTCGGGCCGTGGACTCGGGCATCGGGCCAAGAAGAGAGGGTATTGTGCCAAGGATATCGGAGTTGCAGAGTCAACTGGCCGATTGGGCATTAGGCCGCAGGAGAGGACGATGCGCCGAAGAATCGCACGAAGCGTCGAGGGACCAATGACATGTCGGACAACTTGGTTAATTGCTTAGGATTAATTGTCTCGATCAAAGTTTTTGTTTTACATGTGCAGGATTAACTACGATGAAAGTAAGAAATGTAGCTGGAGTTGCGCTGGAGTCAAGACTCTGATCACGTTAGGAGTTCGAGAGTTCGACGGAAGTTCGGACGGTCGTCGGAGGTTTTGCGGGAACAAATCCGAGAAGTCCAGAAGCTTGCCAAAGAAGCTCGTCGGAAGTCTAGGAGCTTGCCGGGAGTCCGCAGAATGGTTTCCGAGAGTTTATCGGAAGACCGCCGGAAGTTCATCGGAAGCTCGCCGGAAGAAGTCTTGACTTGCGGACTTTGTAATAGCTTAAGAAATGTTTTTAAATTCGTAGTTAGCACGTTAATTAGGGTTAGAATTAGGTGTTAATCTTATAACCCAATTAGGGGCCAATTGGGCCCGAATTCGGACTGGTTTAGGCCAAGTTTGGAGCCCAACCAATGATTTGAAATAGTGCCAAGAGGTGCAACCGCCCAGGCCAGGAGGTAGCACCGCTTGGGCTAAGTCTCCCAGCAAGGCTGGGCGGTGCAACCGCCCCAGCCAGGAGGTGGCACCGCCTGGGCTCAGTCTCCAAGCGAGACTGGGCGGTGCAACCTCTCCTAACAGGAGGTGGCACCGCTTGAGCTCAGTCTTCGAGCTCTGCCAGGCGGTGCAACCGCCCCAGTCAGGAGGTGCAACCGCCTGAGCTCGGTCTTCGAGCTCTGGCAGAGAGGTGCAACCACCCCTGACAGAGGTGGCACCGCCCAGAGGCTCAGTCTTCGAGCTTTGACAAGCGGTGCAATCGCTCCAATCAGGAGGTGCAACCGCCTGATCCCGGAATTCTGGGAATTGATAGTTTTGAGCTCCAAATTTGAACTGGGTTGGGGCCTATAAATACCCCACCCATTCAGCACTGAGAGAGAAAGAACTTACCCGAAATCTTAATCTTTTTCATTGATTTTTAGAGCTCAAAATTGTTGTAAAGGCCAAAAGTTCTCCTCCCTCTTTTCTTCCAAGTTCTGAGTTGTAAAGAGAGGAGAGAAATTTATGTAAGGGTTGTCTCCTAAGCTCGTCAAAAGGAGTGAAATTGTAAAAGGGTGGTTGGCCTTCGACTATTGAAGGAAGGCCTCTAGTTGACGTCGGTGACCTCGTCGGTGGAGGAATCCAAAAGTGGAGTAGGTAAAGATTGACCGAACCACTCTAAATCTCAGTTTGCATTTACTTTGAGCATTTTATCTTTACTGCAAACCTCTTTAATAGCTTACTGCCCTCTGCGCTCTTAACGAACGAGTTTCTAAGTTCAGAGCTTTCTGAATCTGCATTTAGACGTAAATCGACTTTTTCGTACGAGCATCATATTTCAGTTTATGTTTACGTTTTGACTTCAATCATAACTGCAAACTGCCTTCTGCGCATTTATAAAACATATCTCAAAGTTCAGTATCTTCAGAATCAGCATTTAGATGTAAACTGGTTTTATCGTACGAACATCGCATTTCAGTTTGCGCTTGCATTCTGATTTCCATCATAAACTGCAAACTGCCTTCATAGATCTACTTTAACACCATCTCGCTTAATCTTAAGTTAAAGTAATCTTAGAATCGGCTTTTACATCGAAATCGTTTTTATCGAACGAACGCAGCTTTCGAAGTTTTAATCGTCGAAAGATTTCCGCTGCACTAATTCACCCCCCCCTCTTAGTGCTCTTAATCCTAACAATTGGTATCAGAGCCCGGTATTTCTCATTTCGGACTTACACCCGAGAGAAATGGCTCTTTATGGCTTTCAAGAGGGCTTTTCGGTTTTTCGTCCACCGTTGTTTAATGGATTGGACTACACCTATTGGAAGACCCGAATGAGGATCTTTCTGATTTCTATGAATTTGGATTTATGGAATATCGTTGAAAACGATTTTCAACTTCCCTCTAAACCGATGAACGAATGGTCGGATTTGGAGAAGAAGTATTTTTCTTTAAACTCAAAGGCTATGAATGCCTTATTTTGCGCTTTGGACAAAAATGAGTTCAATCAGATATCTACGTGCGAAACGACTTTTGACATTTGGCGAACACTTGAAATCACGCACGAGGGAACTAGTAGAGTCAAAGACTCGAAAGTTAACATTTTATTGCATGATTTTGAGCTTTTTCGAATGCAACCAAGCGAGACTATAGGCGACGTGTACACCCGTTTCACGGATGTCGTCAATAGTTTAAGAGCTCTTGGCAAATGTTTTTTGAATTCTGAACTTGTGAACAAGATTTTGTGTTCTCTTTCTAAGAAGTGGGATTCAAAAGTAACGGCTTTACAAGAAACAAAAGATTTAAATATTTTTTCACTTGAAGAACTAATTGGTTCATTGATCACATATGAAATGACGTGCAATGCACGTGAAGAACTTGAGAACCACCTTCCAAAGAACAGGAAGGATTTGGGACATAGAACATTTGAAGACCACTCGAGCATAAGCTCAAGTGATGGTGAACTTAAACTACAAATAAAACAAAAATTAAAAAGTAAAAAGAACGGAACTACTTGCTTTGAACGTAAGAAGAAGAACAAAAATTGGGATGAATCGAGCTCCTCCGAAGACGAGGAGAAAATCAACAAAGGCGAGGTGGCAAACTACGCCTTTACGCCTTTCGACGCTGAGGTAATCAAAATACCTTTAATTTACTTTGAAATTACATGATGCTTTTCATAAAGCATTTTTCTTTTTTATTTAATTTTCTTGAAAATTGCATGTTTAATAATTTTATAATGAAAATACAAACAATTAGGAATCATGCTTATCATTCTAGTAATTTTGAAAATAATCATGAAAATTGCATGTTTATGATAAACAAAATGATTTTGATTAAAAATACCTTATAAAATCATGCTATATGTGGTTGAGAAGTAATAATGTGTATCATGTTGATTTCCATTGTTATTTCTCGATTTTGAGTATATGAAATCATGTTTAATTTGAAGTTATGATTAATGAGTATATATTTTTGAAATTATGTATGATGATTCTTGATATTTATGGATTATCGATTTTCATGATAATAACAGTGGCTTTAAAAAAAATTGATGCATGTTTTCATAAATGAAAAGGCATGCTAACATGAAATCGACCACTTAAAATGAAACACTTAAAAAGGGGGAAAATATATTATCAATGAAATCATGAATCTATTTATGTTATAAATTTTGTGAGCCATAAAAATGATTTTGATGATTTAAATTTGAAATGAGTTTTATCAAAATCATGATCTTGATTTATCAAATTGAATGAATTGAAAATGAATGATGATTTTTCTCTTGAATGATTGTGACTTGTATTCCTTGTATTCATGATATGATTTTTATGCAATTCTTTGTATTCATGAAATATTTATCTCATCACCCAATTATTTCTTTTCAATATTCCTCAAGTGATGATATGAATGCATGAGATATTCATGAATTTATTTTGATGTATGCAAATGAGAAGTTTCGATCATGCATGGTAGGATGCAATGTGATAAATTAATACCATGATGATTTGAAATATTTATGATTTGGAATGATGCATATGCTTTTTATTATGATAATGTATGATGTGTATCATGAATGCTTAAAAAAATTAAATAAATAAATGTTTATATCATGTTAGATGGTTTTACATATTATGCATGATAAGCTATAGTGATGAGTGAAACAATGATTGAAATAATATGAATGATGATTTGGAATCATGCATATAATAATGAGTTTATATGTTTTGAAAATGTGCATGTTTTAATTTAAAAATATAATGATGCACAAATGAGATTGATACTAACCTTTGTCATGATTTAAAAATTGATGTAAAGGGTTTTTCCCTTCTTTTTGACAATGACAAAAGGGGAGATAGCTAGCTTGCACAATTCAAGAAGAAAGCAAAAATTGCACTTCTCAAAAGAGAAGAAATTGCTATCT